>NW_011888819.1:3246571-3259167 GCF_000151845.1 Pteropus vampyrus
TATTCATACAGTGGAATGAGATAGAGCAATTAAGTCAATGCATGTTAATATATCATTATAGTAAATCTCAAAACTGGTAATGCTGTGTGAAAAGAGCTAACAGAAAAAGAATGTGCCAAACATGATACTATTGGTAGGAAGTTAAACACATACACTAATTCTGTGTATTACTTAGGGAAACATGTGGTAATGTGTGGATGTCTGAGGGAGAGAAGGGTACACAAGAATTCTAAGATCGCCTAGGATTGAGGGGTTTCCTGAGATGCAGGACTTTCAGTGCCCGAGCGAGATGGATACTGGGCAAATTGGGACAAATTGGTCATCCCAGAGAGAGGAACAAGAAGGAGGCCTCCAACTCTAATATTTTATTACTTAAAAATCAAACATCTGAAACAAGTGTTATGTTATTAACATGTAATAAGTCTGAGTGAGAAGTGTGTTGGTGTTTTAGTATTAGTATTAGTGCAATTCTTATATGTTTGAAAATCTTTATGATTTAGAAAAAGAAAACAATGAAAGAGTCCGATGATAACTGTAATGGATTCACCCAGACACCCGTAATTCTGAGACCAGTTCCATTGTGTTTTTTTCCATATCACCAAGCAGTTGCCTCGAATTTGACACTATCTACATGGAGACAGCATCAAATCCCACAGATTAAGGGTTCAGTCCTACACGACTGCCCCTGCCTCCCACTTCAGCCACCAATTGCAAGTCTCGGTTGTCATCTGTGCTTCTGACTGACTGGCTATGGACTGGAGGTTCAAATGACCCCCTTTTGGGGTTTGATTAATTTGCTAGAGCTACTCATAGAACTCAAAGAAACATTTTACTTACTAGAAACTGGTTTATTATAAAAGAATATAACTCAGGAACAGCCAGATGGAAGAGGTATGTAGGGCAAGGTATGGGGAAAGTGTGCAGAGGTTCCACACCCTCTCCAGGCACTCCACTCCCTACCTTCCTTGTCTCCATATGTTCATCAACCCGACAGCTCTCTACATCCTATTTTGGGGGTGTGTTATGAAGGCCTTATTACGCAGGCATGACTGATGAAATTATTGGCCATTGATGATTAAACTCAATTTCCAGCACCTCTCCCTTTCCCTGAGGTCTGAGATGGGATTGAAAGTTCCAACTCTCTAATCAGAAAGTTGGTTTCAGCCTCCATCCTTAGATACTTTCCAAAGTCACCTCATTAACATAAACTCGGGTATGGTTGAAAGGGGTTATGAGTATCAAGATATCTTTATTGCTCTTATCACTTAGGAAATTCCAGGGGTTGTAGGAGCTCTGTGTCAGACACAGAGACAAAGACCAAATATATACTTTTTATTATAAATATCATAACACCTTGTTAACATGCAGATTCTAATTCTATAGGTCTGGGGTGGGATCTGAGATTCTATATTTTTAACAAACTCCCAGGTGATGCTGATGCTGCCCAGCCTCCAAGCATACTTGGGCAGAGGGGACTGGAGCTATCTGGCAATGTTCTAGACAACAGGATGAAATGATAGAAGCGATTAGGACTTGAGAACTGATGGGGTGTGGGCAAGAGATTGAGACTAAAAAGAGGAATCAGTCCAAAATAATTCCGAACTTTCTTCTTTGAATGACTGGGTAGATCGTGTCATGGGAACAATGGGGACTATTCAAGAAAGTTCAGAGAAGAAAATGAATTTTATTTTTTAATACGTTGAGTGGCAGGAGTGAGGGTGGGGATGGTGACAGTCTTTATAGCTTAGAGGCCAAATTTAGTGGGCCTTCAATTGGTGGAATTCCTAGAGGTGCTGTTTATAAAAGGCGTGTGGGAATGAATGAGGTGTTTTGAAGAGGTGTGTAAAAGAGAACAGCGAGCCAATGACGAAGCCCCAGGAGATTCAGAAATACACTGTGATTTCTCCCCTTTCTGCATTTAATCTGCTTCCTACGCAGTGTCCTGCATCTGTTTTAGCCTCCCTTAAAGTGTCCCCCATCCTTTTAAAGCTTTTGACCTCTATGAAAATTGATCTGTCCTTCGCTAATCAGCCTGAACACACCTACCGTGATGGTAGGGAGAGTAAATGCCTTGATTTTCTCCTATGTGCTTTTCTCCTTGTATTTTATACTATATAAAAGACAGGATTCACGGTATTTTGCTTCATTTCGAATTGCATATGGTGCCATAATAAAGCACCATATGCAATGTGGGGATCCATCTTCATTTATTCTGATTATGTCCACACCAAATCAATTCTTATCTGGTCATATATTCCAGGTTTTAAGGGCCATCTTAATTAGATGGTAATCAGAATTGGGTATTATAAGAGAAACTATGTTTGGTGGGGGCAGGAATTATTAGAGTAAAGGGATGCTCCCCCCCCAAATACTTAAAATATGTTAATTTATTAATCTTCAGAATAGCCTCATGACCTAGGTATTATTATTCCTATCTGTACAGATGAAGAAGTTGAGGCTCAGAGTTAAGTATTGTCAAAATTCACACAGGTACTACTATGTAATAAGCTGGCATTTAAAACTAGGCATGCTGGAGCTCTTTCTGCTACTCGCTACTCGCCACTCACTCCTGAAAATCCGATTTCAGGATGGGATGATGGAAACTATTCATTGCCATAAGACCTTGTGAAGTCCTTAACATTGTATTTTCTTAGCCTCAATATATGGATTAAATTCTTTCCTATTACTACTGTAACATTATCTTCTCTCTACTCTGTTACAATTTATCACTTTATTCAAGTTCCTAAATCATCTGTCTGACCTTCCACACTGTAGACCCTGCGGGAACAAGAAGGCAATCTGACCAGTAACCACTGAAGGTACAGGGTCTAACCAACTGAATGGAGGTTAGTCCTCTGTTTAAACATGAAAAAACTGACATTTTGTGTGCTCTAAATAAATACGTGTCGTCTGGATAAATATTTGCTTAGAAAAATCAAATCATAATTTGAATACATTATTGATTTCAGAGAATTTCTTTTCATGGACTACAGATCAGGTATCATTACAAAGTAAAATGAGTGATTTCTATGGAGTCAGTCATCACTCTCTAGTCACACTGTGTATGATGATAAATTATAATCAGATAATAAGATTAGAACTCAAGCGCCAAATTGATTGTAATGATTTAATGTCTTGTCATATTTCATTGGCAGAGAACATATTTGAATTGCTCTATCAATGAGGAAATATGGTCTGCCAGTCTGACTATTAAGGCAACAGGCTGCCATACAACTCTTCAGTTGCATAATTTTGGGAGATAATATGTTTTACTGATAATATTGAAGAGGGAAAGGTTATGCACACACAGCAATTCTTATTCCATTATATTGGAGGAATTCTAGGGTGTAGCTGCAGGCCGGAACTCAATATCTTCCAGCTGTTTCACAAGTGCAAAATGTTAGGATGAACACACCCGTAACGACAGTTTCATAGGGCAATGGTAACCTCATAAAATGTAGCAGGATTCTGAAAGTGCTGTGGGTGAAAGCCCGGCCTATTTAACCCAGAGCAACTGAGAGACAAACAGAATTTATAGTGTTGACATTCATTCTTACAGAAAGAGGAAGAAGAACAATTTTACACGTAACAAGAAGAATGCTTTTTTTAAGCTTTGGCACAAATCTGACAAAAATAGAGAAAAACATGACAAATTACTTCAGACATAGTCTGTAAGAAGTCACGCTGTCAAAAAGTGGGCAGAAATCTTTCTATGCTGTATTTTACGAAAAATAAGTGCTACCTGTGGTTGCGAGTAACCGACTGCACGATGTCGATACAACTTTTTTCCTCTACAAACACCAGAATAATACAAAATCGATTTCCAAAGTATCACATGGAAGGAAATAGTTGAATTTAACTTTATCAAATAAATGATGAAAACTCAACTTTGCAGTTGCAATCTCGAGTAATGCCCATACTTACATTAAGTAAATAAACCTTTCTGCCCTTTGCCAGGTACAATTAAACAGGAAACAAGTCTTTGTGAGTCTATTTTTAATCAGTAGTAACTCTAGTGATAGTAGGTTGTAGAAGAAATACCTAGTGTGGATTGATGAAAATTATGAGTTCCTCTTCCCTTATGCTGTGTGAACTTTGTTCTCCTAATATCACTGAGCCTCAGTTTATTAATGTATAGAAAGAGAACAGCCGTAATTATTTAACTATCTCTCAGAATTAGGCTGAAAGAAATATTTGTACATAAAAACTCTTAGAAGGGCTTTGGAAATGTTTCCTATCCTTAATAAAAAAAACACAATGGATTATGAAAACACCTGCAGTTTGGGAAAAGAGCAAACCGATGGGAGTGAAGTGACTTCTCCAAGGTCACTGGAAAGCCCGTGACTGACCAGCAGAGCACCACTTTGTGTGTGAAGCTCTCTCCCTGGTCCTCCAGGCCAAAACATGGGCATCGCTCCTCAGGAGAGCATTCTCAGCCAGGAGTGAAATAAATGGCCTACTTAATCAAACATGATTGCATCCTGATAACTGCAAAGGCAGCTGATTAAGTACTATGTCCTGCTGCCCAGCAGTTGCTAGCAGCATAATACAGCCCCAAAAGTCATGTGCACTAAGTGGAAAGATCTGCCATGTTGCCCTAGGCTGACCTATGAATTAGAGAAGCTGACTCAAAAATGGGATAAACAAGTTTAAATAAAATATATATATGATTTATAAAACTATCACACATGTAATACCAAAAATCAGGGGACAGTGAATTTCTTTACAAATGTATTCATTATAGAGTTCTAATTAATTCACTATCCAAAATTTATTCACAACTTTTCAGACGTGTACATTATGCATATGGCTCGTTCATCTCTATTGATGACATATTAATAATCAATGCTCAAAACAGTGATCTAATGGCTAGCAATCATGGTACTCTATAGATCTGAGCATGCTTTTGCATGTAAAAATTTAGAATTTCCCTGATTAGGCTTTTTAAAAAAGGTGATAATCAGCAGTTCCCTTTATATGTCAAGTGCTTGTAAAACCTATAAGAATAAAAAGGGCAATGACTTGCTTCTGATAATATTGTATACAACCTACATTTGCAACAATTACCAGATTGAAAGTATTTTTAGTGATAGCAAACAAATGCCAGATGGCATGCTGAATAAAACGTCATTGATCATAGCGAGGATCAGCTGAGGTCTATCAATTCTAAAATGAGTTTCTTTTACTCAGCTTGCTGGCTTCAGACAGCTTTTTTGTACATGCTATAGATTTTGCTTAGTGTTTGCAGTAAAATCACTTTCGTCTTATTATCTTTCATTGGAAGGATTGGCTCCAGTTTTGGGTAAGACTGAGAAACACACTCCATTCTCTGCCTCCCACTGAATGCAGCTATAGAATTTGGATGGAATGCATAGAGCGGCATTTCAGATATATGGAAAGTAAACAGTAGTAAACAGATTGAGGAACAAGACCAAAACTGAAGTACTGCCTAACTAGTCAGGAGTTTACCATTTTTCCTCCTCTGTTATTTTACTCTAAACATAGCACAAAACATATAAATAGGTTTCAGGAGATAGACAGAGAGAGATACAGGAGAAGCTCTCTACTTCTGGCCAAATAAGCAAGTTCTCTTTATAATCAAAGACAGTGGGGGATGTACCCTGACATATTTGTTCTCTTGTGCAGCTCCCAAGTGATCTTTCAGTTGCTGCAGTGGTGGCAGTGACAATGACAGCAACAGGACCTGACAGGAACCTAAAACTCTGAGAACAGGGAACCTTTCTTTCTGATCAGAATGATGAAATACCAGGAAGATGGGGAAAATCCACATTGCTCTTCTTTTTGTCCTTGTCCTCCCACTATTCAACTCAGAATAGGAATTCGTTCATGGAAGCATACAAAGAGCAGGGTAAATAAAGCCCATCTTTCTGACCAGAGAACCAAAAAGTATTGCCCAGGGAACGAGAAAGTACTAGGAAGATCACCAAGATAGAGGAACTCAAGAAAGTGACCCCGAAAGTTGCTTATGAACTCCTGGGCTCATCTGAAGTTGCGCATGCATGAGTCTGACCCTAAACAGTATACCATAGACCTGGAGAACTGAATATAAGATAGACAACCACCAAGTCCCAGACTGGCAATTAGGTATTATAAGCATGGGGCAGATCCAAACATTACCGCAAAGGCTTTGAAAATGAAACTTACATTAAAACTACAACCCACAAAAGTCTGATTGGAATGTATGGTCTAAATTGAACCTAGTTGATCACCTGATTAAAAAAAATCAAAATTCTCCAGAACCTTCAACAAAACCCCAAAGTTTTACAACATAATATTTAAAAGAGTCCAGGACACAATCCAAAATTACCCAGCGTACAAAGAACAAGGAAATCTCAACTCACAAAGGAACATACAATCATCAAACCATGGAGATGTCAGAATTATCTGACAAAGTCTCTAAAACGGCTATAATGAAAATGACCCAGGAAATAAGAGCAAACACTGTTTAAAGTTAGTGAAAAGATAGAAATAGAAAAAATAGAAAATATAAGGAACTCGATGGAAATTTCAGAACAAAAAATACAACCAACATTTAACAAATTCAACAAATTCTGCTCAATAGCAGAATAGAGATGTCAAAGTAAAGGTTAAGTGAATTTGGAGACAAAGCAATAGAAATTATCTGATCCGAAAACAATAAGAAAAGATATTGAGGACAAATTAAATAACAGAGTTTCAAAGACCCGTGAGACAATAACAAAAGGTCTAGCATTCATGTCACCAGAGTCTTAGAAGAGAGGAGGGAGAGTGTGGTGCTGAAAACTGTCCAAGTTTGGTGAAAGAAAGAAATTACAGATTCGAGCAGCTCGATAAATTCTAAAAAGGGTCAACTTAAATCCACACCCAGACATATTATAATCAAACTACTGAGAAGTATAGAAAAAAATCTTGAAAGCAGCTAAGAAATAAACAACAGATTATCTTTTGGAGAGTAATGATTTGAATGACTTCATATTTCTCACCAGAAACCAGGGAGGCCAAAGAAGTGGCACATTGTTTAGTGCTGGAAAAAAAAAAAAAAAATGAAGTGTCAATTCAGACTTCTATGACCAGCAAAAATATCCTTCTAGAATAAAGGTAAAATAAAGACATGCTCAGGTTAAGTAAAACTAAGAATATATTTAGTGAGCAGACTTGATCTAAAAGGATTACTAAAGGAAGTTTTTTAGAAAGAAGGCAAATGATACCAGAAAGACCTTGGAATGTCAGGAAGGAAGAGTAACAAATTGGCATTTATCTGGGTAAATATAACAGACGGTTTCCCCCCTTTTGAGTTCTTTAAATATGTTAGACTGTTGAATGTAAAACATAACATTGTATGTTAGTATTTTCAGTGGATGTAGATGTAATATATAACACAACTACAACATAAATGGAAAGGGGAAAGAGATCTATAAGATGGTGAGGTTCTATATTTCAAGTAAATTGTTATAAAAGTGATTGTAAGTGACGAAGAAAAGTTAAGTATATATTCTAATTCTTAGAGCATACACTAAAAATAAAAATAAAAAATAAAAAAATCAACCAAAAAAGAAAACAAAACCCTACAGTGCAATTTTATCAAAGAAGGCAGGGAAAGAGACTCAAAAGAATGAAAAACAGAGAAAAACAGAAAGCAAATAATAAAATGATAGATCTAGATCCAAACACCAATAATTACATTAATGGTTAAAACACACCAACTAAAGAGAATGGGTATTTTTAACTGACAGAAATTTATCCTATCTTCATGAAACTCACTTCAACTACAATGACATAGGTTGGTTAAAAGTAAGGGAGGAGGGGAAATAGGGAGACACTGGTCAAAAGGTACAAAGTTTCAATTATATAAGATAAATAAGTTCCAGAGATCTGATGTTTAACAACAAAGCGACCATTGTTTACAAAACTGTGTTGTGTAACTGAAATTTGCTAAGAGGTTAGATCTTAAATTTTCTCAACACACCCACACCCACACCCACCCACTCCCCCACCCCACACACACACAAGAAAAAGGTAACTCTGTGAAGTCATGAATATATTAATTATCTGAGTGCGATGATTATTTTATAGTATATATGTATATCAAACTAGTTATATACCTTAAAAATATATCATTTTAATTGTCAATTATACCTTAATAAAGCTGAGTGGGGGAATAAATGAGCTATCAAACCATGAAAAGAAAAAAAGTAAAAAGATGGAAAAAGATATACCACTCAATCATTAACTGAAAGAAAACTAGAGTTTAGCTACATTAATATAAGACGAAGTCCAGAGTAGAGAATATTACCAGAGATAAAAATTGATACTGTATAATGAAAAAAGGGTCAATCAATCAACCAAGAAGACATAGCAATCAAAAGGAGAAATTCAAAATTTTGACAGTTTTTTTTTAAACAGCAAACAAAGTAAATAATTTTGTTTGTTGAAACTCACAAAGGAAAAAGAACAATATGTGTATGTTGACTTACCTACAGGGTTAAATAAAATTATTTGCATTTTCCCTTTATTTTCCTCCTTTATTTTAAATTATGATTCATGTCAGTTAATGCAGATAATACAATGGAAGCTTAGGTTTACTCTATTCCAATTTGAAACCAATCTAAAACTTGACAATCCCTGGCATTTTTCTCTGTAAACACCTCAACTAGGAAATGAGATCTTTAAGGAGATGGTCCACACATATGCTTTTTTGTAGTCCACCAAAAACGCATTCTAATGTCATCACCATTTTGCAACCCTATTGGAAATAATAATTTAACATACTGGATGGAGAGTGTGTTCCGTAGGTGACATGGAATAAAGACAAATAACACAAGCACCAGAAAACTGAGTGTCGATAATTAAATGCTGTGATGGAAATGACTAAAATAATCAATTTCGACTAAGGTTTATTAAGAGAACTATATTGTTCCATGAAATGCTGAAGGGAATTTTGGGAAGGAAATGAGTGTAATATTAAAACCAGGAGTCTTTAATCATTAGCAGGCTTTTCCAACTATATTCATACATTTTAAAAAATTCATTAAACTTTTTTAAAGAATGATCCTGGATTTTTTTTTCTTCTAATCTAAATATTGATGAGAGGGGAGAGCTCACACAGAACTGCAAGACTCAAAAATTCATTCCTTTCCAGAATGAAATTAGTTCATAAAGAAGAAAGTAGTTCAGAAGGGGAAAGAGTTTATCCTGAAATGATTTATCCAAAGCCAATAAAATCTATTCTATTTTTCAGATTATGCTATTAGGAAGACTTACTCCCTTAAAGATCTGCAGAGTCTAGTAGGATTTTTTTTTTCTTCTGCTGCATCATTTGTTTCAAATAACACTTTAAAGCTTATATTAGCATAGAAGAAACAAAAACATTTATTAATTTTTAAAATAACATTCAAGTTTTTAAATGCCTTGCAATTGTAAATACTGGACTTTAATTATGTCTGTTCATCCAACGGTAAAGTAGATTTCACAGCATTTACATTAGTTTAAATTGGAGGTTTCTAAACTTCAGTGTGTATGAGAATACCTGGGAGGGCTTGCTAAAAAATATATTTTCCCAGTTCCTAATCTGGAAATTCAGGTTCAGTAGATCCAAAATGGAGTCAAGAAATCTGCATTTTTATTAACCACCTCCCACTAGGAGATTCTGAAACAAATGGACCTTGGACCACGCTATTCTAAATAGACCACACCAAAAAATATTTCATTTTGAAGTCCTATTATCTTGCTTAGTTATCAAATTAAGAGATATAATCAAACTGTCATTTCATGAACTACAACTTTATTACATACACTTACGTGAAGCCTTATTTCAAATTACTATGGTAAATATATTCTGAAATATTGAAAATAAAATGATATGAAGGTTTATTTACATTTGATCAAAGTAATTTAACAGAGTTCTTGGTATTACTTAAGAACCAATGAGCTCTCGGTAA
The DNA here is from genome assembly GCF_000151845.1 of Pteropus vampyrus. NCBI lineage: Eukaryota > Metazoa > Chordata > Mammalia > Chiroptera > Pteropodidae > Pteropus > Pteropus vampyrus. Next base: position 3,256,510 of record NW_011888819.1, read on the forward strand.
GCCCATGAACAGTCAACTTTACAAAACTTTTACCTCTACCAAAACTAGAGTTGCAAAATGGTGATGACATTAGAATTTGTCCCATAGGTGGCAACAAGGAATAAATTAGTACTTACGAACCACTTAGAACTGCAGGTGGTGCTCAGTAATTGTTAGTTACCATCTATTCTCCATTGTATGCTTCCATTACATCAATTATCTCTTACATGATGAGTAACTCAGGGGATGGTATTAGTATAACAAGGAAGTTGTGTTGGTTTAAACATGATTTTTCCTTGGCAAAGAGAGTCAAAAAAGTGAGAATAAAATTACAGTCTTCAGCTGGACAGGATAAACCCTAAGCTTAAATGCTGCACAGCAAGATCCTTTCTTGCTCTATTTTAAATGGGGTAAAAAATAAGTGCTCACACTCTGGATTCCTTAACCAGAAAAATGTACCCTGGCCTTGCTCAGCTATTGACTTCTGGTAGATTACACTTTCATCTGCACTATCTCAGCGCTGAGAAGGTGGCATTTCCACCAGATTGTTTTTGTGCCTTTTTAATATCCTCTGAGGCAGGCTCCTGCCACAGTGAGCTTCCTTCCCTAACGGTATATTTTTTTCCTGAGTATCCATTATTGTTGCTCCAGGACTCCAAGCCCAGTAGAATCTATAGTGGCATTAGTGAATCTTTCTCCTCAGGGCTGCTATCTTGCATGAGCCCCTTCATTGCATCTAAGAGAGTGCATTCACATGGTTGTGCATTTTTGAATACTTGCAGAACAAGATATTTTGACTGTCTCTTTTAAGACCAGTTTCTTTTTCTCTTGTTTCTTCATCCTCAAGGGCTTTGGAATGGCTGCACCATTTTAGGAATATAGCTGGGGGAAGTGAAATTGTGGATACATTTAGTCTAAGATTAGTATATATTTATGTGGTTCATAGTCACGTCCACGTGTACTTAAGTTATTTCTAGCCATTCCAATATAGGAATGGCTCCCCCAAATGATCTAACAGCCCAAAGCAAATTTTAATCCCTCCTGCCAGAGGAAAGACTATATTATTTTTCTCTTCTCTGTTTGGAAAAAGATATTGCAAAGTTATTGTCATGTGAAGAAGAGCTCAAAGAATTTGCAGCCAAAAAATGCAGTAAAACATATAGGAATTTATACTGCTGACTTGCATCAGTCAATTAAACTAATATATTTTTCTTAAAAAGGGTCCTCTTGCTTTAGATTCCAGGAAACACTTATCCACCACTGGTTTTGACTAGGGAGTTGCATAGACCTCAACTGGTCTGTCTCCAATCTGTTTTATCCATAAATTATATATATTTTTAATTTATGATAATTGTAGAACTTGTGTGCTTTCATACATCATGTTATAGCATGTTATAGCATGATGAATTCACATATCATATTATAGCAGAAACACCAGTTGTTGTTATTGTCATTGTTACAATTATTGGAGCTTAGGATGAGGAGGGAGGTTAACGAAACCTGTTCAATAATAGAAAGGTTTTTAAAAAGTATGATTTTGTATTTTATATTTATTTTTTATTTTATGTATCTATTTACTTATGTATAGAGTATTTTTTTGATGTTACTTCGATCTAGTTAGTCACATCTATTTGCATATTTTCAACTCGGGGAAATTTTCATTAATTATGTGTATATATGCTTTTTTATTACAGTGACATTGGTTAACTAAATCTAATAAGTTTCGAGTGTACAATTCAACAGTAAGTCATATTTATATTGCATTGTACATTCTCCACCCATAGTTGGAGTTCTTTCTGTCACCACATATTTATTTTGTATTTTTAAAACGTTCCATTTTGCATTTGAAAAAAATGCATTTTAAGAAAATATCGAGAGAATCAAATCCCATAGAAATATGACTCAACTATTTCTGAAATTAAAAACTAAGCAGGTCATAGTTTTCTTGACATATGTACTGAACTTGCATTTTGTTTTAAAAGTTACAAACCATTTGTTCCTGCTTTATTTTGTTTTAGAAATCTCTGATATCTAAAGTAGCAATGTCCATGCCCCAACCAAGAAAATACCTAATTTATGAACTTATTTAGATTACTTTAAATTAGCTATTTAATCTTTCATTATTGAGAAGTAAATAAGATAAACCATCTTTAATATTTTTAGGAGTATTATTTTCATCGGAAGGTAGAAACTTCACAGTGCACTTGTTTGCCTGTGCCATCGTTAACTTTGCCATCTTGGAATTAAACTTCCAGTTGTTCATCAGCATCTTTCTATGAAAAATACATAAATAAAGCAGCCTAGAGGATAGAGAGTGATGTGGGTGGCCCTTTAAGCTGGATGGTCAGGGATGAGCAGATAAGGGGTCCTGATGAGGTCACATTTGAGCAGAGAACTAAAACAAATGAGGACGCAGCCATGTGATCATTTTGAAGACTACCATTTCACCAGGTGGAAGGCAAGTCCAGAGACTCTGACATGATCTAATAAATGAGGTAATGGAACTTTAAAAATAAAATATTTCAAATAGCAAGACGATACTATATTTGTAATAAAATATATAATTTAATATAAAATTATTTGCCAAATTAGGGATTAAACACAGAACAGTAGAGAAATTTTGTTATTGAATGTATTCTGAAACATTTAACTTATTCTGAAGTGTTTTTGGTGTCTCAT
>NW_011888819.1:3260407-3260713 GCF_000151845.1 Pteropus vampyrus
CATGATCTAATAAATGAGGTAATGGAACTTTAAAAATAAAATATTTCAAATAGCAAGACGATACTATATTTGTAATAAAATATATAATTTAATATAAAATTATTTGCCAAATTAGGGATTAAACACAGAACAGTAGAGAAATTTTGTTATTGAATGTATTCTGAAACATTTAACTTATTCTGAAGTGTTTTTGGTGTCTCATTAAGTTATTCTTTTCATGTCATTTTTTATACTTAAATTATAATTTGTCTTATTCTCTAAACCCATATTGTCATAATATAAAAATATATAGACATTTCAATTATA
>NW_011888819.1:3261784-3268943 GCF_000151845.1 Pteropus vampyrus
GAAAGAAATTGTATGACATTGGTATATTTATTCTTTAAAGGCTAGATGGAATTCATCAGTGAAGCCATCTGGATCTGGAGTTCTGTTTTTGAGATACTTTTGATAAGACTTTTTTATTTTTAATAGATGTCAGACTATTTAGATTTTCTATTTCCACTTAAATACTTTTCAAAAATATATTTTTTCCATTTTACCTGTCTTCAAATTTAATTTTATTAAGCTTATAATATTTCCTTATTATTCTTAAATATCTATAGGATCTTTAGTGATAAAACCTCTTTAATTCTAAGTTTACTCATTTATATTCTTGTTCTTTATATTTTGTCAGTCTACCTTATCTAGGAGTTTCTCAATTTTATTGATACTTTCAAAGAAGCAACTTTGGGTTGTATTGTTGTTTTCTGCTGTTTTTCTAACTCACTAATTTCTGCTCTTTATTATTTTCTCTTATTTATTTTATGTTTGCACTGTTCTTCTTTTCCTAGCTTCTTAAGATGGAAGCTTAGATCATTGATGGTAGATCTTACTTCTTTTTTTAGTACAATCATTTAAAGATACATTTTCTTCTATGCACTGTATAATTACATCCCACAAATGTTGCTCTGATGCAATTTCTTAATCATTGACATGGAAATCTATCCTAATTTCCTGTATGATTTCTTTTTTCAACCATTAATAATTTAGAAAAAAATTGTATGATTTTTTGATTTCTAATTTAGTTGTGTTTTGGTCTGAGAACATAATCTGGAAATTTTCAAATTTTGAACTTTGTTAAGATTTGTGTTTGGCCCAGCAGATGGCCTATTTTGGCGAATGGACCATGTACACTTGAAAAGAATGTACATTCTGCATTTGCTGGGTGTAGTGTTCTATAAATGTCATTACTCAAGATGGTTGATGGTGCTCCTCAAATGGTCTGTATCTTTACTGACTATTTATGTAGTCGTTCTCTTAATTGCTGAGATAGGTTGTTAAAATTCCAACCATAATTGTGAATTTGTCTATTTCTCCCTTTAATTCTACCAGTTGTGCTTCATGAATTTTGAAACTTTTTGTCGCTAAGTGCAAATGCATTTTTTAATGTTAAGTCTCCCTGAAGAATCGACCTTTTAACATCATGAAAACATTTATATTTTTTCTCCCCAGCCTTTAAGAGTCTTTGAATTCAGACTACATTTAACCAAATTTTTATATTTAAATTATCTCTCATGTAGACAGCATGTACTTTATGCCTTTAAGCTATTCTGAAAATTTCTGCCTTTTCATTGGAGTACTGAGTTTCCAATTCATATAATTGCTAATGTGGTTGGAATTGGGTGTATCAGCTTACTATCTGTTTTCCGTTTGTCCCATTTGTTTTGTGTTCCTCCTATCCTGTCACTTTGGAGTTAATTGATTGCTTTTAGAATTCCATTTTAATTTATTAATTGTTTTATTTTTTTCCTTACCTCTTTGTATTATTATTTTAGTGGTGCTTTAGATTACAACATACATCTTTAATTTTAAAATCCGTTAAAGGATAATGTTGTCATAAAATATAACTTTGCATTCTTATTTTTTTAGTGCAATTTTATAGGTCTTTTATGCCATGTTATTTGTGCTATGGTTTTCATGTTGGTTACATAATATGCTATACATGTGATCATTTTTACTTTAAATAGTCAAATTTTTTATTAATTAAGATCTGAATTTTAATCTGGTATTATTTCCCTTTGGCTGGAAGAACCTCCTTTAACTTTTCTCATAGAGAAGTTCTGATGGAGAATTATCATTGTTTTCTTTCATCTGAAAAATGCCTTCATTTCACCTTTATTCCTGAAAATTATTTTTGCTTCATATAGAATTCTAAGTTAACTGGTAATTTCACTTGACACTTTAAAGATGTTATTCTCCTGTATTCTGCCTTCCAATGTTTCTGATGAGAATCATTGGTAACTTGTACTTTTGTTACTATATAGGTAATGTATCCTTTTTCTCTGCATAGTTTCAAGAGTTTCTTTATCTTTTGATTTCATCAGTTTATCTCTCATATTTTCAAGGTTTGGGGGTTGATTTTTTTTTTTTATATTATATAAGTTTCTCTGAGGTTTTTTAATGTATAAATTTCAAAAAAACATGTCACCTATTCTTTCTTCAAATGTTGGATATACCCAATTCTTTTCTTTGTCTCCTTCTAAAACTCCATATTTATTTGACCTCTTGGTAAGAGTCCCACAGATCATGGAAACAGTTATTCTTTTTCCTATCTTTTTTTCCTTCTTTTCTCCATATTGTATAATTTTCATTAAACTGTCTTCAAGTTACTGACTCTTCTTTTATTTCCAGTATGCTGTTGAGCCCATCCAATGATTTTTAAATTCAGATGTTGTATTTTTCATTTCTAGAATTTCCATTTGACTCTTTTTTATAGTTCTTATCTTTCTGCTAAGATTTCTTGTGTATCCTTCAATCAAAAACATGTTTTCCTTTGTTACCTTGAGCATAGTTATAGTAGATACATTTAAATTCTTGTTTGCTAATTCTACCAGATAGGTCATTTCAGAAAAAGTGTCCTTGATTAGCAGACATTTAGTCCTGTCCAAAATATCACGGAAACATGTGGTCCATACCAAAAGGCTTTTAACATTTGGTCCTGTCCAAAATATCCATAGACATTTGGTCTATCTCCCTCACCCCATGTGCCATGACCAGGTAGGCTACTGAGGCAAGAAGAGTTATTATTGGCAATACAGCCACAACACAATTATTTGAGCAAAAAACACAATAGTATTTTTTAATATATTAATCCTGTAAACCAAAAGTATAAATAACCATTATGGGCTGTTTGAACCCAGGATGTTTCCTAAACATCAATGACCAAACATCAAAAATGACCAAACATCAAAATGACCAAACAATCAAAAACCTTTTGCAATGGACCAAATATCTTCATGGATGTTTTAGACAGGACCAAATGTCCTGCGTGGCTTTAATTGCCTTCCCTGTGACTGTGTATCTAGTAATTTGAGATGTATCCTGGATATTGTAAAAAATACATGGTAGAGACTAGATTCAGTTATTTCCTTGAGTATTGATTTCCATTGTTGCTGTTTTATCACGTAGTTAACATGGCAGGACTCAAGTCCCAGTCTTTGTAACTCCAGCATTGGGTAGCTGCTAAAATCTCTGTTCAGTTCTTTTAGCCTTAGCTAGGCTGCCGGCTATTCGCCTCATGCACTTATAATTCAGAGGTCATTCTGAGATTTTCTCCAGATTTTATGTGCGAAATTTAATGTTCTCCTTCCCCTATAGTTTATGCTTTCCCTGATTTACCTCCTCATTTTTCATCTACTCTGATAGTCCTAAATTCTGTCCTCTGGTTTTTAAACCAGTGCACTGCAGGAGGATCTATCCAAGATTTAGCTAATTTGCTGAATCTGACTGGGACATGCTCTTGAACAAAAAGTCTTATCAACAGGAAATCCACCAAATCCCATTTCCTTCCTCAAAGTTTTGACTCTGCTCCAATTTATGCCTGCTTTTGGTTTCTCTCCATTGACTTCACAGTGGTATTTTTTAATTTTTTGTCAGGAATTTACAGTTATTTTCTGTGGTAGGGTTATACCAACAGGAGTTACCCCATTTTTGCCATTCTATTGGAATAAGAAACTTCCCACCACCCTGGTTCTTGCCTTTGAGGAACTCATAGTCTGTTGTCCTAAGCAGAGACACTAAAAGCGTCTAAGGCAGTGATTCCCAACCTTTTTGGTATCAGGGACCAGTGCTCCTATGAGAATTTAATGCCTGATGATCTGAGATGGAGTTGAGGCAGTGATGCCAGTGGTGGGGAGTGGCTGCAAATACAGATGAAGCTTTGCTTGTTCTCCTGCCGCTCACCTCCTGCTGTGTGGCCCAGTTCCCCATAGGCCACAGACCTGTACCAGTTTGCAGCCCAGGGGTTGGGGACCTCTGATCTAAAGAGAGTCTAAAAAACTTTCTTTTAAGTTGATTTTCTTAAAACACAAAATAGACATCTTTCTTGAAGTGGCAATGCATAGCAACCTTGTTTTCTCATTTACTTTTATATTAAATCAGAGAGAAAGAGATACGCTATTATGAGGGTAAAAAAGATATGAATCCAGACATAATAAAACTCTGTTTATAAATTTATGAATGCATCAAAGCTTCTGTTAAATAGCATAGATTGAATGCAAATGTCTATCCATACTTCCTCCTGAAACTTCCAAAGCAATGACAGTAGAGGAATTAAGAAAAAAAAAAAAAAAAAACAAAAAAAAAACGCACAAGGACAAAAAGAAGACAACAGACAACAAAAATAACATTCTAGAGAATGCAATGATCTAAGTGTGTTGAGGCAGAAAGCCAAAAAGCCAGTCATTTCCACACAAAACTACAGAAATCCTCAGGGATTAGCAACAACTGGCTCTTGAAGGCAGGTGTGTGAAAAATGGGACTGAAAACAGAAGTACAGATTGAACGTCTGTAAAAGAGAAATTAGACTTCCCATATTCCCCCTCCATTTCTGCCCCACCAAGAGAAAAACTGGAGTCTGTGCCTGGAGAGGATTTAGCTGACAGCCTCTGGGTTTAGATTCAACGAGAATAGTTAAGAACGGATGGTGAGTTACCATGCTGATATCAGAAGAATTATGGGAAAATCTCCCCACTGCAGAGGAGTTTGCCCCCTGCATGGCTCCAAAAAGGCCTGTAGCCAGACATACATACTTGAGATAGGAGATTGGCATTGCCTTCTGGAAAAAAATCAATCCACCCGAAAGTATAGACTTCCAGTAGGGATTTTTAACCAAGAGTCTGTGAACTTGAATGAGAACAGTTATTCATTTTTGTTTTCACTGACATCTGAAAGTTAATGTTTTGGACATTTCTGAATGTAGGCAACAAACCATCGTAGTAATAGCAGTACCTGTGACTTTGTCACCAATAGGAATCACAGTTATTTTCTTATCACATTACTCATTACATATATCTTGAAATGGTATTTACAGTCATCATTTCAACACTTATTAGACACAACTCTAAAGCTTATTATATGATGCATGAATAAATAAGCACATATTACTCTACCATTAATTTAACTTTAAATATTTTGATATAATTGATTTCATGCATTTGAAAACACTGTTCTGAAACAGAGTTCACAGGCTTCACCAAACTGCCATTGCACAAAGAAAGTTAAGAACTTCTAAACTGTGGGTACAGGCATTTGGAAATTTCCCCCAGCTGAATGAATGATCCTATAGTAGCAACCCTACGGTGAGACTCACAAATCGATAAGCCACACTCGTGCTTCCGAATAAGGTACTTTGGGGACTCGCTTTTAAATATGATTTGACGACTAAGGAAGACCAGACATTTGAGGACAGCCTCTACCATGAATGGTAGAGACAAAACAAAATGAAATGAATCCAATAAGAAATAAAGAAGGCAAAGAAACAAAGTAGTGAGAAAATAAACATGTGAAAGAAACATCATAGTTAATATCCTAAGAGAAATGAGAGACTACATTGTATTCGTAAAACAAGACCAGGACACTACCTACAAAGGAATAAAGAACACAAAGAAGCTCTTGGAAATTCCATTAAGGTAGCTTCAATAAAAAGTTCCACAGACATACAGAATATAATATTAAGGACAACACGACTCATTTCCTTATTCCAGGAAGTAGAGAAAAGTCAAAGAGATGGAAATGGTATTTTATCAGCTCTTCCTATTCTCCATTTACGAAATATTGCACTACTGACCTTCGCTATAATATTATAACTCCAGTACAGTGTCCCACTCTGCCCTTCCCCTGTGCAGTAGTAAGTGTTTGGAAATGGGAGAAGGTAAGAAAATGGGCTGGTTGCAGGCAGGGCACCAGTAATTTGCTCTTTCCGTAGACTGCAATATCTGATAAACGAAGGTTCATCTCCATGGTGATCACTACTGTTCCTTACCAAATATTTCTGACTTTCTTCTTACCAGCCTCATGCTGGTAGGCTGCTCCCTCTATGTTGCACTTTAAGGGTGAGTATTGCCTGTGACTCGCTTTGGCCAGTGAAATGTGCAGCATTTCTAGAAAGAAGCCTTCAGAGCTGGTCCACTATTTGGCACATACTCTTCTCTCTGTCTCAGCGAAGCCTCTGTCAGCCTGGGCTGCTGAGTGCCAATACAGGACAAAAACCACTTCCTGCCAACCCAAGTTGGATACAGAGTTTGAGCACTAGATAAACCCTGCTTGGACCAACTCTGCTTGAAATTGTATTACAATGTCAACTAAAATCTCTACTATCTACCGCCCTGTATCCGCTCTTTATGTGGCCTGAGCTGTGAACCAAGGGGAATGCCATACAGAAGAATAGGATAGAGGAAGCCAACTTGGACCTTCTAATATCTGAGTCTCGATCTTATGCATAACTTACTCAGACTCCAGTGGTTTCACATCAAACCCCGCATACATCCATACCTTATTTCAGCACCACACAGTCTCTGAGGCCCTGCATATGCCGGTCTATCTGCTAAACTCATCTAAGACTTTCTCCTGTACTCTTTAATTAACGAGCTTGTGGTCATTTATCCCAATCCCTTTCAACATCATTTTCCTATGAAAATGTTTCTAAATCAGATGCCAGGTAAGGTCACCTGGCTTTATGCTCCTATACTTGTTTTTCCTTCGCAGTGTGTTTATAATTATCAGTGTCTACAACTGCAAATATTTGCTTCTTTCACTTGACTCCATGAGTCCAGTATCTCTTGGCCTGGGACACAGTAGGTGCTCAATAAATATTTATTGAATAAAAGAACAAGTGCATATAGTTTTAAGAAAGCTGAGAATAAGTCTGAAGAATACAGAAATGATGTGGTATTTGGGGAACACAAAAATAAAGATCAAGGCACAAGAATGAAAACAGAGCTGGTTAAAGGACTCAATTTAGTGTTGCCCAGGTAACGTCAAGAAGAAGATACATTTAAATCCATTCCAGTGTCTCAGGGCTGCTAGTGTTATAAAAATAGTGACTGAAAATCAAAGGGAAAGAGTTATCATTTTCTTTCTACCTAAGTGTTGAATTTTAAAAGCAAAAGACCCTTTAAAATCACATTAGAGTGACTCCTGCCATGCTTTTCTAAAAGGAAAACCTCTGAAGTATGGAGGGAAAAAG
>NW_011888819.1:3268993-3280097 GCF_000151845.1 Pteropus vampyrus
TTGTATTACAATGTCAACTAAAATCTCTACTATCTACCGCCCTGTATCCGCTCTTTATGTGGCCTGAGCTGTGAACCAAGGGGAATGCCATACAGAAGAATAGGATAGAGGAAGCCAACTTGGACCTTCTAATATCTGAGTCTCGATCTTATGCATAACTTACTCAGACTCCAGTGGTTTCACATCAAACCCCGCATACATCCATACCTTATTTCAGCACCACACAGTCTCTGAGGCCCTGCATATGCCGGTCTATCTGCTAAACTCATCTAAGACTTTCTCCTGTACTCTTTAATTAACGAGCTTGTGGTCATTTATCCCAATCCCTTTCAACATCATTTTCCTATGAAAATGTTTCTAAATCAGATGCCAGGTAAGGTCACCTGGCTTTATGCTCCTATACTTGTTTTTCCTTCGCAGTGTGTTTATAATTATCAGTGTCTACAACTGCAAATATTTGCTTCTTTCACTTGACTCCATGAGTCCAGTATCTCTTGGCCTGGGACACAGTAGGTGCTCAATAAATATTTATTGAATAAAAGAACAAGTGCATATAGTTTTAAGAAAGCTGAGAATAAGTCTGAAGAATACAGAAATGATGTGGTATTTGGGGAACACAAAAATAAAGATCAAGGCACAAGAATGAAAACAGAGCTGGTTAAAGGACTCAATTTAGTGTTGCCCAGGTAACGTCAAGAAGAAGATACATTTAAATCCATTCCAGTGTCTCAGGGCTGCTAGTGTTATAAAAATAGTGACTGAAAATCAAAGGGAAAGAGTTATCATTTTCTTTCTACCTAAGTGTTGAATTTTAAAAGCAAAAGACCCTTTAAAATCACATTAGAGTGACTCCTGCCATGCTTTTCTAAAAGGAAAACCTCTGAAGTATGGAGGGAAAAAGGTGTTTAAAATGGACTCAAGTGACTCACACGTTCCAAAGAGCCTTACGTTCCTGCCATACCCGATTCTGAAATGTTATAATTTGACGTTGCTTCCCTTTGATAATGTACACCGTTTCTTAATTCACACAGACTGTACATATACCCATTTGTTAAAAGCCTAATGAAACATCCCATAGAAAAGCGGGGCTTGATATCTGTGTGGCTTTCAACAATACGTTACATCATCTTTTTTCATGCCTCTCGGGCAAGTTAAGGCTTAAGTGCCAAAGGAGACATAAAACCTCGCTGGTGGTCTGTTGGACAGGCAAGTTCCAAACACCCTCAGGTGGAGGCGCTTCAGAATTACCTTGACTCTTGAGCCTGATGGAGAAACTGAGGCAGTCCTTGGAGGGTGGAATCCGAGAGAGACCAGTGATTCGCCGTAGCAGCACAGGCAAGGAAGAGAGCCTTTAGAACACAGATGTTATGTGTAAAATGAATGAAATTAGAGAGTCCCTCAGATTTTAGAGACTGCTGTAATCACGCTAAGTGAAATAAGTCAGACAGAAAAAATTGAGAACCATATAATTTCCCTTACATGTGGGATATAAAACTGAAAGCAACAAACGTACAAGACAAACAAGCAAAATCTCATAGACACAGACAACAGTTTAGTGGTTACAAGAGAGAATGAGGGGAGGAGGGAGGTAGATAAGGGTAAAAGGGGTCAAATATACGGTGACGGAAGGAAATTTAACTGGGGGCGGTGAACACACAATGGAATATACGTATGACATGTTATTGAATTGTACATTTGAAATCTATATAATTTTATTAACCAATGTCACCCTAAATAAATAAATTAAATAAATAAATAAAACCTAGCTTAGAACTCACGGACTTCACTCCATAGCCACTGGGCTCCTCCATACTAGTAAAGGTCTCATGAGCCTGCCTGCCTCCATCCCAGTGAATAGAATGAGCAAAAGTTCAATAGGACAGTTCTTTCCAATAGCAAACATATTCAGAGCCGAGCCTCCTCCATTCCTACTTTCATAACTTCCTCCTCCCCCGTTTTGCCCTCACTCAGCATAAAGCCCTCTTAAACTGCCTTATTCTTTTACCCAACAGAGGCACTCACTTCGGGATAGGCTGTCTCTGTGGCACTCTGTTCTATCAGGAATTACACAGAGTAGTTGCAATGTCACCAGACAAATTTCCAATGACTTTTGGGAAACAATGAAAAATTGAATGAATGAATGAATAATATAAGTTCCAGGGAGGATGTATTTCTATCACAGCTAAATTGTAAAATGGCTATAGTCCTATTTTCCTTACAAGTGCAAGGAGTAAAATTAATTACATAAGATTTATGCAAGCAGCTATTACGGTACCTGTCAGAGTTCTAGCAGGAAACAGCACACTCAAACAAGAAATCGAAGGGAGTTTAATAAAAGGACCTTCTATAAAAGTGCAGATAGGGACTGGAGAAACCAACAAAAGATGGTGCAATATTCTGGGCTGCCAACAGCAGGGAGACTTTACCATCCTGAAGCCCGAGAGGGACAAGGGGAGGGAGCAGTTACCAAAATCCAGAGAGAAAAGCTGTACAAGCAGCAACCTCCTCCCCGCCCCCCCTGCGATGGCTGTCTAGGAAGGCAGCCAACTGGCAGTGCCTGACCAGATGGGGAGCCAGAGCCTCACAGGTCTCATTCTCACTTTCAACCTCTAGCCTCCTGCATCAGGCTTCCACTGGCCAAACCCACACAGAAGTCAGAGGGCAAGTTGGTCTATTGATGCAGTTATTATGGGTCAGTCTTCCTGATTACTGAGCAGGATGGAGAAGGGTAGAGGGTGGTCAGGAAGGGCAAGAAGAAAATATCCGCATAGTAGAGATGCAGTGTGTGGCCACTGACTCTGCAGCTGTGTGTGATGAAGCGAGAAATCAGCAACTCATATCCATTGACTCACTCATTTAACATTAACCCTATTTTAAGCCCTTATTATGTAAAGGAACTCTGCCAGTTCCTTAGGATACAAAAAAATAAGATATCATTTCTGCTTTCAAAGAGTTGTAATGGAGAAATCAGACAGATAAACAGGCAAATGACAATACATCACAGTGATATTAGTGAAATATTGACAAAGATTTTTTGCGAGGTCATTATTTTGAGATTCTGATTTAAAAATGCCTTAAACTGATTTGAAACAAATGCTGACATAGTGCCAGAAATACTGGTGAATGGCATGCCATATGTACTTGAAGCTCCATGTATTCAGAATTTGATACTGAATTTTATATCATTTGAACCAATCTTACAGCAAATAGAGCTGAGTCCTAAATTCTTAATATAAGCCTCTAGGCCTTTTTTCATGAGAGAATAAGTAGCTTTGGCTATGTTACATAAACTGGTGTCTGTTAACATTAACCTGTACACTCTTAGAACCAATACCAAACATCAAACACAAAACATACATATGCATGTGTGAGCACATGTACACACACAAACACACATGTGCACACACACACACACACACACACACACACACAGCAGCAGCAGCACCACCACCACCACCACCACCAGTGATAGTAAAAACCCAACTGATGTTTTGTCTTGAACAATTTTTTAAAGTGTCGCCTGCAGTGTGGCCAAAATAACAGGATGCCCATCTTCTAGATACCTGTAAATTTATTCCTTAAAAAGACATAAATTTATTATAGTAAAAGCAGTCATGCAGGCTGCTTGTGAACAGCTCAAATACCATAAACAGTGTCTCAACTTCAATGACTTTCATAACACAAATACAAGCAAACTGGCTGACATATCTAAGCTTCACAGTGCACCCCAAATGACATAGCTTTTAAAGATTTGTTCTCCTCTTTAACAGAGGAACTGTTTATTTATTTATCATAGTCGTGGAGTCACTTACCAATACTAATATGTCACACATTCTTGTCGATACACACAAGACTAGTTCATCATTGTCACTAGAAAAGATGGGTTGGGTGCAATAACAAAACGTAAAGAAGGAGCTTTCAAAATCTTTCGGTCCCTTCGTTTTGTAGTCCATTGTTACCGAGGCCTAAAGACTAACTCCTTAACCTCTCCAAATATACCTCTGCCCCTCAATCATTTGAGCAAGTGACTTAAGCGTTAATAAGATAAAATCCAATAGCATTGAACCAAAATGACCTCTGTCAAAAACACTAGCTGCAGCTGATAATTTTAAATTAAGTGAAATAGAGACCGATGATAACCCTGACAGTACAAACCACGTTCTCCCGTGTTGTCGGGATCTGTGTTGGCACATGCCATGCTATTGGTCCAGCCAGCCACTAAGTCGGCAGTAGTGTTTACTTATTCCCAGTCCGTGCTAATGGCTGCTGCTGGCTCCAGCAAAACCATGTTTTGTACAGATTTAGTCCACGGCAAAGCCAAGAGTGATCATGTGTATTGAAGACATAAATACATATTGTGGTCACTTGTTTTCTTCATGAATTGTATACTTTCTAAATGTACTACATGGCACTTGTTTAATTAATAAGTACCTCATATACATGCTAATATGTGACTCAATTTACAAAAGGTAATTTATATCCAGTTTATCAGAAACTCATTTATTTTATAAAACTATATACTTTTCTAAAAACATGCAAAAGGAACATGTATAAGAAAATCCAATGTGAAAGACACAGATGGACTTTGAGCTAAACATACTTCCATTCAAATTGCCACCTTGACACTTTACGAACTAGGCAACCTTAGGCAATTACTAAACTCCTCTGAGCCTTACTTTCTTTTTTGTTAAGTAGCAATGACAATACTGATACATTGGATTGGTGTGAGAAATAAGTATTATATGTAAAGTATCTTTGTAAAACGTAGAGAAAGACTCAGTCATTATTTTAATTTCATCTATGCACCTTTGTTTGCTGTTAATAATAGAGTAGGTGTGTGTAATAGATAATAAACCAGTAAAATTTTATGACATTGGCCTACCTGCCCCAGAAAACCTTTATTGAAAAGGCTTATAAAAGATTTATTTGAATGTTCTTCCTTCTCTTATTTATTTTCTCCTCTAATGGGCACAAATTATCAGTAACTAAGCTCTTCAATAACAGTAAGTCAAATTGATTTCTGATCAGGAAATTACTTCTCTCCAAGTACATAAATAATGGTACCATCCTAATAAATTGAACTGAATCATAAATTTTCATTTTTTTTTTCCTATTTCAATGTCTTTCCAAAGTTGCATCATCAAATTTCTGGAAAATTCTATTTAATAGGAATTTCTAAAAAGAAACCAAAGCTTTAAATGCAAACCTTTTTGAACTAAATGCAGAAATTTAGTTATTAACAAAATGGTAATATTCTGGCATAAAATAAATATTTTTATTTCTATTCTGTCAACATCATTTTTCTGTAATAATATTTGCCTCCTTTTGATTGACAGTTGACCAGATTTCTACCAGAACACTTTTAGATTTTCACTCATTTTAAGCACTGCTGAAATTCTCCTTTTCCTTTTTTTTATAGAATTGCTATACTTTATTTCTTGAAGTTTCTATATGATGTTTTTATAAAAAAGTTCACTCCTTTAGCAGATTTTTTTAAAAAAAAAATAATAATGCCTTTACTTTCATTACCTCTGACTCTATAGAATATCATATTTCTAGAGGCCCAAGAGGTGAACAGAACCTCTGATCACCGCGCTGTTATATTATTTGAACAAAATATTCTCCTGGGACCTATAAAAGATCCTGATACCTCAAACCTGAATTTAGCTTTGAATTTGGCAGCAGAAGTCTTTGTAAAATACCAATGTTCTGAAGGAGCTGAGCTGTCTTTGTATACGATTCATCTGGCCATATTCATGCAAAAAAAAAAAAATGTACAGAAGCAGCAATGGAACAGAATATATTCATCCCACATTGGCCATTTTTACTTGATGATGAAAACAGATCTATTCAACAATAAAGAATTGTCCATAATGAAAGATTCCTAAATTCAGGGAGAATGTAAAAAGCTGCTTAGTACATATTCTTTTTTAGTTGGCTTTCTGACCTTTGAGGTTTATATTACATTTATGGAGAAAAAATAGAAGTGATTTGACTATCGCTTATGTAAATTGGATTATTTTACATAATTCAAATATACTGAGCTTACACAACTTCATGCCTGCAAAAACAAAACAAAAAGCCATAACATTTTAGAAAGTATGCTTGGTAACTGCCAAATTCCGAGCCGTGGTTTATTGATAGGTCTGCTTGTTTTTATACTATTATGGCCTGTGGAGAAAAAAAGAAGGAACCTAACAGTGGTACCAGGCTTTGCTCTGGCTCTAATTTGCTCCAAATGTCCAAATACCCTTTTATATGTTTACAGGGCAGAGTAGAGTTACATAAGGACAGCCATTCCCTGACTTCTGATCATTCATGTTATGCACACAATGGTCTATTTGCAAGAAAAAAATAGAAGAGTCCAGAGCCTCTTTACCTTTGGGTCAACTTATTTTATTGTCTAATTCATTATGAGTGACCGGCTTGAGCTCTTGGCTTCATTTATGCGAGGAGGAGGAAAGCCTTTTCTCAGGCAGATGTTGAGAATTAACAGGGCCACAGTATGGAGCACATGTGATGTGTTCCTCAGTGGGGCTTCTGAATTTTAAAATGCTTTCACCTTTCTTATATCCTTTGATACCTAGAATCTCGAAGTAAGCACAAGAATTATTACACCACTTTAGAGATTAAAACAAGTAAAAAAAAAGAGTCAAAGAGGTGAAGAGCCTTACACAGAGTTACTTAGCTAATAAAAAGTCATAGCAGGGCTCAAAAATAAAGTAAATGTCTCCATGGACAAAAAAAAAGGAATAGAAATGCATGTGTGTTAGTGAGGGCTACAGCCTCCCGAGGGGGAAGGGGACAGAGATGGCTAGATTGTTGACCTGAGATTGAAACTCGGTTTTTTGAATCTTATACCAGGATATCAAGGTAGATATATGTGTTCCTGGAATCCTTTAGTTGAAATTGGATTCTTTTTTTTTTTTTCATTTGAAACACTTATAAATAATTTTAAGTATAGCTGGAATCATCATATTCATTAAACAAATTATAATGCACAATGGTTGGCAGGGCCTTAACATAGGAGTAGTTTCTACATTACAATAAGACGTTTAAAATGTAACATTGTAAGACAGTTTATTAGCAAGTTACAGACTGCCTCTAGATAACTTTCAACAGGCTAATGTTAAACTCTTTAACCAATTAGAACCACCCACAAAGTTAGCAGAGTAAAATGATTTTAAATGTAGACAGTGATCATAGAGGTTCGTGAAGGTCAGAGAGCCTAGAATGACTTTAATTAATAAATGGGTCCCTTCAGAAAAATGATAACCTTCCATTTAAACATTCCATATATACAAGAAAATAACAGTTTTTACTTAAAAAGTTTTACTGGGGCTCAAAAATAAGATAAATATCTCCATGGGAGCCTCTGGGCAGGGAAGCAGGCAGGACGGCTAGGAGGTAGATTCTAAAGCACTGCACTCCTTATGGGGGGCCTCCCGGGGCTGGGGGTTGATACCAGACTCACTGCTTGAGCCTGCAGGCTGTTATGAGGCTGAGGCCAGCTCACCTACCTAACAGAGAGGCTGAAATAGCTGCAATGAATCTATATGATGAGCCATTGAAAATTCATTCAGAATAAATATTTTTAAGATTCTCAAAGACATAGAGGAACAACTCCATTAAAGAAAATTTGAAAGAGCAACAAAGAAAAACAGGCAGAAATGGGAGGGAAAAGTATGTGAAGGAGGAGGAGGAGAAATAATTAGAAATCCTGAAAGTAAAAAAAAAAAAAAAAAAAAAATGTAGCATTGAGATAAAAGGAAAATTGCATAGCATAAGATCTGTGTATGGTTGAAGAGAGATTTAGTGAATTGGAAAACGGTACTGAGGCATTCATAAGGGGCATCAGAAAGGGTATGATACAGAGAATGTTCTAAAATCTCCATGCCAGTTATCAATTTATTGCTTCCTAGCTCCACAGTCACCTTTCAATACATCAAGTGGAGCCCTGCTCCAGTCATCCACCCAGAATGCAAGATCTCTTAACAACTTTGCAGCTTTGGCCTGAAAGGAAGAACCTTTCCCTGGCTCATTAACCACAAAAACCACAGCCCTAAAGACTTCCTGCCTGCAGCAGAGGCCTCCTACCCACACAGGCACTCTGGATTTCCTCAGTAGGCTCCCTAATTGATGGAGCATCCCCAGCAAACCTCCACTCCCTCTGCAGATGTCCGTGCAGCCTGCCAGCACCCCATAGAATTCCCACTGAGCTGCACTAGCTGTGCAGGCCCAAGCCACTTGTTCCTGATCACCTGCTCCCAGCCCCCTCTCTGGAGGGTGGCATCCTGCTTGCCCAGTAACTACAGACCACATTTGGCCAAACTGCAAACTTCTCTGCGACCCAGTGGCTGAACTAAACCTCCAGCAAGTGAAACCTTTCCAGTCTGTGCTTCCTTGGGCATTCTCTCTCAGTGCTGGCGTACCATATAGTTCCCATGTATCTTATAGTTATCATCTTATCAAATTTAATAATTCTTTAGGTATAGACTTCCTCTCTTAACTAGTGTGTGGTTTCTATCTCCTGATACAATCTCTGCATTGTTGAGAAAACCAGTGGAGATAGGAATTACCTTTAAATTTATTTATGCCAACTCTTCATGTTAAATACACTGAAGAAATAAAAATAGAATGTATTATTTCTGAATTAGCACCAAGGAAAAGAGAATAAATTGAATCGATTTAATCAACTCAGTAGAATACATAAAGGAAGGTTGGGGCGAAACTAAAGGAAATTGTGGTTTAACGCATACACACACACAATGACACAAAAGAAAGTTCCAAAATTATTACAATCACAATAAAAGTAAACCAACTAATCCACGTATTAAGGAACAAAGATGTTCAGGTTGGATTTCTTTCATTGCACCCAACTTTTGGATTTTTACAAGAGCCAAAATGACATAAAAAAAAAGTTTGAAAATAAAAAGGAAGGAAAATGACACACCATGCAAATATTAATCAAAAGAAAGCCTGGCTTTGTAAATTTAATCAGACAAAAAAAAAATCTTTAAAGTAAAAAGCACTATTAAGCAAACTTGAAAGCTATGGCACCATTATATAAAGATGATTATTAGTTATAGAAAAATGAAACCATCCATCGGTTCAGTTATCATAAGATACACAATCCTAATTCTATGTATCTATCAACATAGCCTTAAATTATATAAAGCAAAACTGATAGAACCTCAAAGAAAAATTGACAATACCTTATAATGACAATGGGAGATTTTAACAAACTCCTCAGAAACTAATAGATCTTTCAGACGTATAATTTGTACAGACCTAAATGATTAGAACGCAGGCAAATATGTTGGTCAAAAGTCCTGAACCACCAAAAAGCAGAGAATTCATTTCCTTTTCAAGAATATATGTGACATTCACAAATTATGACTACCAAAAAAAGTTAAACAGATGCCAAGAAATGATGACATATAGACCACTCGAGGCATAATTAAAATATCAAGCATCTAAAGATAGTTAAAATATAACAACCTAAGTTTAGAAACTAGAAAAAATATCACTCCTAAATAAATTATGGATTAAAGAGAAAATCTTAATGAAAATTATAAAATGATTTGAACACAATAGCATCAAAAAAACTATATAAAGCTTTGTGAAATGCAAAACTAAACTACTTAGAAGAAAATGGATAATCTTAAAAAGATTGAAAATAATCGAGTTAAGCATTCAGCTCAGGAAGTCTGAAAGCAGCAATAGAGCTCTAAGGAAAGCACAAAGCAGGGAATGATAAAAACACCTTTTTTGTACCACTAATTAGAATGTAAATCAGTAGAACCTTTGACATATGATGAAAGGGGCATATTCAAAGATGTTCATTGGAGTTTTATTAGTCATGGAGAGAGAAAAAACATTTCGCCCCTAAAAGTTTATCGAGGAGAAAAAAGGAAGTAAATTGTGGGATATTCAGGCAGTGGACGACAGTACAGTATGCTCACACTATCATGCCTGTTGTTCTTTATGCCTACAACATTCTAGCTTTCTTCCTGTGCCTCGAAAAACTTGTTTATCTTTCTAGGCCCAATAACCCTTGGTAGAATTCATTATTCTAGGGATTAAACTGCTCTTGAGTTTCTTTTCCTAATAATGTTTTTCATGTATGACCATTAGCTGTATCTGAATCTCTCCTGAGGTACAGTGTGAGATTCTCAAGAGCAAGAACCTAGACTATTTTTTTATCATTGTATCTACTACTGTACAGTAGGTGCTTGTAAATGTTGATTGAAATAAATTAAGGTCTATGCTTCTATAAAAAATTATAACAGGTAAAATGAAATATTTTCTTTTATGTTCTTTTTTTTTTTTGAGGAGTACCATCACAGGTGCCTTTGAATTTGTGATAAAAACTGTTAGATCATTTAACAAATTCATATAGGTACACAACTTTGCAAATAATTTTAGAGGCTCCCAGGTCCACTAAAACCCACTCATGGAATAAATAAAGACTAAGTTAAAGTGTCTTTATTGAACTTTTTAAAAAATAATATACAGTTAATCTCTGTTGTTGGAGTATTGTCCACATTGTCAGTTGTTACTATTTTCATAGAGTAGGTGTCTAAAATTATGGTTGGTTTCAATGTGCTAATAAATATAGGTGAAATTTTTATTCTAGACAGCATATAGTTTGACAGAATATCACATATAAGTATACAACATCAATGTAAAACCATTGGTAAATTTTGATTTCAGATAGAGGTTATTAGTACAATGATTACAGTGTAACCGTTTCAATACCACCACAGATCACTTCCTAAAGGACTATACAGCTAAGAGCTCAAAAAAAAAAAAAAATTACAAATGCTACCTTAGCCTGCTAAAGAAATGGGCTGAATTTCTTCCTGAACATGAGCAAATATTTGATTCTATTTCTTCATGTTTTCTTCTTTGAAATATGATGGTCCTGTGACTCAGAGGCTATGTCACAGGTGAGCTATGAATAGGTATAGTCAGATGTACAGCATGAATCCAGGACCCAACGAAAAAACATTTTTTGATCATTCTCTTTGGAATGAGATACACTTAAGAGTTCAATAGAGGTAGCAGTTCATCAGGAATTCTTTTTTAAAAATATGGAAAT
>NW_011888819.1:3280432-3284819 GCF_000151845.1 Pteropus vampyrus
TAAGGAAAGCACAAAGCAGGGAATGATAAAAACACCTTTTTTGTACCACTAATTAGAATGTAAATCAGTAGAACCTTTGACATATGATGAAAGGGCATATTCAAAGATGTTCATTGGAGTTTTATTAGTCATGGAGAGAGAAAAAACATTTAGCCCCTAAAAGTTTATCGAGGAGAAAAAAGGAAATAAATTGTGGGATATTCAGGCAGTGGACAACAGTACAGTATGCTCACACTATCATGCCTGCTGTTCTTTATGCCTACAACATTCTAGCTTTCTTCCTGTGCCTTGAAAAACTTGTTCATCTTTCTAGGCCCAATAACCCTTGGTAGAATTCATTATTCTAGGGATTAAACTGCTCTTGAGTTTATTTTCCTAATAATGTTTTTCATGTATGACCATTAGCTGTATCTGTATCTCTCCTGAGGTACAGTCTGAGATTTTCAAGAGCAAGAACCTAGACTATTTTTTTCATCATTGTATCTACTACTGTACAGTAGGTGCTTGTAAATGTTGGTTGAAATAAATTAAGGTCTGTCCTTCTATAAAAAATTACAACAGGTAAAATGAAATATTTTCTTTTATGTTCTTTTTTTTTTTTTTTTTAAGGAGTACCATCACAGGTGCCTTTGAAATTGTGATAAAAACTGTTAGGTCATTTAACAAATTCATATCAGTACATAACTTTGCAAATAATTTTAGAGGCTCCCAGGTTCACTAAAACCCACTCATGGAATAAATAAAGACTAAGTTAAAGTGTCTTTATTGAACTTTTTAAAAAATAATATACAGTAAATCTCTGTGGTTGGAGTATTGCCCACATTGTTGGTTGTTACTATTTTCATAGAGTAGGTATCTAAAATTATGGTTGGTTTCAATGTGCTAATAAATATAGGTGAAATTTTTATTCTAGACAGCATATAGTTTTGACAGAATATCACATATAAGTATACAACATCAAAGTAAAACCATTGGTAAATTTTTATTTCAGATAGAGTTTATTTGTACAATGATTACAGTATAACCATTTCAATACCACCACAGATCACTTCCTAAAGGACTATACGGCTAAGAGCTCAAAAAAAAAAAAAAAAATTACAAATGCTACCTTAGCCTGCTAAAGAAATGGACTGAATTTCTTCCTGAACATGAGCAAATATTTGATTCTGTTTCTTCATGTTTTCTTCTTTGAAATATGATGGTCCTGTGACTCAGAGGCTATGTCACAGGTGAGCTATGAATAGGTATAGTCAAATGTACAGCATGAATCCAGGACCCAACGAAACAACATTTTTTGATCATTCTCTTTGGAATGAGATACACTTAAGAGTTCAATAGAGGTAGCAGTACATCAGGAATTCTTTTTTAAAAATATGGAAATATTATTACTTAGTCAAAATTAGAACAAATTGAAGGAGACTATTATTTGCTATTATTGATGGATGTGAAGTTGAATGTTCCTTTCAGATAAGTTAGTCCTGACAGTTTTTATTGGAATTTGTTATTGAATTCTGTGTCTATTCAGTGTACCACCAGTTTACAAAAATTAATTAAGACAATATCTGAGAACAGCTTCAGGTGAAAATATATTGGCAGTGTTGCATCTATTTAACTAGATTTCTTTAGTACACATATAAAGCAATTTCAGTCTGGGCTAGAGAACACAATAGATTAATTCATTTGGAGACCAAGGTTGCTGCTTTAATTTCTTAAAAACATCTCTCATCTGGGTAACTACAATTCCTCCTACTTTACCGCCACTCCTACAGTCTCTTCTCAGCCCAGCAACCAGAGTGATGAGACCTTTCAAAAACCCAAGTTTTCATTATGTCGCTCCTCTATTAAAAACCCTTCAGCAGCTGACATTTTCACGCAGAGTAAGAGCCAAAGTCTTTAAATGGCCTACAGAGTCCTCAGATCTACCATTTTCCCCTGAGGCACTCCGCCTCAGCCACATTGACTTCCTTGCTTGAATAGATGAGACACGCCATAGGGTACTGTTCTATCTGTGCCAGCTGCCTGGAATGTCTTTACCCAGGTGTCTGCTTGGCCAACTCCTTCACCATCTTCTAGTCTTTGTCTCTCATCTCACCTGTACCCCTTCCCTTGATCCTGCTTATTCTGCTGACTTATTATTTTCTTCCTTGTGGAATGTAATACTTTTGGACAATATTTACACTTTATTTATTGCATAAATATTTGTTACGTTTATTGCCTGTTCTCCTACTCATTCAAGAATGTAGTCTCTTCAAGGATAGTTATCTTAATAATATATTCCAAACATCTAAAATAATACTTGGCACATTGTAGGCTCTCAATAAATATTTGTTGAATCGAATGAATGAATGGATTGGCTGTACAACCTAAGATTTACATAATTCATTCTGAGGATATAAAAATGAATAAGATATGATTCTGTCCAAAACTGAGTTTACTTCTCATCTTAGGACCTATATTAAAATGTTTGCCACTGATCATAGACTGCTTGAGTGAAGGAACAGGGATGGTTCTACTAAATCTATTCAGCTTCAGGAGAAAAGATATCTGTTGCCAGGATTTCAGTGATACTCTCAAAAATGTAAATTACAGCTCAATTTCCTAACTCACTGATCCTGGGCCTTTCCCCTTAAGTAGTCAGTTGGTGAGAAATAAATCGAACCACTGTCTGGTGTGTTGGGAGGCTGAGTTTTAGGAATATAGTAGTCTGGGGGCATCACAAAGTGTGAAGCTACAAGGAATAAAGTAGCATAATTTCTGCTTTTCACAAAGGAGCAGAAAAAAAAGCAATAGGTTCTAAAAATTAGTATCCTGGAAAACCATACTGGGGTCCAACTTTGGATCGCAGATGGTTGCAGATACATAAGAGCTGATTTCTGCTTTCATAACCCACTCACATTTGAAATCAATCCTTCCTTGTTAAAGATCCAATGTCTTCATCATAGCTGTGCAGGCAGCATAGGAGCTGAAGCACAAAGGTTCTGTGATGTGTGGGCCAAGACCTTAGGGGAATGAATCTTCAGGTCACAGTCCATTCAGGCCGCTATACGGGAATATCAGTGTTGGTTGTGGCTTCTCACAGGTGTGGATACTGGGAAAGTCACGATCAGTCAGCATGGTTGGGTTCTTGGTCAGAGCCCTCTTCCTGGTGTACAGACAGCTGCCTTTCTGCTAGAGAGATGGGGTGGAGTAGGGCGGGACATTGAGAGAGTAAGTTCTCTGGTCTCTTTTTATTATGGACACTACTCTCATCATGGTGAGATTAAACCTAATTACAACTAAACCTAATTACAACCCAAAGGCCAAATATCATTGCATTGGGATTAGGGATTCAACATATAAATCTGGAAGGGGACACAAATATTCAGTCAATACCAGTCCCCAAGAAGTATCTGTATGTGCCTGTACGGAAATCTTTTGGGGTCTTTTAATGGTTTAATGAAGAATTGTCTAGGCTACTTCAAATTTTGGGATTCCTCCTCCTACCTCCTGACACCCCTATGCCCATCTGTGCCCACCTCCATCTGAAAGAATAGATAGAAAAATATTTTTATAAAAAGTAAATATGTCTAAATAAATAAGTTTGGGGCAGCATTTTTCTTTTAGGTGCAAGTCACTTCTGGAAAATAATTAGGTTTATCTGACAGCAGTACTTGAAAGATTAGAAGTAATACCATATTAAAACTACATATAATGACATGAAAAGTAAAAAATGGATTCTAGAGGGAATAGGCTCAGATAATCCTAGTATAGGGTGTTCTATTTCTGCCTTGTAATTAACATTATTGATGGGTACATTATTTTTACCCTTGACTGTAGTCAAAATTATAATTGGATAGATTATCTTAGTGAATTCTTAAATCCTGGCTAAATATTTCTTTTATTATTCCCTAGAATGCCTTCATTACTTACTAGCTTGTAGAATAATTTTAACATTAAATTAAACAAAGAATTTTAAGCAAATAGCCCTTAAAATATGTAACACATTTTAGGGACTCGTATAAGTGGCTTTAAATTTCACCATTATCATGCATAATATACATAGCTACTATGGTCTATTTACATAGATAATTAAAAAATGATTACATTTTGGGAAACTTCTGTAAACCTATCAAAACTAGGGAAATTATCATCCAGCAGAATCTATCAGTTTGATTTTCTACCATCAATATTTTTAAGGTGCAATTTCCAAAAGAATGTATTTCATAGTTTTAGCTCTCATAATGGTGACTTATCTTGCAGTTATTGCAAACTCAAGATTGTTTTTTCACAACGTAATGCACTTTGGTCATCCATTAAAAAATGCATTAATATTGATCAAATGAGAAGAAAAGACTCTTTTAATATAATTTTTAATGTCCTAAATACGTTTTGTTCTCTAACCCAAATT
>NW_011888819.1:3284869-3294733 GCF_000151845.1 Pteropus vampyrus
TGCAATTTCCAAAAGAATGTATTTCATAGTTTTAGCTCTCATAATGGTGACTTATCTTGCAGTTATTGCAAACTCAAGATTGTTTTTTCACAACGTAATGCACTTTGGTCATCCATTAAAAAAATGCATTAATATTGATCAAATGAGAAGAAAAGACTCTTTTAATATAATTTTTAATGTCCTAAATATGTTTTGTTCTCTAACCCAAATTGGCTTTTACAGGGCTTGTGAACTCTCAAGACTGCCACAGTGATGTAAATTATGCAGTTATTTAAATAGAATTTCTTGGAAGGATATATGATCATAGGATGCAAATCAGTATATTTCATCGAAGACTGAAAAACAGATTGTATGTCAATAAGCCAGTACATACTATTGGTACTGAAAAGCATTTTTAGACTCAGATCTTCAGGCTTTGCAAGTGATGTGAAACAAAGAGCCATCCCTAGTCTACCTCAATATGCCAACCTCTTCTTCCATTTCATACAACTGCTTCTTTCTAAAGAATTCCAGTGATAGGAAAGAATTGTATTAACTGGAAAGACTTAAGTCCGAAAATAAAGGGGAGAAAGGGTGAGTATAGGAACAAACTTCCGAGGGAAAAATTGCCCATGTAGAAGAGTCTAAGAAAGTGAAATTTTATTTATACATTATTCTTTAGTACTTTTTATTTTGAAACACCCTTTTTTGGGTGAATGATGCAGTGAGGCACTATGGGTAATAAAAAGATGTATACAAACTCTTATGTTTTTGGAGTTTACAGTATGTGTGCAAGTATTATTTTAGATTAAATAGAGCACCATATAAATGATATAGAAAGAAGTGCTATAAGAGAGAGAGAGACATTGTTTCTGAATAAAGAGATCAGAGAGGGTTTCACTGAGGAGGTAACATTTAATATAGGAGGGATAAGCTGTATGCGGGTTGATGAGAAGGCAGTAAGTAGCCCAAGAGAACTGAACAAAATAAAATAAGCCTGGAAAGGAAATTTGGACTAGTTCGTGAAAGGCCTGGGAGGCCAGAAATCCAAAGCAGTTGCCTAGAGCAACCAGAATATTCTTAGAATATTTCATGTGCCTTCTGGCTCATGGGACATAGAGTATCCATGAGTTGTGAGCAATAGAAGAGACAAAAACTATGTAACTTATAAGGAAAAAGCTAGAGAACACAGGAAGGGAAAAGATTAATACTATCACATATATCATACTGAATTATAAAAAGTGTGCATTTTAAATTTTTCTATCTTTATTATTTATCGAATAAATTTTTATTAAAGAAGGGTGATACAGTGGTGGGGAGCTGGAGGAGTTGCTTTGGATTCATTTAGGCCTGCCTTCAAATCTCAGCTCTACTAATTATTTATGATGTCTCTAAGTCACAATTTTCTTATCTATAAAATGGGTGTAATAGTGCTTCCTTGCAGAGCTCTTGTATATGTCAAGTGAGACATTGTAAGTAAAAGACTTATCCCAGGGACTGACATGTGCTCAGTGCTCAAGAGGTTAGTTCCCTCTCACCCTGGCCTTTTCCAGGCTCTGCTCTGTCCCTTCCTTTGTGTCCCTCGTCTTCCCCAACTACTAAGGTCACTTAATTCTTCTTTATAGGCTTCTCTGTAATATAGATCTTAGAATTAACTGGCAACTTAAGCCCGAGTAATTTAAGGAGCTCCTACACAATATTTGGGACTCAGCTCAGGTCACCTTCTTGGTAGTAGTTTAGCTCTGATCTTGGGTGTTGTTTCTCTCTTTGGACTTCTGTCCAGTCACCTCCTTAGAACCCAGTCTTTTTAAGACTGCACCTCTTCTTGCCAAACCTCATAACTCCCACTTTATCCCCTTTTCTGTTGGCTCTGTTGCCCTGGACCCTGGTCTAGTTGATGGAATGAGCCCTCCAAAGCTCATTTTTTGTATGTGTGAAAAGCCACTCTGCCCAACAGCAGCTTTATGAGAGCACTAACTTGGGTTTTTTGCACATCACTAGAATTTCCCTGGTCCCTGCAACTAAGGACATATGCAATTGCATGTGCGCTGACATGGTTCCTGGTGTTAATCCCTCAGTCCATAGGGATCTGTACCAGGCCTATCTGCATCTGTACAATTCTTAAAGGTACAACGATGACCTGAGGATCATGTGATAGAATAAGAGGAACGAGACAAGTGCATGACTAAGTACATTGCCAGGCAGGATACGATAACATGTGTCAGAGAAGTTTGAAACACTGTGCAAATTCATAGAAGCAAGAAATCACATTAGGTTGACACGTTTCTGAACTGCCATGTTGAAAGTGACATTTGAACTAGGCTTTCAGTGTTAGATATCAACAGATAGAGGAGAACACACAGCTAGAACAGAGAAGCAACATGAACAAAGACACAACTGGTCAAAAGGGTACCAAGGAAAGAGTAAGTAGTAGGTGGGCAGGCTAAAGTGAATGTGGTCTGGATCTAGGTTATGAGAAATCTTAAATGCCTGGCTAGGAATAAAGTACTTAGCATGATAGGTATTAGAGATTAGAGCCGTGGTATACAACCACACAGGCTATGCACAGACCAACTCCAAGAGGTCCCATTCTTATACACTGGGGATCAGCAAACTTTGTTTTCTCTGACCAGATGGTAAATATTTTAGGTTTTGCAGGCTATGTGTTCTATGTTGCAACTACTTAACTCTGTCTTTGTAACAGAACAGAAGGCACAGACAATATGTAAACAAATTAACATGGATATGTTTCGATAAAAATTTATGAACATTTAAATTTGAATTTCACGAAACATTATTCTTTTTTTTCCATTATTTAAAAGTGTAAAAAACTATTCTTAGCTAATAAGCTATACAAAAATAGGCAGCAGACCAGATTTGGCCTTCAGGTTGCAGTTTGCTGAACCATATTTAGGCTCAGTATGAATGACACTCCTGAATATGACACAGGGGCCATGATGGGAAGTCATTAATAGTATGTATTAAGAAAAGCACGATACCGTCAAATCTGAATAAGAAATAAGTTAGTGGAAAGAGAGATGTGAGATAGGACACCAATCCCGTGGCTACTGCTACAGTTCAAGCTGTGTGTGTGGGTGTGGGTGTGGGTGTGGGTTTGTGTGTGTGTGCGTTTTCACTAGTTTTTACACATATTCGAACTGCCATGTAGAAAGAGACATTTGACCTGGAATTTGTTTTTCTACAGTGATTTTCTACACTTTCTATACCAAAATCTCTGTACGATGTATGACCATCAACTTGGCACTGTGACCAGTTCTCTTCATGTCTTTTAGAAAAGAGAATGGCAGCAATGTCTAAAGAGAATAAAAGGAGAAAAGCAATCATTCTCAAAATTGTAATCTTTGGGGGAGGGGTGGAGGAATTAACCCAAACCCTGGAGTCAAGGCAGTAGTATCAGCTGTCAGCACAAGGAAACAAAGAAGCATTCGCTTTACAATGACCCAGTCCTATTTCCTCACAACATTACATAAAACATCTTATAAAATTCACTGTGCTTTCTGTACCTCTCTATTTTAATAGCCAGCACTTGGGCGTGTGTCAGAAATCTTGATTCAGTGACCTTCTGCTTCAGAAAGCTTTATCTCATTGTTCATGTACTGTCTGCATTCCAGCACCTGCCTGTGGGTATCTATTTGTGGCCGGCTTGTCTATGGCCATGCTACCCTGAACAAGCCTGATCCCATCTGATCTCAGAAGCTAAACAGGGTCGGGCCTGGTTAGTATTTGCATGGGAGACCACCTAGGAAGACCAGATGCTGTATGTGTGTACAGTGCTGTTTTAGAAGCAAGAAACATCCAACTTGAACAGGTGGAGGTTCTACAGAGGCAAATATGTGCTTAATATAGGAAATATTTTATCTGATATAGACATACGAATAGAATGAGCTTTCTTGTAAATAATAAATGGCATCCCAGTAGGGTTATTTTGTTTCCTTGTTTGTTTATTCGTTTGGATTGTTTTATTTTTGGCAGATATAGACAAGCTTATTCCAAAATTTGTATGAAATTTTCATCCAAAATGATTATGGAAGAGAAGAGTAAAGCTGCAGGAAACACACTACTCAATTTTAAGACTATTTACAAAGCTATAGTAATCAAAATAATGTGGCATTTCTGAAGGGAGAGGCACATAGATTAATGGATAAGAATAAAGAACTCAGAAACGTATCTGCAAAAAACAATTAATTTTTGAAAAAGGTGCAAAAGAAAGTCAGTGGAGTTTATTATATGTCAAGTATATCTCAAAAAAGCTGTTTTAAGAAAATGGCATGCTAAGATAATAAGAGTTTCTCCATAGGGATAATTTGTTAATTTTGTAGAAAATTGGAACAGATGACTTAGACTCTTTCTACCCTAATGTTGTAGGATTCCATTGAGTTTCCCAAAGAACCCAAAGCATATTTTAATAGTAGAATCCACATCATTAACTAATTTGTATTAAATGTATTTAAAAGATTAAAGTTTTTATATACAAGCCCTCTTTGAATGTAGAAAACTGACAAATAGGATATCATTATCACTATTATTAACATTAACTTTTTATCATCAACAATCTTGAGGTGACTAACAAAATAATTACATATAAATTCTTTTTGAAGCCTGAAAACGAATGTATGCAGTAATTACCCAAAACAATAAAAAGGAATGTTATTGAAAGACTTGGATATAACCTTAAAAACATTCTAATGAGATTTTCACATAGCTGATGTTTGGTCAGTATTATACCTTGTCATAAATATTCATTAATCCTTGGAACATATGATTGACTTTGTCACACAGTAGCTAATCCAGGAAAACACCCTCCAGCAACAGAGCAGAAGATGCCACACGAGTTGCCAATATTGGATTCATTCATTCACCCTTGAAGGCAAGGATAACATGAAAGTGTCTTTATAGTCTGCAAACTTGTGCTTTTGGTAATCTTATATGTCATTTCTATATCTCAACTTCTTTGGCATTTCTTTATGTTCCATACATAGAATATATGCCAATACTGATACATGAACAGCTCCTTACTTTGCTGCTTAAGCATTATAGCTATTAAGCCAGTAGGTCTGGAAATGGTACCAGTTTCTATGGCTTTAACAGTGGGATAACTTTTTCAGTGTTGATGTTAAATGAGAGTGTAATTCATTTTATCTTACCCAGGCAGGTGTTCATTATTTCATGTGGCATTATTTATGCATTTGTATTTAAATAGTAGCCTAAACTTGGTAACTCTATTTGCAAACTTTTATATTTGAGACTGAAGAACCCCTCTGACATAAGCAGAATGTATATTATTTCCACCATTTTGTGGATTTGAAAACAAAGTCCCAGGGATGATAACTGACTTACTCAAGGACACACGGATAGTGATTGGTTCAACCAGCTCCTATGCCCAGCCCTGCTGAATCCTGCTCCCACACCTCCTCCATTGAATCATGCTGTATCTTAACAAGATCATTCCAGAATTGGCTACTGTGGTAGACCTGAGGAGTGCTCACCCATATCCAGGTCTCCTCTCCTCCCAGGGCACCTAGAAGACTATACTTCCCAGCCAGCCTTCTTGTAGTTGAGTGGGACCACGGGATAGCTCTGACCACTGTACAATGAGCAAAAATGTGCACCACTCCCAGACTGAGTTAGGCAAAATCCTCTATGTGACCTTTCAGCATCTTTCACTTTGCTGGCAAGAATGGAAGCTCTGTGTGGGGATAATGGAGCCATAAAATAGAGAGCCTGGATGGCTGAGTCATTGCATGGAGGAGAGGTGTCCTGGTGAGTTGTCTGACTTAAGCAGATTTTGGTTGAGGAAGAAACAAGGCCACTGAGATTTGGGGCTTGTTTGTCACAGCACCATGAGTTCAGCCTATTCTAATACAACTCACCTAGATTCTTTCTACAGCCGCTATTAGTACTTTACCATTATCTCCCAAAACACCATTACCTATTAAGATGTTAAAAAAGAGTACAAAAACTGCTCTTTGCTGCTATGAGAAAATAAGACAGGAGAAGATCATAGGGATTGATTAAGGTTTAGGTGCCACAATTTTAAATCAAGTGGTCAAGGAAGGACTCACTCAAAAAATAACATTTGACCAACAACTCAAAGCCATGCAGATATCTGCAGTGATTGTTTTCTAGGCAAAAGAGAACTGTCAATTATCTGATGTTTAAGGAGCAGCAAAGAGGCCAGTATAGCTGGAATATAGTCACTGGGCAGGAGGGGCATAATGAGAAATGCAGCCGGAAAGATGAGGAGGAAGAGGCACATTGTGCAGGGCTTTGTGTGCTATTGTAAGGACTTTGGCTCTTACTCTGAGTGAAATCAGAAGCCACTGGGAAGTGTGGTGCAGTGCAGTGACATGGTTTGATTTATATTTTTGAGAGATTGTTTTCTAAAAGCATATTTATGACAATACACAATTATTAACAATGGGTGATATCGCAATATAATCCTGGCTTCATTCATGTGTCCTTTTGATCCATGAGTAATTCTCACCAAACTAATGCTTGTGGTGTCAATTCACAGTGCAAATTAAATTGATGACAATCGAACTTCTGTCTAAGGTTCCCAGCCATACTATTGGTTCAGTGCCCTGATTTGAAATACTTGCCATAAAGCCATCAAAGAAATCCTTGCAAAAGCCTTTATTCTCCTCAACCTCCACTGTAAATCATCAAAATCGTTGCATTATAATTTCACAGCATGTGAAACGGCACTTGGAGTGTCCTAGGCAATGACAGAGTGACCACATTGATCTCACAAACCGTTTACTTTGTCATTTCCACCTGGATACCCAAACAGACATCTTTGGCTCAGTATCTCCAAAAATAAAATCATTCCCCACTCCCATCTCGCTAGTCCAGAACTTATGCCCATTGTATTCTTTTTCTCAGTTCAGAAAACTGACATTGGCACAGTAACTCAATGCAGAGACCCTGGAGATTGGTAACCATTTCTAAAAGTTCTTTGCCCTACTCACCTCTCAAATCCACCTTTCCCCTCTTCCTCCAACACAACTTCAAATCTAGTTCATTTTCTCTCGTGTGAATGCTGGAAGAGCTTCTCATTACAGACCGATGCAGGGAGCATCTTTCTAAAACACAAATCTGGTTGTCAGTCCCCTCTCTGCAAGGAACGAGCTACATTCTTTGGACTTAAAGAGCTCTCACCATCAAATTCGTGCCTGCGTTTTTAGCCACATCTCTTGCCACTTCTAGACGGAAACCTTGGCCATAGCTTGCTGTTTTACAAATATCATAAGCCATTTCACATTTCTGTAACTTTGCACATGCCCTGTGAGCAAATATTTTTCACCTGTTTAACTGTCAAATTCCTCTGCTTATATGTGAGCAAATATTTTTCACCTGTTTAACTGTCAAATTCCTCTGCTTATACATCATGTTGTTTTTAAAGCCTTCAGTGATCTCCCCTCAAGGACTCTTAATATATAACTTTATTTCAATGGTGACTTTGAGCCTACATCTGTCACTCCTCCAAGACAACTCCTTGTATGCTCAGCCCCTCCCACAGAGGCATAAAAGATACTTAGTAGGTGCTCAGTCCATGTCAAATGAATGAATTAATAACTCTAAACACCATTCTAGCTCTGTTTCCTGGTATTAACATAGCATGTCTATATCTCAACACCTGTCCTGTGAGGCTCATTGGGTAAAAAGTGGTGTTGTGTAGTCAGAACCTTTGTGAGGGAAAATGTAGTAATTTCCTTCAGCAGTTCATTGGGAAACTTGAAAATAAACAGCACTTTAATGTTGCACTTGTTCTTACTTAGGTTTTGTGGAGGACATTTTATTGCTTCAGATTGATTTATCTTTGTAATTCTTTTTTGGCTTGCAGCCGTTTTTATTAAATGATTATCATTCTTCTTAGGACTGACCTCATTTTCTTCTGCACTGTACGCTTTGGCTATGAAGGGGATATCTGTTGAGAAAAACCAGCCTCTGGTTTTTTGGTTTATAAGGGGACCTGAATGCTGAAATTTGAGTAAAAATAGATTTCATTTAAGAGAGCAGCTATTCTAAAATAATAATCAAACAATGGGGAAAGTAAAGATGCTTGATTTTTTTTAAGGCAGTGCATTTCAGAGATACAGTGCTGTTTAGTATTTATATTTGGCTCTTTTTTCTATTATAGGATAGCATATGTTCTGAGTTAGGACATTGCTGGTTTTGCTCCATCAAGTCGAAACCCCTCTCTAGTCAGCATAGGGGATGTTTGGCTGAATATTACAATAATATGCTATTATAACTGGTGGCTGAGTCATCTATTTTTACAGAATTGGTACTGTAAAGAAATGAGTCATATGCCTCATGTCAAAATTAAGTGAAAATTTGAAAGTCAAAAGTAAAATGCTCAAGTGAAAAATCACAGCAACCTGTGGGTTGAGGGTTTTCATAGCTACTATTTGATTTTTCCCCAAGTTGCATTATTATTCTCTGTATTTTCATGCACCAAGTGGGAAAATCCAAGCTCAGAGCTCACTAGTACTGTTATGAAAAGGATGACAATAGAAATGATTCTGGTTTCTCTGTGATCAACTATAAACCTTGATCCTCTGTTCATTATGGGCTTCATTTGCTCATATGAGTTTCCAGTGGTCAAGTACTCGAATGAGGGGCCAGGGTCATTTTAGCAAGTAGGCACCCCCCTGGATTGGGTAGGGAGCCTACAAAGGTCCTTTCACTTTGTGAGCCTGTTTCTCTTCCCTCGAATAATAGGATTCATAGCATGGGTACCTTGTCAGGTATCCAAGGTACAAGATTCAGGGCACAGGAGACAGTGATAATAGAAACACTGGAGAACTGCTTCAGACCAAGACAACGAGCTCATTCTTCTGTTGCGTCATGATTTAACTCTGTAACTAGAACCAGAAATCTTCTTTGGGGAAGTTGAGTTTGAGAATAGAGCTACCCTACAATTCACCTTAAGGCTTCGTAAAGCTAATTTTCTCTGTCTCCTTATTTGGCCCAGGATATTTTGGAAAACATAATACAATGATGGTTGAGAAAATAATATTTAAAGAGTTGGCAAATAAAAATAATTCAGTGAAACATCATTAATATAATAGTGGAGGGAGAGCCCCCTAAATGTCAGAAGGTTCTAGTTCATAAGCATTTATGTCTGGAGACTATTCAACATAGTACTGATAAATTAGATCAGGGGCATGTTGATGATAGGATACCTATGGGTTAGACACAAGGTGACGTAGACTGTGTGTAAAGTAAAACGTATCAGGAGTCAGGTCTAGCCAGAGAAGAGAATGAGGGCTTCAAAAGTCTCACGGGTCCTTTTAGGACGGGAATCCAAAGTTCCTTATCATCAACAGAAAAGCGATTATTTTTGAGGGGTGGATGGTGATTGACTGTGAATGGGCACGAGAAGGCTTATTGAGATTATGGATAAATTCTTTATGTTGGCAGATGGTGGTTACGTGGCATATGCATAAAATTATAAAGTTCATCAAGCAGCACATTTAATATTTATGTACTCCACTTAAAG
Source organism: Pteropus vampyrus (assembly GCF_000151845.1). Classification (NCBI taxonomy): domain Eukaryota; kingdom Metazoa; phylum Chordata; class Mammalia; order Chiroptera; family Pteropodidae; genus Pteropus; species Pteropus vampyrus. The sequence goes on from NW_011888819.1 coordinate 3,294,375, forward strand.
TTATACCTCACTAAAGAATAAACAAAGCAGACATAGAGTAGAACTGGGTAGAACTTTGATTTTATATTTCTCCCAAAAATAAATAGTCCCTTAATGTAATCTTACCTTCATTTCTTCTCTCACAACTATAAAATAACATTAAAAACCTTTATGTATGTATGTATATATATGTATGTGTGTGTGTGTGTGTGTGTGTGTGTATATTAACCTAGTTTCTTCAGAATGTGCTCTTGGTATGGTATTATATAGACAATAATTTCCTTTCATTTTCTTAAGCAGCAGTTCACAATTAGCTATGTGGCTCTGTAACTGCCTTCAAATTCATCCTCAGAACTTTATAATCATATCGGGTTAACTTA
>NW_011888819.1:3296763-3316700 GCF_000151845.1 Pteropus vampyrus
AAGGATATAAAAATGAACAGAAATATGATAAGATGCTGAGTTTGGAAAAAGGAAGAATTTAGAAGAAATGTAGATGTATTTGATATAAACCAGAAAGTTCTAGGGTCTTGGAGAGAGGAGTTAAAAAGAAAATTTTCAATCTATAATTTATTTCTTAAATTAGATTGTGGGCTTTTTAATTATTTATTTAGGATTTTTTAAATAACATTTAAATTTTTAATCAAAATGTAATGCTCAATAATGTACTTGTAAAATATAATTTGATTCAATTTTGATCATATACCTCAAATTACTTTTTCCTTTTTTAAAGAATGAAATAAATGGTTAAGGAAAGAAGGACTTAAATATTTGAAAGTATGTCCCACCTCTCAAGAAAAGACTCGAAATTATCTCACAAGTAACCTAAATAAATGAGGTTTCCATATATATATTCTATCCATTATAACAGTAACTACAAGTGTTTTTCATGGCAATAAAATTACCCCACTGCGATTAGACTTAATATCATAGAGACTGATTTTTTGGTAAAATCCAGTGCATCTCTAAAATTGAATCTTGTGGAAAAAAGAACGTTAAACCCATTATGAGTTCCATTCACTTTTATTTTCCTTGACCCACCTACCTCTGGAATCAAGTATAAAATAGACACTTTTGACTACAGTAAATATATTCTGAACATATCTATAGAGTAAAATATAAACATTTGGGCAAAAACAATATAGCACATATGAATAAGGAATAAAAAGAAAAAAATTTCATCATCAAAAATATGCATCTACAGAAGCAGAGCACCACCTGTTTCACAGATGGTATTTAAGATAAGAGAATTTAAATAAAATTTCTCATCTTAGCTTTAACATTAGCTATAGCTTTCTAGTGTATTACAGCGCAGAGGCAATCAATACAAAAAGGAAAATATATTTGGAGTTAAATATAAATAGACTTATGATACCTGTTTCAGGAATATCAAAAATCAGGTCCCTCTAAAAGAAAAGACAGACACTATAATATCTCATCCTCATAGGTGCAAAGACCAAGATAAATTGTAAGTATCAAAATAATTTATTTTCTATATGCTGGAGGGTTTACAGTCTGAAATAATTACTGTACAGGAAGAACACAGTGACTTCAACTTTCTTCGAAAATGTTTAAGTTCATAAATAACTTATTCTCCTCTTATTGCTCTATAAATGTAACTTACTCTTCCTGTCAAACTTGCTATGCATTTTTATCTGCTCCCTGACTACCTCCAAAGCAAGCAACATTCATATCCCCATTTGATCTCTTTTTGAAAGACAAAAAAGAAGTTATCAAATTTACATATAGCCAGTGAACTCTGTCCATGCTGTGTTCTAAATTGGAGAAGGAAGTATCCTTGATTTCTTTGCCATCTGAACAGCCCTGTCTTTAGTTCTTTGCCTTCTTGTATAGACTATCCTAAATTTCCAAGGCATATCATTTGATTTCATTACAGCCTTAGTGCATAAATCAGTAGTTTATTTTTAAGATTTGGCTAGTTTTTTTAGAATGCGAAGAATATTTCACTGTTTATGTATTTATGGTCTTGGATTGTATGGGTCTGTTATTGCTTTTATTTTTCTACTCAAATATTGCACATATTCCTTTCTACCCTAAGCCATTGAGGTACAAGGGCACACAAGCCAAGGTCCTTTGCCATATGTTTTCTCCACATTCATTAAAATAGACTTATTTGTTAGAACTTTTAATTATTCATCATGGTGTTCTCTTCATCTTCAGTACATTTTGCAGAAAAACATTAATTCTTACAACATTTCAGAGCGGTAGATAAGTGGTCATTACTGGTCAGATTTTAATTCAGTCTAACTATGAGAATCTTTCTTCAAGATAGCAAATAAAATTGGGACCCATTATCTCTACTGTACATATGAAGAAAATAAGACCAAAAGATGAAGTGCTGAACCAAGGGGAAAGAGAGAGTCTGTGTGAACAGAGTGAAAACACTTTTTCAATTCCAGCTCCAAACCTAGGTCTTTTCTATTTCTCTTGTTAGAAACTCTCTTGGCTGGGATAAGCAAATGGAATCTGTATGTGGTGCTCTTGAAAGTTCGATGTAAAACTTTCTCTAAGAATTATAAGACATGATAAAATTAGAGAAAAACATTATTTAATAATCACTACATGATTTATTTTTCCTATATTTAGAACTAGAGAATTGAGGAAGCATCTATTCAGTATGGTCCTTTGCCACCTTATTGATTATGTTCTGAGGAAATATGTCAATTACTGGAATTCTTAGAGAAAATGACCTTCCTTTTCGTTGAATGTCTAAACAGTACATAGAACAAGCATGATGCTTCACAGATAAGCAAAACACAACTGTATCTCACTACTTTTTTATAGGAAGGTTTTTCCCTCCGATGGCTGAAAATTTGGCACATCTGTGGTTTTTCAGCTCACTCAGTCCATAACTCTTCTGTCTCAAAACACTGTTATTTGGAGATTTTAAATGCCTAATCTGAGATGGCAGTAAACATTTTAGACCTCAAGCCGGGCTTCTCCCCATCTTCTAGCTGAGGTGGGTCTTCAGGGAGAGAGGTGGACCCGATTGCTCTCCTTTTCTACCCATTTCCCATTTAGCAGATCCCTTCCTCCCAGTTCAGCCCCAGCAGAGTGAGAGCTGTGGTCAGGAAGAGAGAAGAGGAAGGCATAGGAAAGTTCTTGCTCAGCTCGGGATACTTAACTGGCTTCCTGCCCTCTGCTGGGCCTTCTGACAGCAGCCCCAAGGACTTAGAGCTTCTTCCCTGCTGGCTTGGTGGCCTTGCTGGCATGTAATTCCTGTGACCACTGTCTTTTTTTCCTGCACCACCTCCTGCCTTCCATCATCCATTACACACACAGACTCAGCAGTCTTCCCGTTGCAACCCCATTGCCTCTGTTGTCTGTCAGGACCTAGAACAGCTCCCCTACTGTCTCTTTATCATACATGGACCACATCCCTTGCCTGTTATGGACTGAATTATTGTGTTCCCCACAAAATGCATATATGGAAGCCCTAACTTCCAATGTAAGGGTGTTAGGAGGTGAGGCCTTTGAGTAGTGATTAGGTTTAGGTGAAGTCATGAGGGTAGAGACCCATGATAGGATTAGTGCCCTTCCAAGAGGAGGAAGAGACACCAGAGCTTTCCCTCTCTACCATGAGAGGATATAGTGAAAAAGTGGCCATCTGCAAGACAGAAAAGGGGCTCTCACCAAGAACCAATTTTGCCAGCACCTTGATCTTCCCTGACTCCAGAATATAAATGTTCAGAAAAATAAATGTCTGTTAAGTCACCCAGTCTGTGACATTTGTTATGGCAGCTCCAGCAGACTAAGGCGCTACCCTGTGTTTGACTGGGGTGTAAATTCTCCAGACCTAGCCCTTTCCCCCTCCCTGCCATAGACCTTTCCTCCAGCAAGAAAATACTGCATTCTGTTCATATTTCCTCCCTTTTGAATTTTCCTTCCCATTGTTTGAGAATATTATTCTTCTTTTCAGCCATTCTGATCTGCTCACTGATATTTCATGCATTCAGACCAGCAGATTTTCACTGATATAACCTTCTGCTTATCTGTCTACCTCATTTCCGGCCTCACTCATGAATGCCCTTAGATCCTGCTCTTCTGGACTTCTGCAGTATCCTAAATCACTGTGTCCTCTCCCTCTTCCACAGTCTTTCTCTTAGCTTGCTGTATTAATTTCCTGTGGATGCCATACAAATTACCATAAACTGTAGCTTAAACCAACAGAAATTTGTTCTTGTGATTCTGGAGGCCAGAAGTTCAAAATCAAGGTATCGGCAAGGTCATCCTCACCCTGGAGACTCAAGGGGAGAATCTTTCCTTGCCTCTCTTCCAGTTTCCGGTAGCTGCCGACATTCCCTGGCCCGTGCTCAACTCTCTGCTTCTAGGCCACATTGCCTTCTTCTCTTCTGTCTGTCAAATCTTTCCTGTGTGTCTTTTATAAGGATACTTATCATTGGATTTAGAATCCATCCAGATAATCCAAGGTGATATCTTGATCTCAAGATCCTTAATTTAATTACATCTGTGAGGACTCTGCAAATAAGAGAACATTCATAGGTTCTAGGAAATAGGACATGGATATATCTTTTTAGAGACCATCATTCAACCCACACCACTTGCCAATGCCTTTTCTCACCTCTTGCAAACTTCTAATTGGTGTCCCTCTCTCCATTCTTGCCTCTTGTAATCTATTTGTTATTCTACTGACATCTTCTTATCTCTCAGTGTAGAAAAGAATGTGTTTCTTAAGCATTTTAAAACATATCATTTAGAGGCCTTGGTCTTAAATTGATTTATCCCCTAAAAAGCAATTATTAGTTTTACATTATCATGATAGCGTTGTCAGAGGCATTACATATGACTCCTTCTAGGGTTGGTTATATGACATGAGCCACACTTCACTGAGTCCACGGCATTTTAATAACTTGAACTTAAAATAGTAAAAGACCAAATTATACTTCTTAGCCCCATGCGGCGTTAGAACTTTCCTTAGGGACTAATATAAGAAGCAAACTATCCACTAGTAGCAGAAGGGGAAAAAGAGGTCAAGATTTATGGAATAGAGCCAAGAGGCTCTATGATCATTTTTCTTTTAGGCATATTTCTCATAACACTCTTGCTAGCTGATTTGCTTTTTTAAAATGACTTTTTTAATAGAATAAAATCTGAATTCTTGTTAAAGGGTTTATTTTGTTCTCCAACTTGAGTGATAGAAGATTGATTAAACAATCTTTAAAGTCCTGAACCGGTAGATTTATTGACATAATCTCAACCGTTTTCATAAAATAAGTTTTAGGTACTGGTGATGTTCCCTGGAATTTTTATGATTTGGATTTCCTTACGAGGGTACGTTGGTGAAAAAGGGCTCATTTGCAAATTAAATCTTAGCTAATGTGTGAGTATTTTAAGGACCAAATTTATTAAGACTGTTGACTTTGATTTCAAGTAAGGAAGAAAAAAATCTTTGGCACTAGTGCACCTTAGTGTAACTGAATTGAATACTCTAGTAACCTTTCTATATCATCAAAACCAAGTAATTAATATATTACTGTCCATTACCAGCAGATATTTTCATTACCAGCAGATATTTTCAAGTTTGCCATCCCAGTGGACATTAGGAGTTCAAAAATGGTTAGGAGAAATATGAGTAACCGTTATAAATGACTAAAGGAAATTAAGGTATACTTTTCCATTAAGATTCACTTACATCTGCTAGGAAACGGATCTTCCTTGCTGAATGCTGCTTAGGTCAGCAATTGAACAGGACGTGAGATAAATAACGGGTCTAAATCAATCTGGCAATTCTAGGTTGCTGGACTGAGTTTTCTCCCCATTTGGAAAAAACTGATCTGCCTATTTTCTTGGAGTCAAACATGTTTTCTAATGGCTACCTATGAACTTGCAAGCAACTTTGCAGTTTCTATATTTCTGTAATACAAAATGTTTTACTAGTTTTATATAGTACCGATCAGAAATATTTTTCTATGTTGACTGTTCATTTTACACACCTGTAATTTCTTCCCATATTTTTCATTTAGTAGACAAAGAATATGAAATAGACTGAAGACTGAAAATAAAATAATAGCAAAATTTATAATGATATTTCTTTCATTTTCCCTCTACAAATGGAAATGTTTTGACTTAAATTACTGTCTCCTTTTTGTTGAGAAATTGCTGCTAACGCCTCCTCTTTTTCCAGTTCCACATATCTGAGTCCAGCTGGTGTTTCTTTCCTTTAGGCTCCATCCTTCATCTCCTGAACCAGTTTCAACTGAAACAGAAACCTCTTAAGACCCCTTTGTTACTGTAACTCACTGATTCCCAATTCTGGCTCTCTATCAGCTCTGTATTAGCACCGCCAGAGTAACTTCACAAGTGTGAGTCTCATCCCCAGAGATTCTGATTTAATTGATTTGAGTTAGGGGCCAGGCTAACTCAAATCAAGCACCCCCAAATATACGTGTGTGTGTGTGTGTGTGTGTGTGTGTGTGTGTGAGAGAGAGAGAGAGAGAGAGAGAGAGAGAGAGAGAGAGAGAGAGAGAGAGAGACTGATTTAATTTGAATCTAATGTGAAATCGGAGTTGAAGATCACAGCCTTCACTCTGAGGCAAAATGGGATTGGCTCTTATATTATATACCAAATCAGGTGTACTATGGGCCCCATTCAGCTATACAACTCTGGGAGCCTAATGGGTACACACGATTCCTTGGAAGTTACCTCTGTCTTGGAATGTAGTATTTCCAGGGACTACCGCTGGACTTTCATTTTGTTTCCTGAGTTGAAACCCTTTATGAAGTCTCATTCTGGTAACAAGATTCTTGCCCCCAAAACCGAAGCTCAGAGAGGTCAAGTCACAGAGCTCATCAGTGGTGGAAATTGGATTTAAACTTCGTCATGCTAAATCCACATCCCGTGCTCTGAATCATGACACCCAGGCCTAGGATAGTTAGGCTATTCTACAGAAACAGATAAACTCTAAAATCTCAGTGGCTTACCTCAACACCATTTTATTTCTTGATCACATAAGCAGCTCAGCTGTGTGGCTGTCTCTCAGGCTGTGACTCAGTGACTCGATCTCTTTCCATATCGTAAGGTCGCCATCCCGGAATCCTTTGGTTTCAGTCTCAGAGATAGGCTAATATCGTAAAAGGAAGTGAGGAAAAAATATTGAGTCCTAGCTGATCTTGATAGGAAATGATGCATCACTTCTTTTAATATTCTGTTGGGAAGAATTAGTCGCATAGCCCCTCCCCTCCAAGATGCACGGGAAGCTGGGAAATAAGAGGAGCACACGGCACTCACTATCTCTGCCGCAATCCTGCTGCCAGCACTCACCTGCCTTAGATGAATCTGGGAAATTAAAGATTATTATCCCCCTAATCCCCTGCTGTTGTGTTCTCCTTGTTGAATCTGCCTCTCTTTGCCCAATCTGCATAACTTTGATCAGAATCATCTTTAATCTATAGTGATGACCCATGTTGTAATTTGCTATTTTGCTATTCTGCTACACCGGCAATAATTACTTGAATAACTGCAGTTTGCCTTATTCTGCCAGGCCACACAGCTTGCATTAGCTAATTTTTTTTTCTTCCCAATAAGAGAATTGTCATTTCTCAATCCAGTCCTCCTGCTCTTTGCCTGTCCTAATTGATGGAACAGGATGAAGTGCAACTGACTTCTGAGACATACAAAAGAGACGAAACTGGTGTGGTACCACTCTAATGGTTCAAATCCAGCATCATTTCCTCCCTGTAACTTACATGGCAGTAAGAATGGCCTATTAGAATTTCAGAGCACATTATAATAGCTGCTCCTAAAAATGCACAAAATCAATCTGGTTTTCGAATCATTTATGCTCTTAAAAAATCACATAAGATATCTTCCAAACCAACTATTGTATCACAGTATAGCCATATTTGCCAAGATCTTTGAAACAAATCTATAATTTCCAAAGTAGACGTAATTAATTAAGAGCTGGCTAGATGATACGAATGAGTATATGCAGTTATAATTACCTAGCTCAAAATACCTGGATGATTATTATATCTCCACAGACTTGACATTGTTGCTTAAATTCATAATAAATGAGATAAGAATTATTGAACAAGATATCTCTTTCCTCCTCAGAATTGGAGGTGATGTTGGGGGAGAGATTTGTGGGAATGAATATAGCTTAAATTACAATTAGCCAATATTCAGAGAACTTTGTTCTTGTTGGACTGTTAATTAATTATCACACCGAAATTTAAAACTCTTCTAATCTTTTTTTATATCTTCATTAGGCTGAGATTTCCACTTCTGCTTTGCTTTCCTTTCTTGACCTGCAGCAGCTGTATTATTAGAGTGGAATTTCTGCTAATTAGTTGTGGTACTGAGGAGCTGGAAGGGACTGCGGGCATTCTCTGATCCAGTTAGATTTCAACTACACAACGACCGGGATCAGAAGATCAGACTGCATGAAGCAACCTAAGAATATCTCAAGGACTATTATTTTTAATTTATGTTTTACAGAGATTCAGGGACATTAGTTTCAGAGAAGGACAATTAAAAGTTCATTGATTATGCAAATAAAGCAAACCTCCTATCTATGCGTGCTCATCATGCTAAAAGTTTATGTAATATAATATTACAGAGTACATAATGCTTTTGAGAGACATATTCATTTTGTAAATAAAACATACTCAGTTGAAATCAGACCAATGAGCAACAACAGAACGCAAAGTTTATCTTCTGCCCTCTCTGTGTCATTCCTATAAAAGATCAGCACTTTCTCTCTGCAGAGGCCTCTTCTTTGGTAGAGACTGGAGATCTGGGGAGCTAAATCATACTGAAGTGTCATGCACTTACAGGGCATTGTCCCGTAGTGGAATAAGCTGCCTCCAGATTTAATGGCTTTTAAGTTCTGGAAGTGTCCAAAAGCTCTGAGTGACTGGGCATAGCATAGAGTTATAATAATCCATGTTTGAACTTGATGACCTTAAGGCACCACTGACTTCACCTTTTATGTTCTACTACTTGAACTCCCTCCTCCGCCTTTCTCCCTGCCCCACTGCCACAGTCAGGTTGCCTTTCACCATGTTTTCCCAAATAATTACAATGGCTTTTTAATAGGGCTGCCTGGGGACATTCTCCACCTTACTCTTAGACTGACCCATGCTTACAGTTTGTCACTTGTTTTCGATATCCTTTAATAAAACGGCCAACTTCTTTACAGATCAGCCCCCCAAGCCCCTTCTTTTTCTCCAGCTCACCTCTTTATTTTCTATTCTAGCAACATTTCCTGGTGCCTTAAACACATCATGATATATCACATTCCTGTGGAATTAATATGTTGTTCTTTTGATCTGAAATGTGCTTCTGCTCTAATCCCCTCGATTCCCTTTGATTAATTTTTAATCTTTCTTTAAGATTCAGAAGGGGTTACCGACTCAGGAAGCCATCTTCAAGCACCCCCTAAATACACATATACTCTCACACCCTCTTTTACTCATACACACTTGCACATACCTTCTTTCTACTCACACACACCCAATCTATACTCACACACACACACACACGCACACACACACACATGCCTGCACACATGCTAATACATTTCGATTAGGCGCTGTCCTCTGCTCTCATAGAACCTGGTCTCTGCTTCTCCCATTTGCACTTAAGGTCGTATGTTATAATTACGTGCATGTATATCTGTCTTCCTTGAATCTTCAACATCATATCTAGCCTAGAGAGGATGTCAAAAAAATGTATGATTCTCTCCAACCTTGCAATCAAGTGATTTTATTTTGGAAATAAGATCTTATTTTTGAAATAAGTGATTTTATTTTTAAAATAAGTGATTTGAAATAAGTGATTTGAAATAAGATTTTATTTTTGAAATAAGTGATTTTATTTTTGAAATAAGATCTGCTAGAGCAGATGGCCACTAGAAATCCTCAGAGCCCCACACCTGCAAATTTGCCTGAAGTTACCTGATTTCGTGGTACCACTTATATATTTAGGTGAAGAACAGAGATCTGAGATTTGGGGTCATTTGTCTCTATCTGTCCTTCATTCTTTATAATCCTAGCTCATATCTATAAACTCAGACTTGGATCTGGAATCCTAATAACGCCAACTATACAAAATTATAGTGTATATGAACGTCTGTATTGTGTTTGCAAATCCCCTGCTGCTCTTGAGTCACCCACCTGCATACCCTTCATGCCTTTCGCCATTGGTCACATAGTCAGGCCTGGACACAAGCACTGACCTAAGCTGGGCCAATCGCCACATTCCTGGCCTTGGCTCAGTGGATTGAGCTAAAGGTGGGTCCTCAATCTAACTGGGCCAATGACATTCCTTCACTGGGATTGTACCTTCTGGAATGAGACATGGCTGAAATCGGTTTTTCTCTCATGGATAAAAATATAAGACAGAAAACTCAGAAACTGTTTGGAGCTATGTAGAGGCAGCCATCTACAGTGAGAGAGAACGGCAGTGGTGCTATGATGAGGATGTTGCTCGTAGATGACTTTAAGCTGTCACTAGTATCATAATAACTATGCACAGTGCCAGGTGGGTACTAGACTAACAGGAGCTGTGGTGTGGGGAGAATCACTTCCTAAATTATATAAATGTCTCACCACTGTGCTGTACACCTGAAACTAATACAAAATAATATTGAATGTCAACACTAATTGAAAAGAAAATCACTAAAATGAGCATGAGGCCACGTCCTACTAGGAAATCAAAGTCTGACAGTTCCGATCAATAACATCAGGTGGGCACAGGTGAGGGTGTGAGCAAGGCCTCTGGAAGGGTGTGATCAGGCAGCAGCATTTGGGTCTGGGAAGCCACAAGCTCGTGAGAATTGTATGCAGACAATAAATGTCAGAATCGAGCAAATCACTGGCAGGCCTAGAAGAGGAGACCTCCCTAGCAGATGGTGATCAATGACAGGCTTGTCTCAGCAGAGGATGGGGACTTGCCAAGGTCCAGGAAGAGGATCACAGTTGTTTGGGTGGGCAGGCCAGTTCGTAACGTCCAGTCTAGCAATTGGAAGGGCCGCAGGAGGAAACACTGGCTTAGACAGCGTGTGGGCTCACTGCCAGGGGTCCATTATGCCATCGTGGTCTGTTACCTGCTTCAGCAGTTAAATCAGAAAAGGCTACATGCTCCAACATCCACCGCAGTCCTATAGGAACTTTATTAAATTTTTAAATGTCTAAGCCTGAAGGGTAGCTGCTATTCTGTCAGGTCAACAACTGTGTGAGCCTCCATACTTATTTGAAACTCTCCACGCTGGCGTCAATGGGAAGGAAATCGGATTATGCTGAGGGCGCTGCATTTTCATAATCAAATTCAATCTCTGAAGTCTAATATGTTCTCAGGATTCAAATCTCAACAAATAGACTTTCAATAGAAATTCTATGGTCACTGTTACAAAAAACTGCTTTGTGATTTTTTTTTCTACTCAACATATGATAAAAAGGTACAGAAAGAAAAAAGAAGAAAGTCCTGTCTAAAGCAATCTTCATAAATCAGGGTAATTAACTCTGTGCAAAGTTTCAGCAAAGGTTACTTCATAAGACTGAACTGTGCCAAAGCCTTAGAAATGAGAGAATTATATCTAGAAGTAATTGGGAAATTTTTAGGTTTGGAAGGCAGAAGGCAGGGAAACCTCTGTGCAGAGGCTGTTTCTATTTAAATTTAGCTTATGACCGCATGTCTCATCTAGTCTTCATTTCAGCACATTTTTACGAACTGCATACTGTGCAGCCAGGGCTGTCACCTACATGGAAGACATTCTACACTCCTGCCTGTCACTTAGTCGTCCCCAGTTCAATCAGCCCTCAGGTCTCAGAGCTTCAATTTCCCAAACATTCCAGGAATCCTTTCTCTCCTCTGTTTCTCTGCTTCCCGACAAGACTTTGCTCATTTTCAGATGCCTGATGCTTCATAGAGTATCCGGCAGAGTGAAGAGACTCCATAAACATATGTCGGGAAGATGAGAGAACAAGAACAAGGCAGTCCGCAGCAGTATCAGCAGCTCTGGGGTGGACATTAGGACTGCTGAGCTCTATTCTTTATCAGGAAGATCTTTATTTTGGCCTCTCACAAAGTTGGTTTTCTTGCCTGTAAAATAAGTGGGTTGATTCTATTCAACAAAAGCATCCTCTGGGTCAAAAAACTGTATATGCAACTAAGAAATATTAAGAAATCATTAATACTCTATTACATTCATATTGTTGTTTTTAAAAAGAAGTGGTTCTCTTTTGTTGAATATGATCAAATTCTTTGTTTTATCGCCTTACTCTTCTATGCCTGGAGATAATTGATCTTCACAATCACTCTTTTCTTACTATCCCATGAATGGCTCTAAAATCCTTGGAGGTACCATGTATCACTCAATTTTGTATCTTGTCACCAAGAATAGTGTTTAGTACATGATAGATGTGCAATATATACTGTATTTCATGAATATTGCTATCTAGTGGCAGCTGTTTAGAATTACAGGCATAATAAAGACAAATCAAACGCCTCTAGGCCATGCCTGTAAGCTGATTTAAGTCTGGGTCAATACTGCATTTCCAAATATTGCTGTTAAATAAACAATGAAATTGATCACATTTATGTATACTGCACAAAAAGGTTTTAGGAACTTTCGTAACTATGAATGACTGCATTTAGACTTTGACAGTGTTTTATACTGTGTTATGTCAGGTTATATGGGCAGCTAACAGGATAGTGACATTTGGAATCCACATGGTACACAGAACATATCAGGTAATATAATTCAGGGAATCTTCACTCAGATTCCCGTTTTCTTAAATAAAATATAAATATATTCATATATGTACACGTATACACGTATACATATATACACATATATATGTGTATATATACATACACACATACACACAGAGAGAGAGAGAGGAAGAGAGGGAGGAAGAGAAGAAAGAGGGAGTAAACTGCAAAACAACATTTAATTGCTATTATTATTATTACTCTTATTTTATTACATGTATTTGAACTGCATTGAACTCACTTTATAAATCTAATGTAAGAAATAGGCAATTGTTCAGAAAATTTGATCAGCGAAGATAAGTGCAAACCAACCAATTCTCAAAAGGTACTTTTTGCCTTGAATTATTCTTGCTTTCTTAATCAATCAAATCATTTGCTATTGAACTCCAGCGATGAAGTGTTATGTGCAGGTCAGCCTACTGTTCACGACACCTTCAAGACCATTTTTTATTTTCATTTCATATACTTCTGAGAAGTCTAGGCAATGTAGAGTTTTCTTGAAGGTCTCTCACTGAATCATAAAAATTTAATGACTTCAGATGGAAGATGAATGATCTCAACTTAATAGAAGTTGACTTACTGACTCTTCCACTGTGGTAGATACAGTTGTCCACCTCAGTATCTGTCGTCTACATTTGCCTTCATAAAAGAACCCTTGCTGGTTAATTGGGTACATGGAGTCTCATGCTTTTTTCAGAATACCTATACGCTCCTTAAAACTGCTGTTTCCACCTTAAATATTTCTTTTTGTTTACTCTGTGTGCTAATCTTGGCAAAGCAATTGTGTTAGGTAAGGTCACGTGGCATATCTCACACAAACACACACACGTAAACTAAAATAACAGAGGTTTTAATGAAAAAAAGTTTAAGTTTATTTCTCTCTCATGAAATCCAGAGTTGGACAACTCGGGGCTGATATAACATCTCCATATAGCTATCAGGGACATACACTCCATCAAACTCACACCTATCAGATCCCTAGGCAGACTGTCCTCACAGTCCAATGTGGGGGCTAGAGCTCAGCCATTACTCTCATATTTCAAAAAGTGGGAGAGAAGATGAAGAAGGGGAGGAAAGCCCATTTCAGCCATCTTTAAAGTTTTTTGAGTGATTTCACAAAATATATTTTACTTACAACTATTTTCTAGAACTTTATCCTATATATAAAGGATTTCTATATCCTTTATCATATATATATATATATATATATATATATATATATATATATATATATATAAAGATGATTTAGGAATATCTAGAAGATACAATATTTATTTCAGGTAGCCATGTACCCAATTAACCATCGAGAGTTCTTTTTATGAAGGAAAATGTAGAGGACAGATATTGAGGTAGACACCTGCCTCTACCACAGGGCAAGAGTCAGTAAATAAGGTAAATTTATTCATTTAGAGAAACATTAGTTTCTAATTTTATTATTCTGAGGATAACAGAGAAGTTACCTATAAAGCCCCAAGAAAAAGATTTGTTAAGAAGTGTTGTTAGAGACAAGGACTACTATTTTAAAAAAAAAAAAAAAGGGCAAAATAAACATCTTTGGCATATCTGAAATTTACAGGATGTTTTTGCAAGTAACATAGACTTAATGGAAAAATCATATGGATTGGTGTTTCTACCCTCCATTAACACTTTACACATGGAATTGTAATAATATTTAGTAATAATTTACTAATACTTGAAATTATAATTGTCTTATATGATATAGATGTATATGTAGCTAAATATAGATACATAGACACAGACATATGGGTACAGAAATAGATATAGATAGATGAGAGAGAGAGAGAGAGAGAAGAAGAAGAGAGAGAGAGATGGAGACAGAGACAGACAGAGACAGAGACAAAGACAGTTCTGGAGTCCTACTGTTATCAATAGAAGTTATAGAACCACATATCCTTAATACTGAAAACTGTACTCTCTTGGGTTCATTTTTATATTCTTGCCATTCTTGAATGATTTATTAAAGCAACAGAAAGAAAAAAATACATCATTTTTTTTAATGCCTACAGCAATTGATATTCCTACATGGTCTCCCATCCCAGTACTAATCAGGCCCGACCCTGCTTAGCTTTCGAGATCAGATGGGATCGGTACATTCAGTATGGCATGGACGTAGACCCATCATTTTTAAAGTAAGCAAGTTAAATTACTAAATTATATACCATAAAATTGCCAATAAGTTTAGAATAAAAGATTGGTTCTAAAAACTTAAGAACAAGAAAATATTACTTTACAGTATTTTAATGCAGTAGCCAAAAGAACAAATTATTGAGAAAATAGAATAATCTGAAAAAAAAAATTTCCAACTTTTATTTTTCTCATGTGTGCATTTTACTTTCACCCCTATAGTTTGGAATGATATTTTTTTTCATTGCTTTCATTCATCACACATGAATTATTAAAAATAAATAGGATTATGCAATATTCTCTTTTTAGTAAAAAGATTAGAATGCTTTTCCTTCACTTTTATTTTTCATTACAATAGAAAATGAACTCATTTTAAGTTTATTCTTTTGAAATTGTGGTCATTTTTTCTTGAAAACATCTACAAATTTTAACTCTCATTTGTGGACTTCTTAAAAACTCAGTCCACGTAAAAAATTTCTCCTAATGGAAATATTCTATAATTTTGTTTACATCTTATATGGGCATCAAATATCTCTGTAACCTTTTTTTCCATTTTCTTGAGACTAAGGTTATTAAATTATAGCATAGGATATTTATAAGTCCTTTGTATTATACTGTTTTATAAAGTGCTTTTGTAAATTGGTCATGTCAGAAAAGAAGTATTCTTTTCATATCTACTATTTACCTTATACATTATTTAATAGTAAAACTATGTCGATATATTGTATATTGTATAGCAGTGCCAAGCTTAAAACTGTGTTGTAAATATTATTGTAACAATTGCAACATTATCAGAATCTTTTTTTTACTTATCAAAAACTATTTATGGAATGAAATATATTCTTTCTAAGTGTTATAAACCAGTTTCCTAGTATCATTAGAGCCACTATGAATACATTTAATATTTTGAATAAAAAGTCTCCTTTTGTTACAAATTTTCAATCCATAATTTTATTCAAAATTTTTTCATTAGCAGCAAGTGATCAATACCACCATGGAGCTAATCAATACACACTGATACTTATATTCATCTACAGAGATTTTTGGTGAACAGAAAAGGAAGTCTGTGAGGTGTTTTACCTCCTGACACCAACCAATTCTCATATTAACTAGGTGTCCTACAATCCAATTCAATTCTGACACTAACTGCCCGAAGTTAGTGTCAGACTCCAAAGGTTTAAGGAATCAGTCCCATAAGATTTCTCTCACTCCAGATACAGGTCATAAGTATCATGTCCTCAAATTAGCTACACTTCCATCCAACTTGGCTACAAAGTCAAGGATGCCCACAACCTCTTCCTTTAGGTTTGATTAATTTCTAGAGCAGTTCTCAAGACTCAAGAAAACACTGTACTTACTAGGTCATCAGTCTATTATAAAGGCTACAACTCAGAAACAGTCAAATGGAAGAGATGCATAGAGCAAGGTATAGGGGCAGGGAACTGGAGCTTCCAGAGCTTCTATAACCAACCTCTCCAGGAGCTCCATCCTCCCAGCATCACAGTGTGTTCACCAACCCAGAAACTCTCTGAATCCCATCATGTAAAGGTTTTTATGGAGCTTTCCTTGGGTAGGCATGATTGATTAAATCATTGGCCATCGGTGATTAGCAATCTCCAATCCCTGCCCCCTTCCCCAGAGGTCAGAAGTGAGGCCGAAAGACTCAACCTTCTAATCATGCTTTGGTCTTTCTGATGACCAAAAAATATGCACACCTTGACATACATTCTTTCCAAAATAAATTTTCTAAATTTTTTTTAAGGTTTTTATGATGCTAGATTTCTCAATTTAGTAGCTCGTCTCTTTCCAATAGTTGACTAAACCAAATTATTTATATGTTTAGCTTGTTTACTGTTTCTCTGAATTAATAATAGTAATAAGGCTATAACTTTTATATTTACCATGTCTTAAATAACTAACTTACAATTGTTAATGGCTATCAAAGGATCAAGGACACCAAAATCATGATTTAATTGAAAAACCTAATTTAACATATTAGTCGCAACCTCACTGCTGGCCTCAAGAGCAAGCACTTTTGTTAGAGCTGCCAAGAAGAAAACAAAATGTGACTAATTTTCTATTTTCCTCTATTTAAAAAAGGATTAATGAATATAAATATATCCCTATTTGATATTAACAGTTTCTATAACACATATTTTGGAAATTATATGCCTGAATAATTGAGCTGTTGATTATTTCTGGATCATAAGCCCTTCAATTTAATCTTATTTAGACCTAAAAATTACAATAAAAAGAAGTTTCTGGATCACTTTTAGTTTTCTTATTTCAAATTATTTTCCTTGATAAATCTTTTTTCTTGAAAAAAAAAACTTATTAAACTGCTAGACTCTGCCCTTATGTCTCATATTCTGCTTTTACAATTTACAATTTACTAACAAAGTTAAAATGCATGTAGGCATCTATTGGAATATTATCAATATTATTCTGTTTTTTATGGGGGTGAGAAAGGTCATAGAGAGAAAAATCTCTTCTGAAAAGTACAAATACAGGTTCACAATTCATTGGCTAAAATTCTGAAATCCTCAAAAAGTTTAGGAAAGTGAAAGGTTTTATATAACTCGATTGGCGGTAAGACTGGACTCGAACAAATCCGGGGCTTTATTTAATATCTAAATAATTCACAAATGTTAATATTCCCACCTTTACTGCAGAAATGTAAATGCATTATGTTCAGGATGCTGGTCCTGGGCATATCATATAATATAGAGTGTATGTACTGTTTTCTCTTTCCAAAACCTGAAAATTCCTGATTTATGAGACACGTCTAGACACAGTGGTTTGGGATGAGAGATTACGAACCTGTCCTAGAAAAGTGTAGGATGGATGCTCATATCACACTAAGAATAATAACTTATCTTGCAAGTGAGCCAGGAGCACAGATATTTTATGCCATGAAATTTGGAAGGAGAGTCAGTTAAACACCAAACTGACCTCTGTTTCATTAAGAAAACTGAGTGGAGGGGTGAGGGTTAGCAACTACAGTTGGAACCCAGGCAGTCTGGCTTCCAAAGTCATGCTTTTAAACCACGAAGATTTTTTTTTTTTAATTTTTAAAGGTTTATCCTGAAAGCCTCCACCATCACAGTAGAGTGAGACTGAGTCTCTGAGCTGAAAGCATGAGAATTTTGTGAAAGTTCATACTCTTATGGGTAAAACCCCAGGCTCTGGGAAACTTGCAGTCCAGCTCATACTCGCAAGTATGAAATTGGAGAATCCTTTTAAAGAGGAAAATGAACAGCCCCAAAGAAAAAACCTATGGGAAATGACCTCAAGTGAATTCACCTGTCCAATGCTGGTCTTGTACACTGAACTTCCAAGCAGATATTTAGTATTGTCTTTTTTAATAGGAAGAGATTCAGGGATCACTAGATATTTAAATATACATATATCAAAAATAAAACAGATAAAAAAAATTAAATAGAAAGGAACCTAGACAAGACAAAGGAAATACAAAGAGTAGAGAAAATCTCAAATAATATATCATTGGTATCTTCAGAGATTAAGGAAGAAAATTACATCCTTGAAAGCAAAACAGGACAGTTTAAAAAGGAGTGTTGCAATAGAGTATAAGATAAAGCTTCTGGAAATTAAAAATATGATAGCTGAAATTTAAAAGTTCAATAAAACTTTGGAAGATGAAGTCAGTGAAATTCCCCAGAAAGCAGTTCAAGTAAACAGAGATGAGAAAAGTTAAAGAATTTATCCAGAAAGTTCAAAGGCTTATTTCAGAATAAGCTTTTAGAAAGAGAAACAGAGAAAATGGTGGAAAGGAAATTATCAACTTATGGAATGGTTTCAAGAACAGAAGAACGTGAGTCTCACACATGAAATATCCCAAGGACCTGGCAAAATAATTTTTTTTTAATCCAAGTACATTACAGAATTTCAGAAGACTAAGAGTAAAAAAGAAAATACTAAGAACTTCAGAAAGAAAAAAAAGAAAACAGCATCACACAAAGGAAAGTAATTAGAGTGATATATGATTCCTCTACAGCAATACCAAATTCTAGAAGACAATTAACAATGCCTTCATGTTTCTGAGAAATAACATCTTAGAATCCATACCCAGCCAAATGTGGATAGCATTAAGTCATTTTCAGGCATGCGAGGACTCTGAAACATTTACTTGCCTTGAACCTTTCTTCAAGAAGTCATTCGTGGATGTGCTTCAACAAACAGGGCAGTTCACCAAGAAAGAGAAAGAATAGGTTCCAGAAACTAGACACCCACAGACCACTAAACAGGTCTAGAAACAGTTCCAGATTCAAAAAGAACCACTGGAGTTGGCAGGCTATAAGGGAAATCACCATGGAGACAAAACAGAATTGATAACGTGATTGTTACTGTGTTTAAGTGTTTAAAAATAACTGGTAATTTTTTGAAAGATTTCTAAGAATTAGGGAGGGGATGAGAAGCTATAGGTACATGAGAAAATAGGAACTCGTGAAAATGCCTTTAAAAATAACTATAAGATGATCATGATATGTTGCTTGCTCAGCAGTTCGTAATGGCACGGTAATATAAATACTAATGACTGATTTAATGAAGGATAAAATTTGTCTGAGGGATCTACATTCCTAAAAACTGTAAGATGAGCCAATTACAATATGTAAAATTAAAAATTTTTAAATAAAGAAATGTAATAATATTATTGAGAAATAGGAAGAACGGTACTAAAAATGCCCAAAAGAGTTGAAAATGGTTGCTTCTGGGGAGTACACAAGTTAAAATTTTATTTTCCCATTCTACAAGATAATCACTATCTATACATTCCAAAATTTGGTATATAAAAATACAATTTACCTCACTGCAATTATCTGTTAATACTGGTGCTATTGTGTTAATGCATGCCTTTTCATTTGTAGTATTATTAAGTTAACCATGTATCATGAACATCTCAATCCTTGTGGACCTCTTCACCCTTTTCAATCATTGTATAGGATTCATTCTCTGATGTATCATATTTTCTTCTATTTGTTAATCCTCTTTTTATGGAATTAGGGTGTTTCTGATATTTTTTCCTTAGCAGCAATATTTTGATGAACATCCTTGGTCATTATTTGTGCCCACATATGCTGTATTTCTTTAGGAAGCATGGCTAGAAATGATACTGCCTGTTGAAATTTACATTTTGATGAACATTTCCCTATAACTTTTCAAAATGGTGGACAAATGTAGTCTCCTACAAATTATATTATCTACACATAATGACGATTTGACTCTTTCATGCAGTAGTTTTTGTTTTTTTTTCTTTCTATGATTTTGTTGCATGAGGAAAACCATTCTGGAGAAAAACATTGACGTTGATAAAATAAAGCTTTTACTTATATTGTTCCTGAATTTAATGGGAATACTGTTTGTCATAACTGTTCTCTGTATAATTAAAAAAAGGTTTGGTTTTCTTTGTTTTGTTAAGAAAAAAATTCTAGCTCCACCT
>NW_011888819.1:3326375-3328442 GCF_000151845.1 Pteropus vampyrus
GAGGAAGTGTTTGCAGTTAAGGAGAAAGAAAAAAGATCAAACAGTAATCTCAGGGAACAGAGGGATGGCAAAATGCCTAAAGAAATGCATAATCTCCAAGCATTGCGGAGGGCCTCCACACTTAAGACTATGGTCACCTAAAGTGAGATCAGTCAGCATGATTGCGCATTTTTATCTGGCTACATTAAGCTCTTAGATACAGATCCGGGGAGGCCAAAATGTTAGATTTCATCGGGATTGGAGTATCATCAGGCAATGGGGAAAGAAAAACATAAGAAAGTTGATGATAGATGCACATAAATAATTTTAGTTATGCACCATAAATCCAAGCTGAATAAATAAGAACATGAAGGCAGAAAAGAGATGACATCAGTTTAATTTTTTTTTTTTTTTGTAAAGCCATCAGTAAATTGGAAATCCAGATGAGGTCCAAGATGTTTCAGAATGTGTATTCTAGAAAGATAAAGAATGGTGGTCTGATTTTGTAAAATGGTACTATAATTGGTTACAACAAGGTGAGAAAAAGATTTGTGAAGGCAAGAGACTGAAAGGCA
Organism: Pteropus vampyrus; assembly: GCF_000151845.1. NCBI lineage: Eukaryota > Metazoa > Chordata > Mammalia > Chiroptera > Pteropodidae > Pteropus > Pteropus vampyrus. The sequence goes on from NW_011888819.1 coordinate 3,326,930, forward strand.
GGGTTACATGTGTTTTAAAAATGGTTGAAGGTAATTTAGGTGATAGAAACTTTTAACACTCCATGAAGTAGACAGTCTTCATGCGGAGAACTGTAAAACAGGCAGAAGACAGGAAACTTTCATAGGATAAAGAATGAAGAACAACAAAGAGAAAAATAGAAAATATATGATTGGCTAGGGCCACACAGTCAACCTTGTTGGGGTGAGAAGGAACTAGTAAGTAAGTATGGAACCCAGAGTTGGCTTGGCGTTTGGGGATTAGCTGACTGGAGATGTATACTGAGTTTCTGGTCAAGCAGAGGATTACAGGGATGTGAATCTTATCTAAGTTCCACTTAGCTCGATGTGGCACACTGGGCAGGAGCGGCTCCATCTTAGAGCAGCTCCATCTTGGAGCTAGAAATTTATTTCAACACATGAATGTTGACATCAGCAAGAATAATAATAGAATTTGTGATGTAAAGAAGGATCATGTGCCTGATGCTAAATCTTCAGTGCATGAGAGTTTGGGGCAGAGAGGAACACAAATATTGATAACAAGCAGTAAAAGGTAGTATGATCTCATGGCATGTGCTACAAAAGAGCTCGGGTTTTTTAAAGAGGGAAAATAGACAGTGGTTTGAAAATCAGATTTAATATAAAATAGAAAGGTGAAATGAATGTTCATTTTCACTCTCAGAGATAAGTATTTCATGCATCGTTCTCTCTTCTCAAAATTCAAAATACCACTCAGCCCTTTTCACTCTCAGCTGATGATTTCTCAACAGATCTCCCTTCGCTGAGGAAACAGATACGATCAGAAGAAAACGTCCTCATATTCTGAGCTAGAGTAACAAGTAAAGAGATGAAAAGAGGGTGAGGATACAAAAGACTTTTCTGATGACACACTTTGTGTGCTGAGCACAGAGAAAGGGGCTGGGAAAATCTGGATAATTAATAAGATTAGATATGTAAAGGCTTTCATAGTTAAAGATCTACTAGGTAGGCTGTTCCAGGAGCTTGTTCTTCTCATGGGGACAGAGGGATATAAAATGTGACTAGACCTGTCTTGAAGTTTTCTAAGGGGAAGAGAAATGATAGCTTCTAATGATATCATCCTTTCTGGAATTGTAGCTTAGGCCAGTGCAGAGGAGCACGGGTAGGGCTATGTTTGTATGTTGGGGTGGAGGCTGCGGAGCTCTTGTCAGGAGCTCTGTGAGTTCTGAGTGTGGTTCTAGTGAATGGTGAGTCGTGGGGTTTAGGGGAAGGAGGAGGAGAAGGTTTTCTCCCAGCAATAATATTAATGTTGTTATTACTAATAAGTCATGAGTGATAGAGGTGTTAGCCAATGCTAAAGTGTATTAAAAGATAAACTAAAGCATATTAAAATTTTTAATAGTTTGAGCAAAAATTGATTAGAATCAGACAGCACCAAACAGGGATTGGTTAGGTGCACCCCGCCTTACATAGAGAAAGCATGCGAGCAAAGAAAGGAAATTTATTTGGCTAGAGCTTAATGCTTAGTTGGCTACTT
>NW_011888819.1:3328492-3331987 GCF_000151845.1 Pteropus vampyrus
TATGTATGTTTTGAGAAAAAGCAGTGAAGAAAGTTTTTATGTGTCTTCTTTATGCAAAGAACCAGTTTTAACATATTAAAATTCTCAACAAAGAGTGAAGGTAATATATTAATAATTTGACAAGTATTTGTTGAGAATCTGCTAGAAGTTCCATATGTAAATATCTTGAACATATATGACTCTATAAACAAAATACTGTGTTTTGCATAAGATGATTTCAATAGTGCTTTCTAAGTCAATCTGTATATGTACAGTCTGACATATAAAAAAGAGTCAAGTTCTAAATTTAACACATCCTTAGAAAGATAATTTCCTATTCACACTCATGACCTCTCTCAATTCCTATAGAAAAGGAAGAGGGTACCTTCTATACACCATCTGCCTTTCGTATCAATTCCCTAATCCTTCCTCTCTTAACATTTTCACTATCATCTTTAACTCGAGGGAGCAAATTTCAGAAAAATGAAAATAACCATCATCCTGTTCCCCTTTTGTCTGCCACTCTTCCTCTTCTCCAGTATCTTCATGTTGGAGTATCTCAAGGCTTAGTCTTTTCTTCTATCCAGTATCTACACTTACTTTATTGGTTATATCATTTGGCCTCATGGTACTAAGTACTATTTATATGCTAATGCCCCCACAAAGTTATATATCTCCATTATAAACCTTTCCTGAATTACAGATTTATTTGATTCCTCCGCCTATTATACATCTCCACTTAAATGCCTAATAGATGCCTTAAATTTCACATGTCTAAAGCAGTATTTCTGACCATTCCCCCAAATCCTCTTTTACTCATAGCCTTTGCCATTTCAGCTGATGGCATCTCTAGCCTTCCATTTTTCAAGCCAAAAATCTTGGAGCCATCCTTGACTCTTTTCTTTCCTTCAGCTCCATCTTCAAAATATATACAGTGTCTGACTACTTCTCACAGTACCTACTGTTCCTTTCCTGGTGTGAGCCATCATCAGCTGTCACCTCCATTGGTATAATAATATCCTAACTGCTCTCCCGGCATCTCCCCCAAATCCCAAGGTCAATTCTCAACACAGTAGCCTGAGTGAACTTTTTAAAACAATGGTCAAATTATATCATTCATTTGCTCAAAATCTTCCCATTTCCCCCAGAGGAAGAGTCAAAGCCAGTGGGCCCTCATCTTACCCAAAGTAAAAGGCAAACTCTACCAGGGTCTGCAAGGCGATGCATGATTTGCCTCCTCTTTTTATTTCTCTGAACTCATTTCCTCTACTCTCCTTCTTGCCACTCTGGCTCTGGTCACACGTTTTCCCTTGCTGCTCCGTGAACACACAGGGCACACACCCATCTTAAGGCTTGCCCAGAAAACTAACTCCATCACTTAATCCGAGTCTTTGATCAAAGGTCACCTCCTGAATGAGGCCTGTCCTGACTACCCTATTTAAGATTGTAATGTGTCCCTTCCCACAGTACCCTAATCCTCCTTACTCTACTTTTTTTTTCCAGAGTGTTTTTAATCTTCTGACCTACCACATAGTTTACCTAATCATTACATTTATTGTTTAGATCATCCCCTTTTTCTGGAAAACCAGTTCCATTCGTCTAAGTTGTTCACCACTCAATACCAAGTATGTAAGACTAGGACTGATGCATAATGGACCCTCGGCAGACATGGCAGAAGAAATGTAGAAACACAACCTGTCACAAGATCTGATTTAGTTTATACATCAATACCTAGAGAATTTGTTTTAATTTCCACCCCTGAGTATGTAGCTTTTACTCACTACAAAAGGAATTCACGATTTTGATCTTCTCAACTTACAGAGACTATTGTTGGAGTGAGTATGGGATATAAAAAAAAAAAAAAAACATAAGGGGAATTACTTTTTATTCTTCACATCTCCCCATTTTTACCTGCTCAGTCAATAACCCAAGAGAAAAACAAAGGAGAGTTGGACAGAGACATTACTTGGAGGGAAGGCAAAGAAAAGAGCTCTGCAGATAGCATTCCAGATACACTTTTTGGCTGACCAAGAATAGTTTAGTTAAAAATAATTCTTAAAACATTTAAAATTTTTTTATAAAATTAAAATAGAAGGTGAAATAATATTTTAATGTGAAGTCTTGTGTTTCCTTGGGTTTGAGATTTCTATTTTCTGCATGGAAACATGTTTTGAAAACTTTATAGAAGCACCATTTATATTGGCAGATCATAGAAGCATGTTGCATTTTTTGTAAATGCATTGTTCTGAGAACCAAATGATGCAAGAAACATAATAAACCTTATGGTAGAAGCATTTTTACTGCAAAAAGAGTAGGTCTTCAAAACATAATGTGCTTGATTACTTCTCATTTCCTTCTCAAAGACACTAATTAAGCTTTTACTTAAAGGATAGGGAAACAACATAGAGAAGTATCAAATTCTTTTCAAAATCTTTCATGTGTAGAATTATAAAATGTTTTCCCCGCATTAATTAATTAACCCTGTGATAATTGAGATAACAACCCAAGTTATTGTACAGTCCTACAGACCAGAGGCTACATAAGTGAGTAGAAAATAATTTAGCCAAAGTTATTTTATCTCTTGGTGAAAGTGCTCAGTGGGAAACCCTACAGTGAATATAATTACTCTGCCAAGAAAAGGTAGTCTGTCACTCCTGACTCTTTGCTGGACAGTGACTTTCCAAAATAGTTTTTCATTCCTGCCATGATGGGTAGAATGAATGAAGTTCTGTTTAATTACAATTATTTTTAAAACCATCGGTGTGATCAGTATGAACATAAGAATTATTTGCTAAGTCTTACAATTCTACTACTTTCTAGAACTTTAATGTAAAAAAAGAAAATTGAGCATGTCAACCCCTTTTAAAAAATAAGTTTGGATGATATACAACTGAAAGAATATAATATAGAAGGACAATAATGAAAGGCTTTGCCAAGATATAAAAATCAAATGCCAACAAAAGGAAAACAAGGGATTTCAATGCTATCAAAAAAATTGAGATTTGCAATACATTACTATTACTATTACATCAATAAATACTGATGATTTATTGATGATAGATGATAGATAGATAGGTAGATAGATAGATAGATAGATAGATAGATAGATAGATAGATAGACAGATAGATAGATTAGATACATAGATACAAAGATAGATGATTAGATACATACATACATACATACATACATTGATACATAGATACATAGATACATAGATGATAGATAGACAGATAAATAGATATATACGTACATACATACATACATACATACATACATACATATATACATAGATGTAAACAATGGAGAAAGGCGGGGAGGCTATTGCTAACAGAAAAATTTCAAAAGATACACATAGAAAGGAGCTATGAAGTTAGAATACTCATCATTTTAAAACCATCATAAGAAAGGTTTAAGACAAGAATCATCAATCTACACTATCTCTAGGGGGAAAGATTGCTGAGGAGCAGGATATTTGCATGCTCTTAAAGTATCTACTCCCAGATTTCTTATTAATT
>NW_011888819.1:3335767-3350723 GCF_000151845.1 Pteropus vampyrus
ATTTTTAGAAAGAGATACATACACATTATATAATATTGTTATGTGTTTATATCTTGTTATCTTAATTATATCTTATGCTAATTAAGATCTCAGTTTATAAATTATCAATCAAAAACAAAAAATAAATCACCCAATATGAATTACAAATAGTAAACAAGATGTAGAACATCAAACTTAGCTACTATGTAAAAAAAAAGAGCTATATTTTTTTCACTATTAAATAATCAAAATAGTTAGTGATAGCCAGTAAGTTGAGTCCTGGAATTTTATTCTAAAGAACTAATTCAAAATAATGAAAAGTCTATGTGTAGAAGGATATTCACCACTTCATTATTTATAATAGTAAAAAAACTGTTACTCTCAAAACAAGTGAATGGCCAGGCAAATAATATGCAGCTATTAACAATAAAGTTTATGAAGAACATATAGCAGAATGAAAAAGATTATGTTATAATAAAAAGTAAAAAATACCTATACCATTTTACATAACTACAAGGATATAAAAAACAAATAATGGGGAAAATATATAAAAATAATTGTTAAATTGTGGTGGCAAAATTATGGAAGATTATCCTGTGCTTCCAAATTTTCTAAAATAATGTTGTATAGTTTTGATAACTTTACATTTGCTTTAGAAATGTTGGCCTGAGTGAAAAACATTAAAAGTCTTCTATAAATTCTATAGCATCCTTAAATTTTGTAATATCATAGACAACTAATGACATTAAAGATAAATGGCATGTTTGCTCTACTTAAATCAGAAAATTGGAATATTGCTTACAAAAGAATTTCAAAGACACCGTATCTCCAGCTGCATCCATACATCTTTTAGAGATGATTTAGCCTTGAAGAACAAAACCACCTTAGAGTTAACCTAGAATTCTAAAAATTCATACCTTGAAAAGTTTACTTCCTAGTGAAACCTTATTATCTGCCACAAAGAAAGACAGCACGGCCCACAATTATACAAGTATTATTTCAAAATGTCTTCCAGTAGCTGGCACTATAAAGATGTGCCATGTTTATTTCATGATGGATAGTCCTTAAAATATTGCTCTTCAGCCTTAGATTATCCACTTTATCAAAATTCAAAGGCTATATGAATGAAAGAACACTGTTTCATATCTTCGGTTTTCATGTTCACCGTGCAGCTGTATAAACCATGGGGAATCTCACTGAAATGTCCTCCAGTAGTTTTTATGCAGATGGCAAAACATAAACGCTTCGTTACGGAGGCATAAACACGCACTGCGGCTTCATGACAGAGAATGATGCAGCGTCAATCTGTAGAATCATTCCCCTCCTCGTGTGGGAAGCGGGGAAAAGCTTCAGTTTAAAAACAACTTAGAACCACATGCTCATAAGAAACACTTCAATTGGTACCAGCTGTAACTTCTCATTTTGCATGGAGGCTGCATTTCTTGGCCTGGACAAAGTTTATTTTAAATCTCTTTGTCTCAGTGCTCCTAGATCTAACGAAGCAAAGGAGTGGGCATAATGCAAAGGGAATATGTGTTTAGACTCCACAGGAGTTACTCCATTTTGTTGCACAAAACAAAGCTTGGAATAGCCCTGCCTCCAGAGGTCTAAATTAGCCATAGAGAAGCTGTTCCCATCATTGCTGCTTTCTCTACAGAGCTATTTCCTCTGTCATAAGCCCTCAGCCTGCTCCACCCACTAGAGACTTGCAAAGCCTTTGCTCACCAGAGAAGTCCTTGGAGGATACCCCACCAAGTTCTGTGTCTCCATCTTCCTCTTCTCTCAGTTGACTCAATTCTGCTTTCTCAAATCCCTGAGTATAGGCAGGTCAGTAAATGGTTCAAAGCTTCTGGTAATGATAGCCAAGTAAAGCGTTCCAGAAGAAACACAGTTTGTGTTTGCATGTAGGGTGAGGTCCAGTGTTTGTACATGCATATTGGTCAGAACACTATCACAGTGTTATTCGTAAAAGCACAGTTTGGAAGACATCTTAGAAATAAGTTTGTTGAAATGTTGCTTATTCTTTCCTACCATTCTAATATTAAAAGCCTGGCTTTTTTTTTTTTTTTGGAATTATTATGACACTAGTCTTGTGATTTAGGCTACATTTAGACATTCAGTAGCCAGTGATTTAGTAAGTAATTAAGGCATGTCAATTCCAGCTGGAATCATGATCTTGATGATGATTCAACTACTGGCAAGTCATCAGAGGGCTTGTGGAGGGTTTGCTGAGATGCTGAAGAATGATTTGGTGTTTAAAAACATGGAGTATTCAAGGATTACTACCTCTCTTCCAATCCTAGAGATGGGCTTGAGATCACTACAAAATAGATATCCATACGTAGTCATAATAAAGTCTATTGATTTAAGGACACACCAACATATATTACAGTAAAAAATATTAAGAAAGATTTTCAAATAGAATTTAGAAAACAAAATTCCTCATCCCCATTCGCAGACCTGTTTGTCCTCCACCTCCCTCCTCCTCATTCCTGTAACGGCTTCATGCCCTTCTAAGCTACGGGAGCCCAGTACTGGGTACCCAATACCTTCGCACCTTATTTCACTCTCCATCCCTTTCTCTACCTACCCAGTCATCACCTAAGCATTCAGCTGCCTAAGGGCTCTTACGATTCCCACGCCCCGTTGCATGAGTCCTTTATAATCCTTCACATATGCTTTTATATCATATTGCCTTTTCTTTGCTTGCCCTCAATCCAATACCACAAAGAGCCATCTTCCCAAAGCATATTCACTAGTATATTCAAAACGTCTATGATAATTGCACATCACACACTCGTGTGATAGTCAAAGCTCCCCATGGTGGTGATACAGATTCCTCAAAGTCTTTCCCATTTCTCTCCTCCATGTATTTTTTGCTTTGAACAAAAATGTTCTCCTGCTGTTATGCTTTTGCTCAAACTGGAACGTTCTCCTAGCCTCTTTTCTCTCTGCATCTTCAACATATGTCCAAAAAAATTACCTTAAGACACCAATTATAAGTACTTTGGTCAATGGGACCACTTTTTATAGCCCTTGCCCTTTTATATATGTGTGCCTTCAGCTTGACAAAACTAAGATTTTTGCGGGCAAAAATTATGTCTCCTCCCAAAGTATCCAGTGGCTTAAACAGGGTAGACACTCAAATATTTGCCAAGTACCTGATAGCCTTTTCATTTTCTTTTTTAGTGGCACCACCCCCTTATGGCTACGACCACGAGATGCAACACTGTGCAGAATTGCCTCCTCCCTACTCTCCAACTCCACAGGCTTCAGCACAGCGTTCTCCACCTCCTCCTTATCCTGGAAATTCAAGGAAACAATCCTTCTCCCAGAACAGACTATGCGCCAATCTAAGGTCTTGCCCGGAATAAAATGCCTACTCAGAAACAGACAGAAAAGGATTGCTCTAAGAAATATTCCTTTTGAGTCACACAACACATGAAGTGGAATGTCCAGGCAAAGAAAGACAGGGTTTTTATCCTTCTCAGAGCTGATCCCATCTGGAGTGTTATGTTTGGTTTGATGGGACCACATTTGAAAAGATCTACTGATCAACATAAGCACATTCAGAGAAGAGTAATGAGACAGACAAAATATCTGAAAATCATGTTGCTTAAGGAAATTGCAATACTGATCCTGAAAAAGAGACGATTTATATAAGACAGGAAAATAGCCTGGACTACACAAAGAAACCACTGAATTCTATATTCCATGCCACTTTAAAAAGTCAGACCCAGAATTGTTCATTCCTTCATTCATCAATAAATGCAGATCAAGTGCATGAGAATCTACTCTGTGCCTTATACTGTTTGAAGCACTGGATGGAAGCTACAGGACCTTTGGTTTCAGAATAAGAACAAGTAACTTTGATTTCTGTATAAAAAAGAGCAATTGGAGCTTTTGTGAAAAGCCCTGTTACCAAGACTTCAAACAGAACCTGGCTGGCTATCTGGTAGAGATATGCTTAAAGCAAATAGCAGAAGTTCTATTGGGCCCTCAAAAGTTCTGCTCATATTTTAGGTAGGTGCAAGGTAAATTGCTATGCCCCCAAGAATGAATATAACTAGAACAGTTGAATCTTATCTATTTAATTTGAGAGTTAAAACAGGATCAAAGGGATTCAATAGCTGCTTGAAGCCAAGAACTCTTCAATGCTAGCTTTCTTTCACCTAAAAATCATCCGACTTTAATTAGAGTGTTATGACAAAGATTCCAGCTGTGAAAAAAAAAAAAAAAGCAAAACTATCATTCCACAAGCAATAAATTCTTCACTTCTGATTAAAAGATTAGAAGCCAAATATTCCCACGGGATTTTACATCAGGAAGTAAAACTCAGCACTTGATTATGAATAAACACAAGTTTTCAAAAGAAGCAGAAAAATGACATTTGGATTCTGTTCTGTGGAATTCCATTCATAGGTAGCTTAGGCAAATTTTGTTTCTCTTTTGTGATATTTTGATAATCTATTCCCTTTAAAAAGTTACATAATTAATATAAATGTTAAGATATTCACATCTAATTGTTGCCTTTTGCCAAAATCCAAATGTTATGAAGTGCCTACCTTTAGCTGAAAAAGTTGTTAATAAAAAATTCTAATGTGCCATAATTTGCTGCAAGTGACATTAACATTTATATTTTTATGTTGGTCCTTTAATATAGTTAAAAATGAGAAAATTTAGAGAATAAATGATTAAATTTTTGTATTTCTTTGCAATTAAATCTAAAATGTTTAATCCAACATTATTATCATAATTCAGTGAAATCCCAAAACAATGCTAAGAATTTTGCTGAATAAAACAATCAAAAGCAATATCTTAAGGTATAAATTATTGTTCCCATACTTAAGAAATTATTAGTAGCTAATATAAGTAGAATATTTTACTTTCAAATAAGATCAAATACATTGATCTGACTGAAATATGGTTTACCTGCCAGTGAGATCTAAAAGCTAGGTTTGTTTTAAATGACTTGTTTGATTTTTAGGCACTGATGATTTTCCTATTTATGAAGATGCAATGCATTCAAGAGTTCTAGCCTATTCTAATGACTGAGATTTTAGCACAATTTTAACAGTACATATGTTTTAATTTATCTCTCCTTTGCAAGTGTGATCAGACCCAATTACACAGCAGCTATGAAACTCAAAGTGCCAGAGTCTCTGTGACTTTCAGAATGTTGGTAGCAAATGTATCACATATTTCTTAAGAAAAATGGAGAGGAAAGACCAGTGGAAATTGAATTCTCATCATCTTCACTGTCAATAAACATTTATTGTGTACCTCCTATGTTCTGCAAACATTACCCACAAAGGAGCCATTTCAATTCACACCATCTCTCTATTCTGAGTTGTTTTATGGCCTCCCATAAGGTATATCACAAACCCGTAGACCTACAATAGATGAGTATTTTTATTATCTATATTTAGAGTCACAATAGCATAAATGTACATCATCAATATAGCCTTTTGGAACTCACTGATGATTTTCATAGATGATACATCTTGGGAGAAAATAGTATGTGATGTGAAAGCTTTGAATTATGGTTATTTAAAAACTAATGTATTTGCTGGGGCCAAAATGTTTGCAGTAAGCAATAAAATGAAACAACCCATTATAACAAGGGTTATATTTTAATTGTCTTGTGTTTATTTTGTTTCACACCCCATTCCTTCTGATTTAGCCTCATTCTTCTGTAAAGGAAACAAAGGACTAGTGCCAGAGAGACTTGTTCTGTTGTTTTTGTTGTTGTTATTTATTTGTTTGCTTTTTAATCCTGTGTCCTACCTGTACATTTTAAAACAGGCCCCTTCATCTCTCCAAAAATTCAACTTTCTGCTCTGGAAAATGTAAATCATATAACGGGTTTCATCAGGTTTTGTGAAAATTGAGTGAATACATGCAAAATTCTAAGTATGGTGCATGGCAATTAGAAAATGTTAATATTAGCCAAAAAAAATTTTTAACGAAAGAATAGGGATGATAGCCTCTGGGACTGTGCTATCTGACACATTAGCCACCAGGTACATATGGTTATTTAAATTTAAATGAATTAAAATTAAACTAAATGAAAAAATCAGTTTCTCAGTCTCACTCGCCACATAGCAAATGCTACATAGCCTCATATGGCTAGTGGCTACTTTATTGGGCCGTGCTGCTATAGAACAATCCTCCATGCAAAATGCAATGAGGTAGCAGGATGGAGTTGAAGAAGAAGCCACTGTAGTCATCTTGTCCAGGAGAAACTGTGGACTTTGTCACTTAATGGTGATGTCTACCAAAATTATTTGTGACAAGGCCACTGCTGTGGAAGGAAGCCTGTTACCTGCAAGACGACAATGAGCAATGAGAAGCCCACTCAGGCCCTCTCTCCTTAGGGCCAGGAGTAGGGAAGATATTACAAGACCTGAAGGGCTGAATCTAAATGAGAGACCTTGGACCTGGTCCAGGAGTTGGTAAGACAAGAGGAGCACAGCTTGTTGCCAGACTAATCAGTTCTTCAGCTGCCCCACTCAGCTCCATCACAGGAGTACCCAGGGCCACCCACATCTTCCTGAGGTGTAGCAATGAGGTGTACACTTCTATTATTTCATAATCTTGTTCTCGCCACCAAATGAAAGCGGCACCCACCACTCATCCACACTTTTCCCAACTCGTCCTTATTTAGCCAAACCCATTCTGTCAGTTCGGGGCTGCAGCTGAGGTAGGATTAGGCACACGTCACACAATACGAGCCCATTAAATAATGGAGCTCTAGGTGCTATCGGTTTATTTTTAACTTAATTAGAACAACCTAACACCAGAATGTCAGAGTTACATGATCATCTTCCTAACCACCAGGGAGGCTGCTAAGGATTGCCAGCTCCCCAGTCAGAACCTGGTTGAAATATGCAATTTAAATTTTCTAATTATAAGCCCAAAATGCAAGGGATACCACTGAAGTGTGTAAGTTAAGTGTTCTTTTGGTACAAGCCCACTGTGTGGGATGGTTCAGTTCAAACTGTGTCAGGACTTCCAGAAAGGAAAAGTGGCATAACTAGCTTTAAAAAGATTTTACAGGTGATTCTGATTGTCACCCTAGTCCCAACACTGCCCTTGCTTCTTATGACTCATTAATCCAAAGGAAAGAAATAAGGCTTCAGAGTAAGAGAGACTTGGATTTCTCTCTCATCTCTGCCATCTTCTAGCTATGTGTTCTGAGCCAAGTAACTGGGTTTCCATAATCTCAGTTTATCCAAACCATGCGAACAACACCACCCTTGCCAGGTTGTTGCAATGATCATAAACAATGTACTTAGAACATCTGTCATAAAGATTCTATCTGGGTTGGTGATTCAGATACAAATATACATATATACCTATTCTCTTTCCAAACTTTATGTCCCCATTTCCAAGCCTTACCACTTCCATAAGCAGGTGTAATAATTATCAATTACCTGAAAATTTAGTGGCTTGAGACAACATTTATTATCTCAGTTACTATAGTCCTAGAATCTGGGCATGGCTTAGCTCTGTCTTCTGGCTCAGGCACTCTCACTGGCGGCAGTCATCTCAATATATAACTGAGGAAAAATCTGCCTCCTGGCTCACGCATAAATGGTCATTGATAGGATTCTGTTCCATGCAGGCTTGTAGACCAGAGACCACCCTCAGTTCCTTAACCTATGGGCCTCCCCGTGGGGCAACTCAAAACGCATCATCTTGCTTCCCCAGAGCGAGCAAGCAAGCAAGCACAGCCACAGAGCGAGAGAGCGGGCCAGCAAAACATTGCAAGGAGGAGTCACAGACTTTTAAAACCTAACCTTAGCAGTGACATCCCACCACTTTTGCCATGTTCTCTTCCTTAGAATCAGGTCACTAAGCCCAGTTTGCATAAAAGAGGAGAGGATTCCATGAGGGCACAAACCCAGAGGCAGGTGAGAGCCTCAGGAGCCATCTTAGCGGCTGGTGACCTTTGCGGGGACATTTCGTCTCATTTTCCTGAAGTCTATGATTTGGAGTCAGACAGACTCCCCTCCAACAGGAATGTACCACCTCAACAGCAGAGAGAATCAGAGGGCCATGCTGGGCTGTGTTCAAATTGCTTTTAGTGAACTGACGGGGGTGGAATGGAGCCAGCAGCATTCACAGGACCACGCTAACCGGGTGAGTGAGACATTCCTAAGGAATACTGAAAGTGACGCACAACGCACAACGTTTGTGCTTCTCATGAACTTCATTTACTAGCTGCACTAAAGTACATCTCGTTTTGGCAGGGAGCAAAGTATACCACATACCACATACCTCATGGTCAAGTCTTAACCTGGTCTCCGTTCGTGCCAAGATATTTAATCTTCATCAAGAAAAGAATTCCAAAGCAAGTTTCCAGATGAGTGTTCAGTGGATCAAGTTGCTACCTCACCTAATCCTGAATACCTTCACTAATGATGGAAAACGAACCCACGGACATGCTTGGAACTGCAGTAATGTGCTGGGAATGTTCGCCTTCTCTGGATACATTAAGGAATAACTGGTTTTTTAAAAATTATTCACAGTTAGGCTCTGAGTCCCATTTCCGCTCTGCTTTCCCTCTTCTAACCCAGTCACGAGCCATGTTTGATTATGTGCCCCCCGCCATGTCTTAGTGTGAAGAGAAGTCAGGGATCATTTTCTGAATTGCATCTGGTCATGGGTGATAAGTGAATAAGAGAGCTAAGATGGGTAATTTAATTTTTCCTGACCAAAATCCAAAGAGAATCAAGTGATCTGATTTTCCCATTTTTGTACCTTATTGTAAGATAATACACATCTTGTGTATTATCTTTTTTCTCTGAGAAGAACGTCGAAGCAGTTTAGAAGAATTAAGTCGTCGAAGTTCACTCCCTTCTGCTTTACTTTGTTGTGGTGAAAATGTATTTGGAGACCACACTTGGGTCTCTCACCACCTCCAAAACACACGAGGCAAACTCACTCACCTCCTCACCTGGGGATAGGCTTCTCACTTCTGCGGATCCCCTGCTCAGCTTTCCAGATGTGGCTAAAGGGCTTATACTCTGAAGTGAAGTCGGATCATTTCTCCAGTAGGAATTAATTGATTCCTACCTCTGTCCCTTTTTGTCTCTATTTTGTACCCCTCTTATACCCCTGGTCACAGATTTGCTAAATGTCTGTCTCTCCAATGAGACCATAAGTTCTTTGAGAATAAGGACTATCTCTTGAACATTTGTAGTCCCCAAGGGGTATCTACCTGATATTTGGAACATGAAATAAATGATTGAATATATTAAGTCAGCAAATAATATTTAACATTAAAGAATGTTAAAATACCTTTAAGGAAGAGAGATTATAGTGAGTAGCATGTTATAAATAGGGTCCCTAATCCAAGATATGGGTTAAAGAGCTGGACAAAAGTTTCATAGCTCTCTATTGATGATGTACGTCAATCCAAATACAGTTAGATTGTGTCACTAAGCACATTATTAACACATGTCTACTCAAGTAAATGAATACGCTCATCTTGATGACTCCGTAGGAACAAGACAACATGCCAGCTTGGGAGAGGCACTTTTATAATTCCTCAGATGGAAATTGAGCTCATTTCATACTGAAAAAGAATGCCAACTGAATATGAGAAAATTATTTCATAAATCATAAATCCATAGAATGGATTCTAATATAATTTAGACTTCAAAAGCAGTGTCCAAAAGATTCACTAAAGGCATTTTTACTAAAATAAGATGCCATAGTTTTCATATTATAGATTCTTCAGGGTATATTGAAAAAAATACGGAATATTCTGAAATGAAACAAAAAAAAAAGACTAAACCTGCTATAAAGGGGTCATAAAATGGCTACCAACTTTTGTGCTATTATTATTTAATATGTATAGAGAACAATAGTTCATCTATCCAAGTTCTGAAAAGCAGTAATACCATTGAAAAGATTAATTCTCGATGGAATCATCTCTATAAATATATTACCCTAAATCTTAATAGTAATAACAGTTGTTTTTTGGGGGAGAGTGTAAGGGAGGTGCCAGGAACTGTTCTAAGCACTTTATATTTAATTACATTTAATCTCCCAATCTCATGATATAGGTATTATTATTGTCCTCACTTGCAGGTTTACTAACTATAAATGTATCACTTCATAATCCCAAAAAATAGCTTTCAGTGAGAATAAACTTTTAATTCTGCAAAGAAATATATACATATTTACTCTTTGTTTGGAAGAGCAATCTTGGGGCTGATAATGAAGTTACTTTTCCATGGCTTAAGTTCCAAGTGGATGATTATACAGGTTTGAACAATATTAATGACTCATATGCTTCACTTTGTACTTCTGTTGCAATTCGTCATTTAGTCTCCATTGGTTCCAGTTGTTATGTACAGCATCATGAGACAGAGAGTAAAAGGACCCTTTTATCTCTGTTACAGCACCTGGTCCCAGCAGAAAACTTCACCCAATTATCTCCTAGGTCATGAGTTTTATCCGTACAGAAACCACAATTAATTTTCTGTGGATGCTCTATATTTCCTCTTGGCTGGAACAAAGGAATGAGTCAATATTTATGGAAAAGGTATAAAGGAAAGGTTATCTGTAAAATGATGTGGACTTTTAACTAATTTCAAAGGAATAGTCATGAATGTTGGTAAGCATGAATGAAAACTACAGAAACTGGTGTCTATTTTGTACATATCTCAATATTCCCATGGAATTGGTTGTTGGTTTTTGGTTATACATTTTTTTAGAAACTCAGATCTCTGCAGAATTTTTTTTTAAAATATAAGCAACAAAATATTAAATCAGACAACTTCCAGTCAAGATGGCAGAGTAGGTAGATGCTGTGTTTGCTTCCTCTCGGGACCACAACAAAATTACAACTAAACTACAGAAAACTGTCATTGAGAATCACCTAAAGGCTAGCTGAACAGAAGTCCTATAACTAAGGACATACAGAAGGGGCCACTTGTCAATAATAATATATTAGAAGAGGTAGGAAAGGATTTCTAAATGAGAAAAATGTAACAATAGTGTTCTAGATAATTCTGCATAAACAGCAGAGTTCTACAGTAATAAAGGAATAAAGTTTTTGTCCAGCACAAAGCTCTATATGCATGAATGCTGGGCTGTGTTCAAATTGCTTTTAGTGAACTGACGGGGGTGGAATGGAGCCAGCAGCATTCACAGGACCACGCTAACCGGGTGAGTGAGACATTCCCAAGGAATACTGAAAGTGACGCGCAACGCACAACGTTTGTGCTTCTCATGAACTTCATTTACTAGCTGCACTAAAGTACATCTCGTTTTGGCAGGGAGCAAAGTATACCACATACCACATACCTCATGGTCAAGTCTTAACCTGGTCTCCGTTCGTGCCAAGATATTTAATCTTCATCAAGAAAAGAATTCCAAAGCAAGTTTCCAGATGAGTGTTCAGTGGATCAAGTTGCTACCTCACCTAATCCTGAATACCTTCACTAATGATGGAAAACGAACCCACGGACATGCTTGGAACTGCAGTAACGTGCTGGGAATGTTCGCCTTCTCTGGATACATTAAGGAATAACTGGTTTTTTAAAAATTATTCACAGTTAGGCTCTGAGTCCCATTTCCGCTCTGCTTTCCCTCTTCTAACCCAGTCACGAGCCATGTTTGATTATGTGCCCCCCGCCATGTCTTAGTGTGAAGAGAAGTCAGGGATCATTTTCTGAATTGCATCTGGTCATGGGTGATAAGTGAATAAGAGAGCTAAGATGGGTAATTTAATTTTTCCTGACCAAAATCCAAAGAGAATCAAGTGATCTGATTTTCCCATTTTTGTACCTTATTGTAAGATAATACACATCTTGTGTATTATCTTTTTTCTCTGAGAAGAACGTCGAAGCAGTTTAGAAGAATTAAGTCGTCGAAGTTCACTCCCTTCTGCTTTACTTTGTTGTGGTGAAAATGTATTTGGAGACCACACTTGGGTCTCTCACCACCTCCAAAACACACGAGGCAAACTCACTCACCTCCTCACCTGGGGATAGGCTTCTCACTTCTGCGGATCCCCTGCTCAGCTTTCCAGATGTGGCTAAAGGGCTTATACTCTGAAGTGAAGTCGGATCATTTCTCCAGTAGGAATTAATTGATTCCTACCTCTGTCCCTTTTTGTCTCTATTTTGTACCCCTCTTATACCCCTGGTCACAGATTTGCTAAATGTCTGTCTCTCCAATGAGACCATAAGTTCTTTGAGAATAAGGACTATCTCTTGAACATTTGTAGTCCCCAAGGGGTATCTACCTGATATTTGGAACATGAAATAAATGATTGAATATATTAAGTCAGCAAATAATATTTAACATTAAAGAATGTTAAAATACCTTTAAGGAAGAGAGATTATAGTGAGTAGCATGTTATAAATAGGGTCCCTAATCCAAGATATGGGTTAAAGAGCTGGACAAAAGTTTCATAGCTCTCTATTGATGATGTACGTCAATCCAAATACAGTTAGATTGTGTCACTAAGCACATTATTAACACATGTCTACTCAAGTAAATGAATACGCTCATCTTGATGACTCCGTAGGAACAAGACAACATGCCAGCTTGGGAGAGGCACTTTTATAATTCCTCAGATGGAAATTGAGCTCATTTCATACTGAAAAAGAATGCCAACTGAATATGAGAAAATTATTTCATAAATCATAAATCCATAGAATGGATTCTAATATAATTTAGACTTCAAAAGCAGTGTCCAAAAGATTCACTAAAGGCATTTTTACTAAAATAAGATGCCATAGTTTTCATATTATAGATTCTTCAGGGTATATTGAAAAAAATACGGAATATTCTGAAATGAAACAAAAAAAAAAGACTAAACCTGCTATAAAGGGGTCATAAAATGGCTACCAACTTTTGTGCTATTATTATTTAATATGTATAGAGAACAATAGTTCATCTATCCAAGTTCTGAAAAGCAGTAATACCATTGAAAAGATTAATTCTCGATGGAATCATCTCTATAAATATATTACCCTAAATCTTAATAGTAATAACAGTTGTTTTTTGGGGGAGAGTGTAAGGGAGGTGCCAGGAACTGTTCTAAGCACTTTATATTTAATTACATTTAATCTCCCAATCTCATGATATAGGTATTATTATTGTCCTCACTTGCAGGTTTACTAACTATAAATGTATCACTTCATAATCCCAAAAAATAGCTTTCAGTGAGAATAAACTTTTAATGCTGCAAAGAAATATATACATATTTACTCTTTGTTTGGAAGAGCAATCTTGGGGCTGATAATGAAGCTACTTTTCCATGGCTTAAGTTCCAAGTGGATGATTATACAGGTTTGAACAATATTAATGACTCATATGCTTCACTTTGTACTTCTGTTGCAATTCGTCATTTAGTCTCCATTGGTTCCAGTTGTTATGTACAGCATCATGAGACAGAGAGTAAAAGGACCCTTTTATCTCTGTTACAGCACCTGGTCCCAGCAGAAAACTTCACCCAATTATCTCCTAGGTCATGAGTTTTATCCGTACAGAAACCACAATTAATTTTCTGTGGATGCTCTATATTTCCTCTTGGCTGGAACAAAGGAATGAGTCAATATTTATGGAAAAGGTATAAAGGAAAAGTTATCTGTAAAATGATGTGGACTTTTAACTAATTTCAAAGGAATAGTCATGAATGTTGGTAAGCATGAATGAAAACTACAGAAACTGGTGTCTATTTTGTACATATCTCAATATTCCCATGGAATTGGTTGTTGGTTTTTGGTTATACATTTTTTTAGAAACTCAGATCTCTGCAGAATTTTTTTTTAAAATATAAGCAACAAAATATTAAATCAGACAACTTCCAGTCAAGATGGCAGAGTAGGTAGATGCTGTGTTTGCTTCCTCTCGGGACCACAACAAAATTACAACTAAACTACAGAAAACTGTCATTGAGAATCACCTAAAGGCTAGCTGAACAGAAGTCCTATAACTAAGGACATACAGAAGGGGCCACTTGTCAATAATAATATATTAGAAGAGGTAGGAAAGGATTTCTAAATGAGAAAAATGTAACAATAGTGTTCTAGATAATTCTGCATAAACAGCAGAGTTCTACAGTAATAAAGGAATAAAGTTTTTGCCCAGCACAAAGCTCTATATGCATGAATGTCAAGTTAAAATATTTGGGAAGTCTGTGTTTCTCAAGACCACAGCAGTCTAATAAATGATGATATTTCTCCATCTTGGGCCTTATATGCTATTGTAGGACTTCCAGACTCCAGTAAACTACAACTTATATTTGAGGGTTCCCAGAGGGTATTTCATATGGCCTATCAGTTACTAAGTTGCATCTTCCAGTTTTTTTCTCTCTAGCTCCCTTTTACTGATGTTATTGGCTAGACATCTGCCAACCACTAGATTGCATGAAGGTCACTTGTCACTGCCATGCTGCTGAGATCCACCAATAAGATATGTGAATTGGTTTGCTGTGCCCAGCCACCAGTATTGCTATTACTGCAGAAGCTTCAATGTTACAATGTCACTGCCACAGTGGCAGAGCCATCATGGAGAATAAGTGGGATGCTGTGTCTGCCTCTAGCTATTGTTGAAACTGTTGGCCCCAGGTGCCATTAGAGTTAGGACACACACACACACACACACACACACACACACACACACACATTCTGAAGCCTGGACTACTGAAAAAGTAGAGCCACCAGCATGCTAGAGCTTCCTGTGTTCATTCTTCTCCTAAACAAACCAAGAAAATGTCTCACTCTAGGCTAAATGGAAAAATATCTCTTTTTGTTTTACTGAAGCCATTCAGCTCAAAGCAGCAATACGTTGCATCCCTAACATCTCAGGGGTTATTTTGTGAAAATAGTGCTTTCTATTTTGACCTATAACGTTCTCTCCTCTCCTTCAGACTTAGACATAGATCTACAGGGAAAGAGCATTAGGATAAATTCTAGTGATAAACATTGTGCTTTTATTATTAAAAAAA
>NW_011888819.1:3351703-3357525 GCF_000151845.1 Pteropus vampyrus
AAAAAAAAAAAAAAAATCTGCTTATGAGTCATTTAATATATTAAAATAGACCACAGTTTCCTCTCGACTACTCTGGTTTTATTAGATATTTATTTGGCAAAGCAGGCAGGAGACCTGAATTCCAGTTTCAGCTCTACCATTAACCAGCTTCGAGACAGTGAAGAATTCTCCAGGGCCACTATTTTCTTAAAAACAGAATGAAGGTGTTAGAGAAGTGGTCTCTAAGATCACTTCTAGCTCTGTGATCCTATGAGGGACTAACAAATTACTGCATGGCAGCTTTCAAGGATGAATAAGCCGATAAAAAGAATCACACGGACTCAAAGGGATAAAGAACCATAGAAATATTTTTACATAACACTCTTACCTTTAGGTTAAGAAACAGACACATAAGAGGAGACTTGTTTGAAGTCACTGGTAATGAGCCAACTTGCTGACAATCAGTGAAACCCCAAAGCCCTTGTTCTTAACCCACTGCCTTATGCTACTTCTCTACACAATTGTTTCAGGTTGTTATTTCCAACCTCAGGGCCCTTGCACATGCTGATCCCTGTCTTTCTCATTGTTCAGGTCTTAGTTTAAACACCAAACCATAAGATAAGACTTCAGACAACCTGATCTGAATAAGTCTCTAACTCCCCCTTACCATTACTCTCCATCACTATTTCCTGTGTGTTGCCTTCACAGCACTTACTCCAAGATGTAATTAAATGTTTGTTCACTGGTTTCTGATCCGTCTCATTTCTCCACTAGACTATAAGCTCCCTGAGACCAGGAGGGCACACCTGTTTAATGCATAAATCTCTACCTAATACCTGGGGGCAGTGTAGGCACTCAATAAAAGTATATGTTGAATTCATTATTAAATGTGCTTTACAGAACTACAAACCAAGGTATAGAATGTAGTTGTCCAAATGCTCCAGTAAGAGAAAAGTTAGATTTGGGCCCGAAGTTCTTAAATTTGAAGTGATTATATCAAAAAACTATCTGCCATCCCTTATTCTCTGTTTCTATACGGCCTTCCTTAACAGGCAGCACTCACAGTGAGGGGAGGTATGGACACCAACGCCCAGGCCCGGGGGTCATTGGAACAGTGTAGTCACATTCTGGTTGACAGATGCCAGGTGGTCATGCTACTGGCATTTGTGCATCATAAAAGACAGTCACATAAAACAAAGAATCATTCTGCCTCAAAATGCCATAGGAGCCAACATTTTTCCTAAAATGTTCCTTCTTCATATATTAACCCCCAAAAATAAAAATTCATAATTACATGAAGTATTATTCATTTTGAAATGTTTCAGATAGTTAATAATCCTAAAACATGCCTTTAGCAGTGAATTGCTCAGCTGACTGCACTGGTCTGAAGGACAAGGGAGTAATAATAAATGTTCTACCTCCATTTTTCTCTTCGAACTTCAGATGCCAGTGGTTAAATAGCAAGAATATCTCAAGTAGGGCTTCGGCCTCTCTTGCTGCAGTTTTGCCTTGACAGCTATGTGTTACCCAGGTCATGGCCACACGTGCCTGCCTCCCAGAGAAGGATGCAAATATCCATTGTTCGAGTCTTATATTTTTAGCCGAAAGAAACTTGAATTCTGTCTAGAGCAAAGCTGCACTTTGTTATTAGCGAAGAGGCAAGCGGTAACTCACAGATGCACAAGTTGTTGGAGTATGAAGAAATGATATTGGACATAAGTCCTTTTTTATGGTCTTCGTTTGTTAGGGTAAAATCCGGTCGGGCAGCACTGTTTTCATGTCATCAGGTGTGAAGTATGTCTTTGGAAATAAAAACACTGTTTTCTTTTTAATGTCCTAAGCATGGATTTAAGTAATCCGGGCCCTATAACTGGGAGATGGCATTAAAACTAAAATAGTAGAGGCAGCATTTCTACTTATATTAAGGAGGACAAAAAAGAAAGTTACTCAGATGAGTCCATTGATGTAATGACATCTCAAGGCCTAAGTTTAAAAATAAAATAAGGTCCACAGATTTCAAAGGAAGATGATGCCCTCTTTCCAACAAGTTACCAAAAAGCAAGACACATTGCGGACATCCTCTTTAGAATAACTTCCATTCATTTATTCATTCATGCATTAGGACATTTATTCAATCAACAGATTTTTATTAAGAACCTACTTTGTGTCAGACATTAAATGCTGGATTGACAGCAAAAAAGGAAATGGACACAGTCCCTTGACTCAAAGAGATTATAATAGTATCTACGTACTGTACATGATTTAAAAAAAAAACAAAAAACATTCACTACAAAATTAATGGATCAATTCATTTGTAAGAAGTGCTGTGAAGACACATCAGTCCAAGAAGCACAATAGAGGTCATTAAGCATGAACCTGTTATCTCAGATGTGGGAAGGCTGAAATTGTGGAAGATGAAGTGACTCAGCAGAGTGTAGACAGAGGAAGCAGCAAGCTCAGACCAGTTAACACAGATTTACTAGATGTAATCTATACATATAAGGCCGACAGGACTACCTAAAAAATGTGTGTGTGTGTGTGTGTGTGTGTACATATATACATAGAAGCCAACATATACACACACACACACACACACACATGTATATGTGTGTATAAATACACACACACATACACACAGAGCTGTGTATGTGCTTTTGCTAAAGTCAGGCTCATGGCTCATGCCATCTAAAGATTCTCACTTAAGAACAATTGTCTTCTAAACCTGAGAGATTTTCTTCTTTATTGTTTTAATGTGACCAACATTGACTATTTTCATTCAGTTTTGTTTATTAAAACCATTGGTTATAAATCTACAATTTGCTTGCTTTTAGGTTGGTCGGTTGGTTTTAGCAAAGCTCAACTACTCTACAGTTGCAGAATCTCTTTACAGAAGCCAGTCCTACTATATGATTCCAACTATGTAACGTTCTAGAAAGGCAAAACTATGGGTATAATAAAAGGATCAGTGGTTGTCATGAGTTAGTGGGAATGGAGGAATGAATAGGTGGAACACAGAGAATCTGTAGGGCAGTGAAACTACTCTGTATGATATTTTAATGGTGGATGCATGTCATCATACATTTGTCCAAATCCATAGAACATACAACACCAAGAGTGAACCCTAATGAAAACTAAGGACTCTGGGTGATGATGTGTCAGTGTAAGTTCATCAATTACAACAAATGTTCCACTCTGATGTGTGATGTTGATAGCGGGAGAGTTTGTGCATTTGTGGGGACAAGGGGTATACAGGAAATCTTTGCACCTTCCTCTTGACTTGACTTTGCTGTGGACATAAACTTACCCTAAAAAACAAAGTTTATTTTTTAAAAGTTCTTTATAAAGACATAAATCCTCTGCTCAGTAAACAGAAAGGAAGTGAGCAATGCTACCTAGCCTTAACTTTACTAATATTCCTTCATTCATTCAACAGACATTGACTGCATACCCACTATGTGTCACTCATGATTCTAGGTGCTGGGGATTTACCAGGGGACAAAAAATTCCCTGGAGCTTCAAATAAAAATAAATGAATAATGTGTCAATTGTGGAAAAACTCTGAAGAAAATTAGCAAATGTAAAAGGGGAGAGAATGACAGAGTTGGGTGTGGGGGAGGGTGCTGTGTTTTTGGTAGGAAGATCGGCAGACTCTTGATTCTGTGTCATTTAAAGAAAAAAAAAACTTTAAAGAGGTGAGGGAGTGAGGCTTGCAAATATCTAGGGCAAGAGTGTACCATGAGGAGGGAACAGCAAAAGCTAAGAGCCTGAGATGGGCAAACACCAAACCTATTTGAGGAAGAGCCAGAGAGGCCACTGTGGTTGGAACAGAGTGAGCAAAAGGGAGATTATGTCACCTGAGTTATCAGAAGAGATCAGGTCAAGCCGTGGAAGCATTAGTAAGAATTCTAGATTTTATTCTGAGTGAAATGGGAAGTCACTGGAAGACTCTAAGGTGTATATATGTATGTACGTATATATGTATAATAATGTGTTTAATTCAAATGGCAAAATTGTGTAATATATATTCTTTTGCTACAATATTGCTTGTATATTGCTCTTCAGATTCGAAGTGCTTTCTTCTATACAACTGCATTTTTATCCTCATAGGGATGCTGAATGATGGAGTGTGAGTGAGAGCTGTGAAACAGATGTGTGTTAAGGCAAATATGCAGATCTGTAGCCTGAGACCATTTCAAATTAGGCATGGTTATCTGTTCCATCACAGCATACATTAACTTATCAGCACAGTGCTTCACATAGCACATCCCTAATGGAAATGCGTGGGCTATAGAAGAAAAAAAAAATTTTGGAAACTGGGTCACTGCCATAGATCTTGGAGGGGGGCTGGGGTCATAGCTGGGTTCCTGGGTAGCAGCTGGGAGTGGCTTTCAGAGAGGTAGTACTGAAATAAAACTAGGAATACTTCAAAGTAGGAAATTATTGTTCCCTGAAGATTTTTTTTTTTTTACTTCAAAATATCTCCTAATGCCTGGAGAATACTGGTCCAGCTCTACCCAGTCATTCTTAGCCAGCACACCCAGAAATAAAACTTCCCAGCACAAGATTCGGCCTCAAAAATTCATTTTCATTTTTAAAACCTTTAGGTTTTCTCTCTAAAATGTTCTACCACTCAATTTATTATTTCCTAGGCTGGAGAATTAGGTTCTATGTGTGGTTCTGTCTAGGCATCTGGATGTTTATGGTCTCTGTGATACCTCACAAAAAATATACAGCCAATTTTCTTTGTTTTAAGGCCAATGAATAGGGACAGGTTTGTGCCAGATAACTAAAAGGACTGGTTCTTGGTTCTATAAATGTTCTTGTGGAATGTTTTGACAATTTTCTGCCAGAACTGATATGTAACATGGGGCCTTTCACTTCCAAAAGGTAATTCAATTTCTAGTATATAATATTCTTGGTACATGCCTTTTGGAATATATAAAGTAAAAATGGGAAATACTGTTTTATGATCCTTCCCCTTTAAAATTAATTTGAGGAAATGTGTATACTTCCAAAAGTAGAAGTTGTGTTTATTGCTATTAATTTTTAATAAACTCTAGATTTTCAGTGATGAGTAATTTGTTGTGTGTGTCCAATTTAAGCATTCATAATAGCAGAGGGATGTGGAGGTGATGTTGAAATCTAGAGAATCCATCATGTGTTATGAATAGAAATCACTATTCATCTACAAATAAGTTAATTACTACATAAAATTTACAAACCAATCAAATGTCTTCTATGTCAATTATCAGATTTTAATTCCCTATCAATATAAAACATTCAATAGAGGACCTCAAACTTGAAAATACCTACAGATCTTTCACCATTAGATTAGCAGTTTTCTTGAGTCAATAGTTCATGGCATTTTCCAGCTTTCTCTCAAAGCTATCTTTATGAATCAAAAAAAAAAAAAAGATAAATGTGGACATTTTCAAGAAAACTATCTCTGTACTCAAACTCCTTTTTTCTGAAATAACAATGCTGCCTCCTAACTCAGAGCCAAAACATGATGACTTGGGGGTTGAATGATTGTATTCTAATGAAGTAATGCTTTTTGATTTCTAACTTTTTAAATTTCCCATTTTATATTTCAGGGTGGCATGAAGGAACACCAGCTCTTCAATACCTGCAGAATGAAAACTAAATGAACCCACTACTGAAATTACCAAACTACTCAATTTCGTAAGGTGTAGCTGATGAAAAATAAAATATTCTAATTTCCCTGAAAAGAAGGAAAAGGGTAGGAAAGGAGTCTGAAATCTCGAAAATGCTCCAGGTGGATGTGAGCTGCTGCTCTCAAATATATGTTTTGGAATATTTCAGCCAACTGATGTGGTTAATAA
>NW_011888819.1:3357575-3363946 GCF_000151845.1 Pteropus vampyrus
TGGGCTATAGAAGAAAAAAAAAATTTTGGAAACTGGGTCACTGCCATAGATCTTGGAGGGGGGCTGGGGTCATAGCTGGGTTCCTGGGTAGCAGCTGGGAGTGGCTTTCAGAGAGGTAGTACTGAAATAAAACTAGGAATACTTCAAAGTAGGAAATTATTGTTCCCTGAAGATTTTTTTTTTTTTACTTCAAAATATCTCCTAATGCCTGGAGAATACTGGTCCAGCTCTACCCAGTCATTCTTAGCCAGCACACCCAGAAATAAAACTTCCCAGCACAAGATTCAGCCTCAAAAATTCATTTTCATTTTTAAAACCTTTAGGTTTTCTCTCTAAAATGTTCTACCACTCAATTTATTATTTCCTAGGCTGGAGAATTAGGTTCTATGTGTGGTTCTGTCTAGGCATCTGGATGTTTATGGTCTCTGTGATACCTCACAAAAAATATACAGCCAATTTTCTTTGTTTTAAGGCCAATGAATAGGGACAGGTTTGTGCCAGATAACTAAAAGGACTGGTTCTTGGTTCTATAAATGTTCTTGTGGAATGTTTTGACAATTTTCTGCCAGAACTGATATGTAACATGGGGCCTTTCACTTCCAAAAGGTAATTCAATTTCTAGTATATAATATTCTTGGTACATGCCTTTTGGAATATATAAAGTAAAAATGGGAAATACTGTTTTATGATCCTTCCCCTTTAAAATTAATTTGAGGAAATGTGTATACTTCCAAAAGTAGAAGTTGTGTTTATTGCTATTAATTTTTAATAAACTCTAGATTTTCAGTGATGAGTAATTTGTTGTGTGTGTCCAATTTAAGCATTCATAATAGCAGAGGGATGTGGAGGTGATGTTGAAATCTAGAGAATCCATCATGTGTTATGAATAGAAATCACTATTCATCTACAAATAAGTTAATTACTACATAAAATTTACAAACCAATCAAATGTCTTCTATGTCAATTATCAGATTTTAATTCCCTATCAATATAAAACATTCAATAGAGGACCTCAAACTTGAAAATACCTACAGATCTTTCACCATTAGATTAGCAGTTTTCTTGAGTCAATAGTTCATGGCATTTTCCAGCTTTCTCTCAAAGCTATCTTTATGAATCAAAAAAAAAAAAAAGATAAATGTGGACATTTTCAAGAAAACTATCTCTGTACTCAAACTCCTTTTTTCTGAAATAACAATGCTGCCTCCTAACTCAGAGCCAAAACATGATGACTTGGGGGTTGAATGATTGTATTCTAATGAAGTAATGCTTTTTGATTTCTAACTTTTTAAATTTCCCATTTTATATTTCAGGGTGGCATGAAGGAATACCAGCTCTTCAATACCTGCAGAATGAAAACTAAATGAACCCACTACTGAAATTACCAAACTACTCAATTTCGTAAGGTGTAGCTGATGAAAAATAAAATATTCTAATTTCCCTGAAAAGAAGGAAAAGGGTAGGAAAGGAGTCTGAAATCTCGAAAATGCTCCAGGTGGATGTGAGCTGCTGCTCTCAAATATATGTTTTGGAATATTTCAGCCAACTGATGTGGTTAATAAATTTATTTGTAAGCTCTGTGCACAGAGGACTCAGCTTCAACTACAAATCCAACAATTTTTATTTGTCTAAAAATGGTGGAATATTTTAAATGACCTGAACATAATCATGAGATTTTGGTTTGTTACTGTGACAATTGCCTTTCTTTCTGACTCAATTTATCCTCATCCCATGGTGCATCCTCCCCCTTTATATGTCAATGATTATGAAAGATGATCTGAATTACTTTTCCTCTTTGATGACATAGATTTTCCAGGGATCAGGCTAAAAAGGTAAGAGAGGTTAGTGTGTTTGTGTGTATGCATGCATGCATGCATGTATGTATGTATGTATGTATGTATGTATATATGTATGTATGTGTGTGTGTGTGAAGTGAACACATTATAAACTTTGGAGTCAGTCAGAGCAGGATTTAAACCCTGGTACCACCAGCTTACAAACTGCAGAAACTTGTTAAAGTTACATAATTTCTCTGAGCCTCGGTTTCCTCATCTGAAAATTTAACCCATTCAGCATGGGCTATTGCTTTGTCTAAGTTTCCAAGAACCATTTGTGATGGTTAATTCTGTGTGTCAGCTTGGCTAAGCTATGGTGCCCAGTTGTTTGGTCCAATGCTAGTCTATTTCTGTGAAGGTATCTGTGGGTAAGATTAACATTTGCAATTAGTTGACTTAAGTTGATTACCAATATGGGTGATCTTGAGAACAAAGATTGAGGCTTCCCAAGGATGAAACAATTTTGCTTCAAGACTGCAACATAGAAATCCTGCCTGTTTTCAGCCTCTTGGTCTGCATTACAGATTTTGGACTTGCCACTCCACAAATGCATGAACCAATGCCTTAAAATAAAATCAATTGTGCGCTCTCTCGCGCTCGCTCTCGCTCTCTCTCTCTCTCTCTCTCTCTCTCTCTCTCTCCATATAGATAGATAGATAGATAGATAGATAGATAGATAGATAGATAGATAGATAGACAGATAGACAGATATATCTATATAGATATATAGATACATATACATACACACATTCACATTCCCTATGATTCTGTTTTCTAGAGAACCCTGACTAATATATTATCTCATGTTGTTGTTATAAAAATAAAAGGAGAAGTTCCATATGGTACAAGAATATCATAAATGTTCAAAAAATTTTGGTTCCTAACCCCTTTATTCCCCCCAAATCAAAGTTACAGAGGGTCCACTAATAAGGCCAGTTCTGAAAGTAAATTGGCTGTGTCCTTTGGGCTTTGAAGGAGAATTAGGGAAGGGAGTAGAAGGAGAGGAGGTCACAGTGGATGGAATCTCCCATAGAAGCTGTCAAGGATAAAAATAAATAAAGTTGTGTGTTGTTAGCTGTCATCTACCTAGATCCAGCCCTAGGTTGGGTCTCACTCCACCAGAGGAGAGGGCTTCTTGCCCAACTGGAGTCATTATCTTTTAAATGAGCATTACTGCCCCAATTTCTGAAAACCATCTCACATCAAACCCAAAACCAAACAGTGTTTCACTTGGGCTCTGGTCTCTAAAAAGCAAATGGAGAAAAAGGATTCGAAAATAACTCTATCAGAAGAAGCACTATAAAGTGAGGCTAAGGTTGTTCTTTGTCCTGAATATGATAAAAATAATGCAATACCTTAAATACCATCTCCGCTCTTTATCAGAATTTCTGAGAGAGAAACTTAAACCAAAGTCAATTCGGCTATAGCATTAACACTATTCTCATAAGGTAAATTGATATCATCTTATTTTTCAATAACCAGACATGTAATTCACTCTCTCCTCAATCTCTGGACTCCGACAATCTTCTATTATGGGTTAAACTGATTTCACCTGGGAAGATGTTGAATTTTAGGATTATTGCTTAAGAAAACACCATCACAACTTCCACAAATTAAACCAATTCAAGATTATAAAATTTTATTGGCTTAATGAATTTAAAACCTATTTCCAAGTATCTGGGGTATAGGTACACTTTTGCCTTGTTATAGTGTAAATTGGGCAGACTTTCCTGGAGAGCAATTTGGCAACATACACCAAAATGCAAAAATGAGCATATCTTTTAACTCCATGATTTCACTGTGAATAAGCGATCTAATAGAAATAATAGGACAAGTATACTGAGGTATATATAAGAATAATAATTTCAGTGTTGAATATAGAATAAAACAAATATAATTATGCATCAATAAGGCTAAATGCATAACAAACACCCATACAATAAAATACTCTACAGCTACCATGAGTGAACTATGCAAAACTATTTTACGCCCACATTATATTAAGCAGAAAAAGGAGGATTTAGAGTGTGCTCTCGTTTTGACTTTAACAAAAATACTATTTGTATATAAAATCCAGAAGAGTACAAACAAAAAGATTGAAAACTTTTATCTCTGGATTGTTAGGTGAAAGGCTAGTATTAGTTCTTTTCTTTATTTTATTTCTTCCAGAATAAATAGTTCATTAATTTTTATAACTAGAAAACAATAGGTATTTAAAATTCTAACTATAGATAAATTAATGTAAAATATTTGTTTACACATATTTTAAGGAAGTTTTTTTAATATTTAAGAGCTTCGATAAGTTAATAATTCTTAATGTAAGGCATAAACAGAAGTAGATTTTTTTCAGATTTAAACAAAACAGAATTCCTTGAAATCTAAGGAATGCACAAGTAATTATTTAAATTCTTAACAACCCTGCAAATAAGAATGTAGGCCGAGATCCGTGATAATTACTGAATAAATACAGTCGCCAGTGTCTGTGAAGCTGTGGAGAGCATAAGCAGTTTGTCAACGAATGACGTTAAGTATCATGAGGATGGATCCTAAGCATCATCTATCATTAACTCTTCCTACGTGCAAGCTGACAAAGCTTTTGTCGTCATCACACTTGGAGCTATGTTTACGTTGTAAGTTTATGTAGCAATTTCTCTCTGGGTATTTTCCCACCGACTCTCAAAATGAGCCCATCTTAAAACTAAACTCCAGCCAGCATATGGTTTAACATGAGATCAGTGGTAGGGAGAGCGCTGTCGTTTTCGTAGAGCGATGATGTGTATGTAGAACAGGGAAACATATAAGTTTTTTTTCCATCAAGACAACAGACTAAAGGGAATAATCTGACTTTCTGTTCTAGGACTCAACTGTGAATTGAGGGATATAATGAGCCTAGTTGCTTCTAAGTTATATAAAGGAGTAACAACAAAATAAATGTAAATAATAAAATAATAGGTAGATCATAAAACTTATCAATAGATAAGGCGGGTGCTGGAGTCCGCTTTACATGCCAGATTCTGCATAGTAGTAGGGAGGTGGGAAATGGGTCATATGGAGGGGATAGGGCAGAGTGAGAGAAAAATTTGGAGGACTCTGAACAGCGTCTATTTAGTAACTGATATAAAATTATTCCCATATTTTAACAATGCTACAGTCCTATGCATCTTTGACTCACTCATCGAGCATTGCGACTAGCACTAGAAACCTTGCCCTAAATCAGGACTTCCCTGCATGTACCCCTTAAACTGGTGGTTCTAAAACGTGGGCATTTTTTCCCCGCCAGAGGATGTTTGCCAACGTCCGGATGCCTTTGAGTGCCACTACTGAAGTAGGGAGCTATCGGCATCCAGCAGGTAGAGGCCAGGAATGCCACCAAGCATCCTACAGTCCTCACAATAAAGGATTATCTGGCCCAAAATGTCAATAGTGCCGAAGCTGAGAAATATTGCCTTTAGCATGGTATAAAACATTATAATAAAGTCTTCTAGTAATGTTCTTTGACTGAATTAATTGATATTTCAGTGGCCAAAATAAAGACTCTAATCCAACAGGACACAACAGAGAAATAATTTGGAAGCTGCTAATATCCAGGCTCCTTATTATGTGAAGTGTATTTCTCTTGCTCTTTGAAACCTCAGACAAAGTAACATCCTCAGATTAGTTCAGACATGCCAAAAGGCACCGAGCAATTATACTTATGTTCCATTCTCAAAGTCACAAACGCCAAGCACAAATTCTTTATGACAGCCTCTACATTCAGAAAACATGGTATCAAGTTATTTCCCCAAAGAGCACATAAGATTAGACTATCAACATCAGCATGTGAAACGAGTAAAATTTTGTCACATGTACAATTTCCAAGACAAGACGCTTTAGAAACTGCTAGAGACAAAATGTGACGACCCTCCCCACCCCAAAAATTCATATGTTGAAACCTAATTCCCAATTTGGTGGTATTAGAAGGTGACGCCTTTGGAAGGTGACTAGGTGGTGAATGCGGAGGCCTCATAAATAATGTCAGTGCCCTTACAGAAGAGACCCCAGAGAGCTCTCTTGCACTTTACACCATGTGAGGACATAGCAAAAAGACAGCTGCCTACGAACCAGGAAAGAAGCTCTCATCAGACACTGAATCTGCTGGTACCTCGATGTTGGACTTTCATCTTCCAGAACTGTATGAAATAAACTTCCGTTGTTTATAAGCCATCCATTCTATAGTATTCAGTAATAGCAGCCTAAACAAAGAAAGGAATCTACAGCATTTATCTCATTTCTTATAAATTGTCACGTGAGCAAAATGGAAGGTGACTGTGATTTGACTTATTGATAATTAGAAAAGACATTTGACAAATACTTTCTGCAAGATCTTTGACCAGTGATTGGTATGCATGACTGTGCGTTTGTGCACACATGTCAATAAACAACCACAAACTTGATGTTGCTGATATACGAGTTTACAAACATGCAGTGTGGCACCATCAGAGAGATTCTTCACTCATCCTAGAAAGAGGAAGGCTAAATGCTTCTTGAGAGGAAAAT
>NW_011888819.1:3363996-3388067 GCF_000151845.1 Pteropus vampyrus
ATATACGAGTTTACAAACATGCAGTGTGGCACCATCAGAGAGATTCTTCACTCATCCTAGAAAGAGGAAGGCTAAATGCTTCTTGAGAGGAAAATTCTTCACATTCCTGGAATTTAGCATACTAGTAATGCCTTTAGAAACAGCCAATAATTGGAAACTACATATATTCCCAAGGAATGTTTAGATACATCATATCTCTACCGATTATCATCAATACAACCTGAAGTTGGTGTATTATTTCATAAAGAGTTTATCCAAGGCTGATTGTTGTCATGGATCAACCAATCACTCTTTTTGCTTAGGAGAAAGCTCTTTGCACAATTTGATGTTGCCCAGGCTTATCAAAAGTAACAATGACGCATGTCTAGATACTTTTAAAAGTGGCTCTTCTCCAAACAATGAGTAAAATAACAGCCATTTTAAATTATTTTTGCTCCTGGAATTTTTCAGCCGTATCTGGAGTTCTAGAAGTCCTGATATAACATTAGCTTTTAGTGATTTTTATGGCATGGATCTACAGAAGACAAATTCATATAAAGACTTCAAAGTCACACACTTTAGTCTAAGTAAAAAAATAAATAAATAAGGCATAAAACAGCAACTTTCCACATGAGCAAAAATTTGAAAGTTTCTACCACACGTGTCTTCTACAAAAGCCTACTAGTTTGCACAATATGAATACACTTAATGCCATTGAACTGTACACTTAAAAATGGTTAAAATGGTAAATTTGTTACATGTATTTAAAAAAAAAAAATACCTACTAGGAAAGCCTAGTAGGAAAGATCAATCCACCGAGTGAAAATTCTCAAGATGAGTCTCTTTCTAGAATTATAGGAATGGATTGCAATCTGAGTCTATGCTAGAATTTCTATATCAACAACTGTTTCCTGTCCCTCTATAACCTCGATAGCTGTGCATACTCATCCCCAAATAGTTTCTGCATTGGACATCTCTCGTGCCTTTTATCATGTCCTCCTGGCTCAATGTTTTTACAGCAAGCAGTAACTCAGGAACCACCTCAGCACAAGTGTAGCTTCATAGCACCTCTACTCAGTGTACCCCCCACCTACCACTTTTTGTCCCGGGGCTTCTCTGCTGCCACTGCCGAATGCACCTGTGGAAACCACTCAGCCACTCATGCATACACAAGCTGGTAGTACAAGAGAGTTAATGCACATGGGAATCAGGCAACTCTGAGGCACATTCCACATGGCTCGGTAGCGGGTCCCCAGCATATACTACTTCAATATCTGTAGATGCATATTTTGTACATACAGCATAGACTTTCTCTGAAAGGATACTCATGCAATTAGTGATAGTGCTGTCTCCAGGAAATGAAACTGGGTGACTGAAAGACATGGGTGAAGAGAAGACTTTTAGTGAATATTCTTTTATGCCTCTTGAATTTTGAACCATGTGACTATACTGTCTATTTAAAATTAAATAAAATAGATCTTTACATAAATATCTATGCACTCAAATATTCATGGCACCACTATTTGCAACAGCCAAGATATGGAAGCAAACTAAATGCCCATCAACAGACGATTGGATAAAGAAATTACGGTTCGTATATACAAGACTCAGCCATTAAAAAAAGTGAAATTCTACCATTTGCAATGACATGGATAGACCTAGAGGTTATTATGCTAAGTGAAATTAGTCAGACAGAGTAAGATAAATACCATATGATTTCATTTATATGAGGAATCTAAGGAACAAAAACAACAAACTAATCAAAAACAGACTCACAAATATAGTGGACAATTTGATAATGGACAGAGAGGAAGGGGCTTGGGGTGGGGCTGGGAAAATGGGGCGAAGGGTTAAAGAAGTACAAATTAGTAGTTGATAGATGGTCACCGGGATGGGGAGCACGGCATAGGGAATGCAGTCAGCATCAATGTAATGGCTACGTGGAAAACCAGAGGAGAGAAGGAGCAATTAGGGAGATCGTTTAATGAACTGTATAGATGTCTAACCAATGGACTGTATACTTGAAACTAATTTAAATAAATAAATTTTAAAAAATAAATAAAACTGAAATAAATAAAATTATCCTTCATTAATGTTAGAGAATCTTATTTGGTGTGAGAATACAAATATTCAGGCTGATTACAGTCACATAGATTGGGGGGAAAATAATAAATTAGATATGGCAAGGCTGTCACTTTGAGAAATTACCTAGAAAAGTCAAGCTTGTCACAGATTATTTGCCCATAAAAGATGCCTTTTCTAGAGGAAATAGCATTAGTAGTTCAGAAAGCAATCATCATATTATCTTGGTCACATTTTAGACAGTACATGTTGGAAGTGTTAGAATGAAACTATTGGTTAGAAGCTATTTTTGGTGACCTCGAATTGATTTTATATCAAAAGTAATGGAAAGGTATGTATCTTACATCAGGCTACTAACTAGCTGACAAAGGTATTCTACTTTTCTGTGATGTTTTATGCAGAAGCGTTGTTCTAGAAGCACATTTAAATGAATCCAGACAAATTTTGTGAGATCATTTCAGAGGAAGAAATCCTTGATTTTGGTAGACTTCTCAAAATGGCCCAAGTGCTTCCAGTGTCATATCCAACTTTGAGTACAAAACAAATTTTCATATCGCAAAATACAGAAACTCTGTATACCCTCATTAAGTTTATTATAAACACAGTGGCTTCCTTGATTGATGGTCTCTGCTATGCCTTAAGGAAGCATGAGATATGAAAATCTGTTTTACAGGAAGATTAATCAATTATATTTCAAATAACCAGTTAACCCAGTGAATTGAATTTTCTATTTATATAATCTAGATTTAAAATGAAACTTTGGGGAATCTTTTTGTGCATAAATTATGGTTATAATATTTTATATCACTTCAGGCAATTTTCTTTTTTTGTTGTTGTTGCATCTTTCAAAAAGTAGCATCAGCTACAATGTTTCCATTTGTATACACAGGAAAACTGAGTCTAGAAGATGGGTTTGACTTGCCTCTCACACAGTGTAACAGTACAAGAAAATATGTAAAGATTTTCAACCTCCCTTGTATCCACAAAAAAAACCAAAAAACAAAAAAAAAACGGTGTTTCTTATTTACATGTGGCCAAACCATGGGACGTGTTCTCCCTCCTTTCTTTGTAGGTTTTACTGATTAGACAGAGATCTATTCTGGAAAAAAAGTACAAAATCAAATGTGAGTTGAATCAAAGAAAATTATAAAACTAGGCATTCTTAAGTACAGCAGAAAAGCAAAAGAACCACCATATAATGCGACCACCCTAAAAATTACGTTGTTGGTTGCTGTCCCAAATGTTTGCCCAGAATAATTCATGGGAAATACTATCATATGCTGGGTGAAAGCATAATTAAAATTGCCTGCTGGCATTTCCCTATATAATATAATCTATTTATTCAGAAGCTTCACTTTGTCTTCTGAAAGTTGATTCAGGAGCTTCTTAATCTGACAAGATATGTTTTATTATATTTTCCTTTGTAATGAATATTGGAATACTTAATGTAGGGACTGATTCTTTATTAAAAACAATATATTACAGAGAAAAACTCTTACTCTCTCTAAGAAAGCAATCTCCCAGTTCCCAACATGGGTTTATTAACCATCTAAATTTGATTTTCTCATGAAGCTAAATTTTAATTGTTTTCAACAAGTACATGCAAGGTCTTTTATAGTAGAAAAAAAGTGACTGTTTTAAGCCAAACTCTTATTAAGTAGCAAAAGCAATGAACTTCACTTAGTTTGTATTTAATAGGCCTTACATTTACTGAAGGCTGAAACTCTTGGTTATTATCATTTGTATAACACTGAATTTGGTGCTTATGCAAGAGCATGATAGAGGTGACATTAACCAAATTAAAAAGGAAAAACTCACATGAGAGATTATCTACTGGTCAGCAAGGGACATTTTAGAACTACCTGGAGATTTGCAATACTTCTGGGGTGGTTTAGAAAAAATATTCCTTGGAATTCTGGGGACGAAGCATTCCATTTTGAAACATCAATTTCTCTTTCTGGGACTAGATGCTTTTATGCGGGGGTACAATCTCAGGCCCAGAGAGGCTGTTCCTGGACTCCTTACAACAATACTTTCTTCCTTTACCATTCAAAATTCCATAGTTTCCCTAGGAGCAATGAGAGGTTTTTCTTACAAAAATAGCATCGACTCAATTCCAAAACAGTCAGGATACTGTTTGAGCAAATAAATTAGCCAGTTCATCCAAATCAAATTTGTGATGTCATATTAACAAAGCAAAATCATTGGTGATGATATTTAATTATATAACCTAACATTTGGTAATTTCATACGTTCAAGAGCCAAAATATGAATTTATATCTTCAAATTTTAGCCCAGATCACATTTATTCTCAATCCAAACTTGAACGTGGCCAGTCGAAATACCAAGGAGCTTGTTCAAGATTAACAAATTTTAAGGAGTAAAGAATCTGCCCCATTTTTTCTCCAGAACCCACCCGAAGCATCTTAAAAGTATGAGAACATCTTACCCATGGACCTGTTTAAAACATTCCTCCATTTGCAACCATGAGTAGCAGACAATCTCCCCTGGAGCAACTCTGGGCATGTTAGACCTGATGGACCTGACAATGTATGGGATGAAAAATGACAGGCTAATTCCTCCAGTGGAAATCGATCTGTTCCTTGAAACTTCGAAGCTTAAGAGCCATTTGTCATTTTCACTCTACAGGTATGGAATTCCCTTGTAACAGTTTACAGGGTTAAAACTTTGGTCGCAGTACTTCATTTCTTTTCCTACTGTTAGACTTGAAAATGACTTATAGCCCAGGCAATAACCAAAATGACAACATGTAGGAAAGAGTAAATTGACCCTAGAGCTGAGTATCCATCTCAGAGATTTACAGTATTAACTGCAAAAAGATATCTAGTGGCCAAGAATTACTGCCAGACTCCTTGAATTCACAGTGTTCTTTATTACAACCCACCTAAGCAACTGGGGCTGAAACAAGCATTGTCTTATATTTCTCTCACACACTAAAGTAATGGTGGTAACGGTAGTCATGCTATTAATAGTAATAATTGTCATAGAAATATTACAGCCTGATATCCTTAGGGTTCTATAGTAGATTCTACTGTAACCTTCTGAATGAATCTAACTGAAAAAATAACAACTACCTTATTTGTAGTAAAGGCTCTTTGTTTTTCAGTTATATTGAGATATGATTGACATATATTACTGTGTCAGTTTAAGGTATACAGAGTTATGACTTGACTTTCATAAGTTGTGAAATGATTACCACAATAAGTTTAGTTAACATCCATCATCTCACATAAGTACAAAGTAAAAAAGAAAAAAAGTTTTTTTTCCTTATAATGATCTTGTAAGATCTATTCTCTTAAAGGCTCTTCTTGCCAGGAGGAAATAGGAAGAACTTTTAGGTGATGCAGACAAAAATTGGTGAGGCCAAGCCAAGAATTTAGATTCAAAAAATGTATGCCCTTAAGCAGCTATCCAAATTTGAGTTATTTATCTAATCTCCATGGAGCTCTCGATTTTATTATTCAGACAATGAGAGATTAAATAGCATCTAATTTCCCTTTCGATTATGAAATTCTAAGATTTTGTGATGAAGTATCTCAGTAAAAAGTAAGTTAATATTAAAGTCTCACAAAATTACTACCGATTTCACATTTCACATTTTGTATAAACATAAAGAGATTTTTATTTTCTTATTTAACCCTGAGCAACACTTGAGAAGGCATTTGATGAAGACTATCAAATACATTTCCTCATAGGGTGACCAGCAATTAAAACAGGACAGTCTCATTTTTACAATTCAGAGGCCCGTGTCCCAGGAATCCCCCAGTCCTGGGCAAACCAGGAAGACTAGTCACCTAATCTCACACAGCCCTATATCTGTCATTCCCTTCCACAGCTTCCACAGTTCCCTTCTCCTACAGGAATTAGTTCCTTCAGTCAGAAGATTCAGTTCCACTCAGTTACTGATTCAATCTCAACCAAGCAAGACCTTATATGAGAAACTATAATCTAGAATTGCCTTGGTTCTATTTCTCAGCTGCCATCTAATGGGCCTGAGGAGATCCTTGGCCAGCTCTTTGCCCACTGACAATTTATTCCTATAGTGAGTCTGAAATCCTACTCTAACCCTCTGACTTCTTATCCATGGCCTTGACAACTTGCCACACCCTTCCCTCATTCTCACACGGGTGCTGTTCCCACCATTTGTGCCCCTTTGAACCAATTCACCTGCCTACCTGGTAGTGAGCCTCGCTTCTCCTGCTCCTTCCACTTCTATGTGACAAACCCCACACTGGGCTCTGCTCTCACTGTTCCCAATCCCCCATCCACTCCTGAAAGAGCATCTAAGCCAGCCCAGGTCAAGCTGAGTGGGCCATAGCCCTGTGAGCACCATAATTTGTGCCAACAACCACCTTTGTAACCATCCCCAGTTCCTCTCAATCCTGGCTTCCCAATTCTCCCACTAGCTTGCATTGTTGGAGGTTCCAGTATGAGGTACAGTGCTCCAGCCCCAGTTATGGCCAAGCTCACCTACATTGGGATGTGGGCCTGCCATCCTAAACATGATATTTCTTATATTTAACCTTTTCAGCTTTAATTTACTGCTGAAGCTGTTGTAAAACAGGTGATGCTAAAGATAAGCCCACACTGGTACCAGCTACACCCCAGCATTGTCGGAGTGTGACTACAGGAAGGACTAATTAAGTCAGTATGAGAATGAGATTGTTAACCCATCTGAGTCTCTCCAAGTACTTGATGTCCAACTAGCACTTCATACAATATTTT
This sequence comes from Pteropus vampyrus, assembly GCF_000151845.1. NCBI lineage: Eukaryota > Metazoa > Chordata > Mammalia > Chiroptera > Pteropodidae > Pteropus > Pteropus vampyrus. The sequence continues at coordinate 3,370,804 of NW_011888819.1, forward strand.
AATGGATAATATAGATAATATTATTTTAACATGGAAAAGTATTCTAGATGACGAATCAGGATCTTCACTATCAAATGATGCTTGCAGAAGATACTGGGTAGGAATCAGATCTGCTGTCAGTCGTGCATCAATAGTCCAAATAGAAGTACTTTTGAATCTAATTTCTGCTTCCTGGTGGAGCTCTTCAATCCTTAGTGGCAAGACCCAGGAATTATAAGCACAAGACCTATGAGAAGCTAAGACCACCCATGCCCAGAAGGTTAAGATGGTAGCCATGCTGCAACCTTCAGTACAGTAAGATTCTCACTCAAAGCTAAGATATAGACCTCACCAAAGGAACAGTCAGATATGGGGAGGAAAGAAAAAGCACCAAAGTAAAAGTTGTCCACTGGCCCTTTCCCCAAGAGCAATTTCAAAGGATAGCATTCAAATGCCTCAACAAAGGGGCAAATCTTAACTTAAGTAGAACAAAAAGACCTGTGCTTGCTGACTGCTAGATTGGGAATGTTATATGGATTGGGAAATCCGAGATAGAACAGAAGACAGAAGCAGGGGCATGAGTGGTCAGTAGGCAGGAAGCCAAGAGCTGCTGGAGCTAGAAACTGCTGAAGAGGCAGCGTTGACAGCAACTCTGGAAAGGGGCAGCAGAGCAGAATGGAGAGAGAAAAGGAGCCAGCCGAGTCCGAGAAGCAGCCAGCTGAGTCAAGGCACAGCCGAGTTCTGTCTGCACAAGACAAAGCCAGACTGGGACCCAAAAATGGTGTCATAGTGATGACTCACTAAATCAGTAGGTGGGAGATCACAGAGATGCAGAATTAGTGGGTCTGCTTTTCCATTACAATTTCATTCTTAAAACTCTTGACAAAAGGCACACATTGTTAAATTTTTGTTCCTGTATGTCTTTACTGTCATCATCACTTTCCAAGTGCCAGAAGAATCAGGTACGTGAAACCATTCCAGTGACCAATCAGATACTTTAGTAGTAAACTAATATGTATCCAAGACTTGAACAGTCAGGAACAACAGAGGAAAGACGTGGTCACAGTGATCTGTACTTACTGAAAATTTACACAAAGTCTAGAATTTAATGGAATTTGATCAAACTCAGTTTGCATGTAGCTCTCACCCTTGCCATTGAATTTCAAGTGTGCAAGATGGAATACAGGAGAGGCAATCAGCTTAGAAAAGAACAGTGGCTTTCTCTATTAATCCTCTAAAGACTTCTGCCATACATATCCTCCCACTCCATCAAAAAAAAAAAAAAAAAAAACAGAAATAAGAAACCCTGAATAAAGAGTTAAGAAACCAAAAGTCATGATAAGGATATTCTACTTATAAATTATAAAATCTTAGACACTTCCTAAATGTTCAGGGACTCAACACCTTTATCTGTAAAATGAGGGTGACGATGTTGCTTTCTCATTCTTGTCATAAACATAAGAAAGTGAGACGTGAAGAATATAAGGTGCTACAAATGTACACTACAATTATGACTATATAAGGATAATATGAGACATTTTTATTTCTATTTCATTTCATTTCTTCCTTTGTTTCTTTTTTTATTTTTATTTCTATACCTAAACATACGGTGAATATGCTACTTCCAGATTGAACAGCTTTCCAATTCTAGTAAAATATGATAAAGTACAGAGAAGCCAAAAGGAATTTGGAACAGCGGGCTCATCAGAAACGCTATTTATTAAAAGCAATCGTTGGATAATGTCTGCATACTAATCATAAACAGATGATTAGCATCAGCTCAATTGCACAGTGACTTCACCAACTGTCTTTTCTCTGTTTTCCTTCCTATCCTTCCCATGACGTACATTTTACTTGTTTTCCCTACAAAATGGTGTCAATTTCCTGATTGTCAGCCAAGTCAATCTTCTTGTCCTTGTATATGGAATTTAAAGCCACTCGATTATACATAGAAATGTTATTAAAATAGACTTTGATTTTAAATGTCTCTATGATACACCAAAAATGTCCATTATTTATCAAAGTCTCCATCTAATGAAGACAAATTCTCAAGCCACTTTTCTGGCCTTGTGACTTTCTTTGTTCTCTAAGAAAAGGAAAAGGGATGGGAGAAAGTGAAACAGAGAGAAATGAAAGAGTTGGGAATACTAGCAAAATTTTAATTTAAAATTCTACATTGTCCTGTGCTATACACTAAATATTCGTGTCCCACTCCATCCCCCCAAAGAAAAAAAAATTATATGTTGCAATCTAGTCCCTAATGTGATAGTATTGGGAGACAGAGCCTTTAGGAAGTGATTAGGTCATGACGGGAGCTCTTGTGAATGGAATTCGTGCTTTTACATAAGAGGCCAGAGAGAGATCCCTTGCCCTTCTACCACGTGAGGACACAGCAAAAAGGTGTGGTCTATGAACCAGTAATCAGGCACACCGCAGACTCTGAATCTGCCAGAACTTTGACCTTTGACATTTCCACCTCCAGAACTGTGAGAAATAAATGTATCTGGTTTAGAAGTCACCCAGTCTGTGGTATTTTGTTGTAGCAGCACAAACAGAGTAGGATATCCTCAAATTATCTCTCTCCTTTGTCCCTTACATCAAACTGGTCACTAAATTTATCTTTTAAATATATATATGTCCATTCTGGCCCTTCCCTCTTTTACTTTTATTTCCTTTTTCAAAATCCTTGCAGTTGTAACTCTTACAATACTATTTTCACTGGTTTTTCTTTTCAGCCCTTCATTCTGCCACTCTAGTCTCCAACTCTCATCAGGCTTTTCTGTTTAAAGGCCTCTAATGGTTTCCTGTTGCTTATAGACAGACATCAAATCTCCAGAGCCAGACCCCTCATCACATATCCAGTAGACTATGTCTTAACATTTTCACCGTGCATTCTTCTCTTCCATCAGAGTAGACTATTTATAAATTATCACCAGGCTGTGATTGTTTTTTAATGAAAGCTCCTAAAAAAACCATTATAGAATGATCATATGGTTTGAGTCCTGAAGATTAGCCTGTCATTCAACAGATCCCTCGGCTCTGGAAATTACCATTACCCTCACAGAACTTAGAGTTGGAGAGAAAAACATTACCAAATGTAAATTCTAATATACTGATGTGGTTGTTAATTTCTTTTATTCTTTGACCATATATTTACAGAATGTCTATCATGTGTTCTTCACAACGCTTGGTGCCATACACCAAGTGAATGGTGACTGTCATTTGGGATTATTAAGAAATGCTTTATAGAAGAAATCTTAGTAGAAATCTATGTAAGGCCCTGTAGATAGCAGAAAAAAGAACATCCCAAATGAAAAGTCCACAACTGCATGCATGGGGGACAAGTTGAAGAATGACATAGCTATAATGGGCATAGTGTATTAGAGAACTTAAAATCAATATATAATGCCAAGGTCTAGTGCCACTTAAATGTTTATAGCAACTCTGGGCCATCTGTCAAATGTTTACTCTTATTAAAATTTTCTCTGGAGGAAGATGTGACTTTGACTCAACTCACCAGGAGTAATCGAATTCTTTCTAGGTTCTAAGTGTTCTAAGTGCCCCCACACACAGCAGAGAAATAAAGTGTCTGACCTAGGAAGCATTTTATTGCAGGAAACAAAAATAAACAAATATGTAATATAATGTAAGGCAGTAGAGTTCAAAGAACGATAAAATGTAGTAGAAAAGCAGCACGTCATAGGAAGTGGGGCATTACTATTCAAATAAAATGGTCCAGGAAGTCCTCTCTGACTAGATGACATTTGCACAGAGACCTGAATGAAATTAAAAGGAAGCCTGTGTAGATTTGAGGGTAAATCATTGTAGGCAAAGGACTAGCAAGGGCAAAGATCTAGGCAGAAACATGTCTCATGTTTAAGGAATAGCAGGAGACCACTGTGTGGCTGGGGTGCTCAGGAAATGGGGAGAGTGATGGAAATGTAGGGCATCTTTAGATTTTATAGTCACTGTGGTGCAAAGTTTTTTGGAGGATTCTGAGATTAAGAAAGGACATAATCTGATTAGTGTATCTGAAAGGTCTCTATGTTGTCCACAGGTAAACTATACTTTAAATTGACTATAAGGCAGAAACTTTTCTATGATGGTAAACCAGGATAGCTTCTGCCTCGTAACCAGCTTAATGTTCACAGGTGGGGAGTTTCAAATGTACAGACCTCCTCTCGAATTATAAATTTTAATTTTAGTAATAGCCATAATAAAACAAATTTAAGCACAGGATGTGCTTTTGATATTATCTGGAACTGTTCAGCAGGAAAAAATGCTGAGAAAAGCAAAGCAGCATTTAGTTTCATTTAAGCTACCAAGCATCTTACAAGGACATAATCAATTGCTATGCACACCACAAACAATAAATGCAGGTTGGATTGAATTTTACCCCACCGAATCCAGAGAAATTAGGTTTTAAAGGAACACCAAAACAAAATATCTGAGATTGCCTAAAGATCAGGGTTCTGCCAAGACATCTTAACAGCCATGTTCACACAGTGTGGTACAAAGCCAAACCAACTACCTGGGCAACTTAGATAAGACACATCTTTAAAAAATTGTAAAAGCTAGAAAAATGAAACCCAATTAACCAGCTAAGAGATCAATAGACAGTGGGAATTCTCCTACATTTTTATTTCATTGTTTAGGCTTTATATGCCAGAAAAAAGGAGTGAACCCTCTCCAAAATGTTGCATCAGTCCTCTGTGCAATTGTCAGTTCCTTTCCTCTGAGCTGGCAACATTTACAATATCATTTCCTGTAATTCAAATACTTTTGTCTGTGCACTTTGGGTTAAACGTCCCTTCTCCACTCAAGACTCCATCTTCAGGAGACAGGAGACAGCCTCAGGTCCTCAGAGTAAGACCACCCCTCCCAGGCCTCCACGTATCACTTAGAAGCCATGAAGGGTCCCAGGTCCCCACGCCTCACTACTCTCAACCTTCAAAGACTCATCACCACTCTCTGCTTTGAGGCCACCAGAATTCATTAAATTATGGTCCTTCCTACCAATTATATTCATCATCCCAAGGAACTCTGGGTGACTCTTCATCATCTCTAATCCTCATATTTCTCCACATTCCTGAGCTGTAGCAATCCTTGATATCTCTCCAACCTCTGAAACTCTTCCACTGTGTCCTTTGGAACTTAGATCGAACATTTCCAGCACCCAACTCCCCATCCTCCCCCTTGGGGCTTTATTGTTTTTAGTCTAATGCATACCTGGATCTCCCTGCGGGCATGCTGCCCCTGAGACCCTCTCAAGAGATGGTTATTTCCTCCCACAAGCCCTACCCTGAGTGGGGAGCTCGGGAAGTGTCCCCCTTGCTTCTCATTACCACTTTCACAGCACTATATCTTTCCTAAAATCCCAGCTTTGAATCTCTCTCGTTTCTCAAAAACATTAGCATCCAGTTTACTGTTACTCTCTTTCCAAAACTTCTTCAATCTGTAATCCTAGTGATTTAAATATTCATATGAATGATTTTTCCAACACTCTGGACTCTCAGACCGTTGAACTCCTCTTCTCTACAATCTTGATCTGAACAATTCCTCAACTACAAACTCCCATGGTCATAACCCAAGACTTGTCATAATAAATAAATGCAACCCTTCTTTAATTTCAATTTCAACAATTCTATTCTCTAACAGAAAACTATCTGCTCCAAGAAAATCTCCATCCTTTTAACCCTGCCAACTTTCCACTCACTCTCCTAGTGTCTTTCTTTCCCTCCTTACTCAAACTTAATTCCCATTTTAACCATTATAAATCAGCCCTTGTGAATACTCTCAATCCCTTGTTCCTCTCTTACCTCTTAACATTCTTTTAGCAAAACTTGAACCCTGGTCAAATCCATCTCTCCACCATCTCTACACTTCCATCTCTGCAACTAACTGTGGCTAGAGTAAAATAGACAAACACGCTACTTGCTCTCACTTTAAATTTATGACTTCTAACTTCTAGTGGGCCTTATAGCTGTCCCAAAATTATGGTACATTTCCTTAGACCATTCACACTCCTGGTTAATAAACGATTATAAAATACCTCCTCCTCTCTCCTTGAATCGTCGACACCTCACCCTTTCACACTCTCAAATTATGACCTTGCTTTCTACTTTACTGAGAATAATTAAATAATCAGAAGATAACTGCTTCAAGTTCTGGCCACCATGACATTGACCCATTTGCCAGGACTGGCCCCCAAATACTACAACTTTGCTCCTATTACTACACATGAGTTATCCCTGAAAAGTTGTTCCCAGCTTAGCAGCATCAGTATCACCTGGGATATTAGAAATGCAAACTCTCAGATCAACTCAGACCTATTAATCAGAAAATCTGGGGACCCCCCAATCTGCTTTTTGCCAAGTCCTTCACGTGATTTTGATACATGCTAAAGCTTGAGAACCATTTCTGTTTTCAAAAACATTTTTTTAATTATGCTGATTGTCTCCCAGATACTATGTTTTAATGTTTAGGAAGGAGAAGTGCACGTCAAGTGATTCTAACGTGCAACTTTGAAAATCATTGCTATGAATTAACTTTCCATACTCATATCTAAAGACAACCTCTCAAGTTGATTAGCAGTTTCCATCTCCCCTTGCCGTCTCCAAAACATTGCTCCAGCAACCCTTTTCTCTTCTCTCTTGCATCTTCAGTTTTTCTTCTCTATGAGAGTATTGCTATTTTTGGAAAACACGCTGTGCTAGCTCTTGTTTAAAATTTTTCTCTTAGCTTCCCTTCTCTCCAGATACTGCCCTATTTTCCTACTCACCTCTAAAGCAAAACGCTCTTAAGAGAAATCTATACTAATTATGTCCAATGCATATCTTTCCATCTCATTCTCATTAAACCCACTCTGAGCAGCTGCATCCCCCACTACCCTATGAAATCTGGATGTGTCCCCAGCATGCCACTAAATCCAATGGTTAAGTTTCCATCTTCACTGTACTTGATCTCTTAGCAGCCATTGACTCTGTTAATCACTTCCTCTTTCTGCAAACACTTTCTTCACTTTGTTTTCAGGAAACCACCTTCTCTTTTTAATGTTTTTTTCTCCCTGCTGCACTGACAGCTCCTCCTCTAACTCCTTTGTTGATTTCCACATAGTTTTGGGTGCTTTAGGCCCCAGTCTTTGCACCCCCTCTCTTCTGTCTCCACACTCACCCCCTCACTGATCTTATCTCATTTAATGATGTTAAATACCATCTAACACTAACATATACAAAAATGTTATCTCCCGGTAAGATCTTCTTCCTAAACTCAAGACTCATAAAGCCAACTGCCTACTCACCACGTCCTAACAGACACTTCCAACTCGACGTGTCCAAAACTGATCGCTGAGCTTTTCTCAAAAAACCATGCTCTTTCCACAGTCTTCTCAAGTCAATCGATGGTAATTCCAGCCTTGCAACTTGAAATCATCCCTGATTCCTGGACTCCTCTCTCTCCCTCCCACACTACCCCACCACTCAGCCTGTCACCAAATCCTGTCGGCTCTACTTTTAAACTTTATTCAAGAACCCATCTTTTACCACCTCCACTGTGCCCACCTGTCCAAACCACCACCTCTCTTGGCTGAATCAGGCAACTCTATTCTCAATAGTGTCACAATTCCACCCTTATCTCACCACAGTCTATTTTTAACTCAGCAGCCAGAGAGATACTTTCAAGATATGTCAGTTCATGTCACCTTTTCACGCAGAACTCTCCAAAAGTTCCCTGTTCCACTCATAGTAAGAGCTAAGGACTTTACAATCCCTGACAATCAATGCCCATCAAATTCTAATCTACAGTTACTCTGACCTCATTTCCTGGTATTCTTCTACTCAATCGCTCTTCTACTCAATAGCAGTGACATCCTTGCTATTTCTTCTTCACACCAGCCATGATCCTGCCTCACAGTTCACACCGCATGCCTTCAGTATGCCCCTCCAGACCTACTCTCCACCCTTCTGAACCCTGCTCCGTAATTTGGAAGGATGGACTCCCTGACGGATGCAGTAGTCTCTCTGGCTCTCTTTTTCCAGGTGGATCTGGCCGACGGGTAACTCTCAAAAGCGAAGAAGGAGAAACAAAAGTGAGGTCACAGTCTTTCCTTTTCTCTCCTTTCTGCTGCTTCCTTCCTGCAGGGTCGGTACGGCACTGCATCACTCGGCCTAAGATCACAGCTGCAGTCAAGCAGACTCTAACACAGCTATCTCTTACTGCATGTTCCAATAACCACCTACCAGTCACCCACTCAAGCCTATTGATGATGATAGTGCCCTACTTACTCTAGCTCCCACATACTATATTGTGTCTTGTCATTTCCCTACATTCTGCCCACATCTTAGTGACTGATCATTTTATCAACTCAAAATACCTAAGTTGCCTGTGTCATCAGTCTTCTGCTCTGACTACTACAGGGCTTTCGCACTTGCTCTTTCCTCTACCTGCAGCACTCTTTCCAAGTTATGCACCTTACTCACTCCCAAGCCTCTTTCAAGTCTTGGCTCAAATGTTACCTTCTCAAGAAGGCCTTCCCTCCTCTACCAATTTAAACTTGCACTTCTCCTCACACTCCTTTCCCTACATATCTTTCTTATTTTGTTCTTTTCTATGGAACTTACCATCCTTCAATGTACCAACTTATTCACTTTTTTGTTTTATTTATTGCTTACCTCCCCCATTCCCCACTAGAAGCTAAACTCTCTGAGGACGAGACTTTTTATTTGGTTTTATTCACTGCAATATCACAAACACTTAGAACAGTGATTAGCTGCAAGAAATGTTTTTTGAATGCATGCAAAACAAAAACAAAAATAGAACAAACAAAAGACCCCTAAAAGCCTCACAAGGTTAAAAGAGCTTAAAAACCTTACCAAGTTTTAGTAAATTACTCTGTGATCTGTTTAGGCTTGCCCAAACCCAGGCGAGTTGTTAACTAGAGATTTTATTGAATCTCACCACTGGTGATTCCTATTCAAACAGGTCAAGTTTAGAAAGACAAATTTGCCCTTCAAATTCCACTTTTAGAGTAAATGTTAAAGTCCATAAATCATTGCAGTTGCCTAATTAGATATAAAGCTGGGTCCCAGAAATGTGAAGCAGGAATAGCGTCAGTTTGATACATGTGATTACTCAGTGTTTTCTGTCTCCTGGTAGTTTATTGATCCTCTATTTTGTGAGTTTGCAGGAGAAAGTAATTTTTTTACTCAAGTAATTTTGCATGGATGAATTCCCAATACCTCAATGCAGTTATTCTTGACAGATGTAGAAAAACCAACAGCCCTGCCTTTCTCTCAGCCGTCAGGTCTGTAATTCTCTCTGTAATTATCTTGCTCCCTGAGTTCATCTTCCCCTCATTGAAATTAGGAAACTTTTATTCTTTTGTGAATTAAGCCCTCTTGACACCAGCCTACCAAGGATGCGGGTACATAACCCATAAATAATTAAAAGTTAAAAGTTAAAAGAGTCATCGCTCTGATGATTTCACTTGCATCTTATTCTTAGAAGCGCTCTTTCATGTGAGGATCTGACACTTTTTTACCCACATATGGAATGACAATGTCTGTCTTCCTGCTTCTACCATCACTTTCTTTGGAAGTCACCACCACTGCCTTAAGCCTGCTATGAGAACTTCATTTTTCAACAAATAAAAGGAAGCTTTCCAAGGTTTGTGTATGGTGGTTAATATCTTTGCAATGATCTATTTGAATGCCTTTTACACTCTGGTAGAGATACAGGATAAAACTAAAGAAGGCAATATCTAAATTAGATGTCCATCTCATATACTAATATAGAATTGACAAATATCAACTGATATGGCAAAGCAAATATTTAATAAATAACTAATTGCTCAACAGTTAAGATTACTGGTTGCCATATAACAATAACTTTTATTTTCTTTCTGATTGAAAAGTCACTTTTATTCATTGTTAGAACTGTAGAATACAAACTAATGCAAACTGAAAGAATATAAAACTCATCCTTATTCCCATGTGGCAGACATGGAGAGGCATCACTCATTCCCATTCAAAGAAGAAATCACCACCCAGCTCCGAGGAATGTGCCTGTCTGACAGCCTCCAATTGTTAACTCCTTTAGCATCTGCCTTGACTTTCATCTTGGGCCATGCCCCGAACAATGACTGAGGTAGGCCTTGGTAGCCAAAGTCATGGTAGCCAAAGTCATGGCCTACCCATTTCTACTCAATGCGATCCCCTCTAATAGGCAATCTCTGCTCCTAAGAGCCTACTGGCCTGGTAGAGATCGTCAGGGCTGCATCACAGCCTGATAGTTCCCCTGTCTAATCCTCCTTCTTTCTCTTTTCTTTCAAGGTGTTACGCTCCAATAATCATTTTTTCTTCAACTGTGGTAGAATATGCATAACATACAATTTACCATAGTAACCATTGTCAAGTATATTGTTCAGTAGTATCAAGTATATTCACATTGTTAAGAAACCAATCTCCAGAACTTTTTCATCTTGCAAAACTGAGACTCTACACTCATTAAACAACAACGCTCCATTTATTCACTCCTCACCCAGTTCCTGGCAATCACCACGCTACCTTCTGTTTCTGTGAATTTGACTACTCTAGATACCTCGTGTAAGTGGAATACAGTATTTGTCTTTTTGTGACTAGCTCATTTCACTTAGTATAATATCCTTAAGATTCATCCATGTTGTAGCATGTGTCAGAATTTATTTCCTTTTTAAGGCTAAATAATATTCTATTGTATGTATATACCACATTTTGTCCATCCATTCATCAGTCCATGAACATCTCAATTGCTTCCACCTTTTGGCTATTGTGAATAATGCTGCTATGAATATAAGTATGCAAATATCTCTTTAAGACTCTGTTTTCAATTCTTTTGGCTGTATACCCAGAGGTAGAATTGCTATTTCATATGGTAATTCTATTTTTAATGTTTTGAGGAACCATCATACTCTTTTCCATAGTATATACATTTTGCATTTCCAACAAGAGTGCGCAAGGGTTTCATTTTCTCCATCCTCATCAACATTTGTTATTTTCTGCTTTTTCGATAGCAGCCATCCTAATGGGTGTGAGATGGGATCTCATTGTGGTTTCGATTTGCATTTCCCTGATAATTAATGATATTGAGCATATTTTCATATGCTTTTTGACCATTTGTATATCTTCTTTGGAGAAATGTCTGTTCATATCTTTTGTCCCTTTTTAATTGAATTATTTGGGGGTTTGTTGCTGTTGAGTTGTAGAAGTTCTTTGCATAGTCTAGATATTAACTTTTTATCAAATATATGGTTTGCAAATATTTTCTCCCATTCCACAGATTGCCTTTTTGCTCTGTTATGTCCTTTGATTCACAAAAATTTTTGATTTTGATATAGGCCAATTTACCTAATTTTGCTTTTGTTGCCTGTACATTTGATGTCATATCCCCCCCAAAAAAATCATTGTTAAATCCAATGTAATTAAGAATTTTCCATTTTCTTCGATGAGTTCTATAGTGTTTAAAATATTACATTTAGTTCTTTAATCTATTTCAAGTTCATTTTTGTATATGGTATAAGGTAAAGACCCAACTTCATTCTTTTATATGTGGATATCCAGTTTTTCCAACACCTTTTGTTAAATCCCCAGTAATCCTTTTGCATTTCTAATTCTGTATAGTGTCTGCTTCCCACAAGTCTTGACTGTTGCTCCCTCTGGTTCGGGTATGTGCTGACTCAATCAAGACTTTATATCTGTCTTCCCAGTCCTGTACCTATCACTCCCTCTCTCCTCTCCCTACATCTCACACACACACACACACACACACACACACACACACACACACACACTACTGTATATGCTGCTTTTTTAAAATGACAATATATTATATATTTCTGTTTCATTGAATGTATTCAGAACCATCAAATTTAAAAATTTTGTAGTGTCTCATTGTATAGATGTGTCATTATTTATTTAACACCTTATTTTTAATGACCATTTATTAAAAGATTACTTCATTTTTTAAAATCCCATTTCCTTTTGAAGATTAATCTACAAAATATTCTATGCTTAAATACAGAAAAACCTTTATTGGTATTTTTTTATTATTGTTTCATTTATTCTTATTTTCATTCTTCCTTTATGTACTTTTATCTAAAAATAAATATTTAGTCTTCCATGGCTTACATAAAAATAGAATTTGCTAGGCTCTTCATATGATGCTCCTTGGGACCAAAGAACACACTTCAACCAAGTCTAGTTGTAGCTGATGGGGTTTTAATTCCTTGAGACACAAGATGGCCTGGATGGCAAAGCTATTTAGTGCTACATTATTGCATTTGACCTCAAGGCTGACCAATGCTAATACGTACATACTCTATCAACCTCCAAGGTCTTTTTGCCCTGGAACTCTTAACCCCAGGAATCTACTGACTTCACTAGCTGCTAAAACTCTAAAAGATTCCTGACACCAGGGTAGGAGCAACTATATGCATAACTAAGCCCTAGAAGACAGGAAACCAATTCCCATTGGACTTCTTACTGGCTCTGTGACTTCAGTTATAACACTTACATATTTTGAGCCTTGTTTCCCCATATCTAAATTAGTAATTCTAATTACCTTCTGCTCAAAGTTGTTATAAGCTTCAAATAAGTGACATGTGGAAAATTAATTTATAAATAGAAGGCATAATACAAATTTTAGTTTATATTCTCTTTTTAATTATTGATTTGGGGGGGCATTGATTAACAAAATCCAATAAGTGTACAATTCAACAGTAAGTCATATATATATTGTGTGTTCACTGCCCACAGTTAGATTTCTTTCTATCACCACATACAATTCAACAGTAAGTCATATATATATTGTGCGTTCACTGCCCACAGTTAGATTTCTTTCTATCACCACATATTTGACCCCTTTTACCCCTATCTACCTCTTCTTCCCCTCCTTCTCTCTGGCCACCACTAATCCACTGTCCATGTCTATGAGTCTCTGTTTGTTTGTTGCTTTATATTTATATCCCACATATAAGTGATATCATGCGGTTTTTAGCTTTTTCTGTTGGGCTTATTTCACTTACAGCGATTATCTCAAGATCCATCCATGTTGTCACAAATGGTAGTATTTCATCTCTTCTTATAGCTGAGTAATATCCCATTGTACATATGTACTACATCTTCTTTATCCAATTATCTATCAAAAAACACTTCAGTTGTTTCCATGTCCTGCCTGCCATGAATAACGCTGATATGAACATCAGTGTGCATATATTTTTTTGGATAAAGTTTTTAAGTTTTTGGGGGGTAAAGAGCCAGTAGAGGGATTGCTGGATGATGTGGTAGATAAATTCTTAGTTTTTTGAGGTACCTCCATACTGTTTTCCATAGTACTTGTACCAATTTGCAGTCCCACCAGCATGAGGGTTCCTTTTTTTCCACATCTTCCCCAACACTTGCTGCTACTTGTCCTGTTGATAATAGCCATTCTAACAGGTGTGGGATTGTATCTCATGGTGTTTTTGATTTGCATTTCCCTAACAGCCAGTGAAGTTGAGCACCTTTCATATGTTTGTTGCCCATTTGTATGCCGTCTTGGGAGAAGTGCCTGTTTAGGTCCTCTGCTCATTTTTTAATTGGATTGTTTGTTTTTTTGTTGTTGTCGTTATTGAGTTGTATGAGTTATTTATATGTTTTGGATATTAAGTCCTTACTGAAGGCATTGTTTGCAAATACATCTTCCCATTTGAATGGTTATCTCTTTATCTTCATAGTTTCTTTTGCTGTGCAGAAGCTTTTTAATTCAATATAGTCCCATTCATTTATTTTTGCTTTTACTTCCCTTGTCGTTGAAGTCAAATTCACGAGCCTGGTGCAATTGTGCAAGTAAGTAGTGACTATAGTGCCTTCGCTGGAAAAAAAGGAGGCCAAGCAAACCTCAATTCTCACATATAACAACTTAACTCACCACAGCTAGTCATACTTTTGTTAAGTTGAGCTAAGTCTCCCAAACACTACTCACTGATTGACTGAACTGCAAATTTCAGCCCAGTCATTAGCAGCTTTTAAACTACCATTAAGTGTTCTCAGCAGCCAGTGTTGTGGATTTTGTTGAGTCATTAGACATTCAATGGTGCCCAGCTGGCTTAAGTCCTCTTTACTGGAACAACCACAGATTCTAGGTAAGGTTGACATAATCCCCTGGCAGAATGAGTAAACGCCATTGGTGCCAAGCCATTTGACATTGCCTAAGAGTGAAGTCACTAGCACTAGCACTCACATGTGAAGAGAGTGCAGATTGCCACACTTATCCTTGGGGAAAGTTATAGCCTATGTACAAGTACCAAAGGGCAGGGCCAACCTGGAATTCTACATCCTCCAGCATGCTCAGTCTCTGGGGTAAACAACTCCATCTAAGGAATCTTCGCATCCATTCTACCCCCGCCTCCCCCAACTGCAATCGAATGCTTCTGAAATCAGTGAACTACATCTTATTTGAAGTCTTAACCTGTGAACATAAAGATGAAGATAATGTTCACAGCGGTCCCTCTATATAATGATAAATGCCTAATTAAGAGAGATTCTTATATTGAAATATCTGAAATATTACATTGTTTAATCTTTCAGTCAAAGGAACTAAAGCTGAAATCGAGGATCCAGCCACCTTCTAAGGATCAAGACTGATGAAAACAGAAAGTCAGCTTGACATTGCTGATAACTCTGGATACAGCACTATATCAAACAGGCATCCTAACCCAGCTCAAAATCTTCCCCTGGCAGCACTATGGTGAGGACTGTTAATAATAACTTATTGAAGAAAAAAATTTACTGGCAATGAATTAAAACTGAACTTCTATTCTCTAAGCTCCTATGCTTCAGGAAATACAAAGAAAAAGAGATAACGAGGGAGGAAAGGAAGAAAAAAACTATTTTATACTTTAAAAGGTAACAGTATTTGTGCAGGTTGCAAGCCTGAATAAAGCTAAAAAGATATATCTAAATAGCATCTCTCCTCCCTTACCTCACAAGCGCATTCAAAACAAGTCAAACCTCTACTTCTGAGGTCTGTCAAAATAATTGGTAATCAAAAATAATCTATCCAACATTTCCTTGGAGTCCACCACTTTTCAAATCACTTCCACAGCCCCTCCCAAAAATCCTTCCCATGACCCTACCCTGCCACCATCTCACAGCTCCCTTAGCCTACAGCTTGGCCGTTCCAATTCCTTACTTTTCATCTATACTCTTCCATCTTCCAGATAAGTCCAGCTTCCTTAACATTAAGGAGCTTTCTTTTGATAAATTGAACAATGACCCTAAGATCATCAAATAAAATGGACATATTTCCGTTCTTAACTTACTTGCTGTGATATTTTTCATCACTGACCACCTCCTCTATCTGGAATCCCTTCTCCTTAGCGTCTAGGATAACTCTCTCTTGTAGCTTTATTTCTACTTCTCCTTATGTTCCTTTTCAGACTCCTTTTGCAAGTTTCATTCTCCATGTAATATACTAAATATATATTTAGTTCCCATGGCTCTATCCTAAGCCCTCTGTTCTAATTAGTCTACCAACCATTCCTTGGCCAGTTCATCCATGTTTACTTGCTGATAGAGTCCTAGCTCATAGCCCTTTAATGGGTTTAAATCCTGAATATCCAACTGCACATGTCCTACAGGCCCCTCGAACTCAACACATCTGAACTCTTTCAAACCTGATCTTCTTGTATTTCTGTAAAGGGCCCTACCTTTCACCCAATTACCATGGCCAAAAATCTGAAAGTCATTCTAAACACTCTCCCTTTTACTTGCTCTTCAGTATCCAGTTGATCACCAGCCTATAAATTCTATCTGCTTCATTTGTGTCAAAACCATCTTTTTCCTCAATCTCCACTGCCATTGTTTTAGTTCGTACTCTCACCATTTCACCCCAGGTTCACTCCGTACTAACTGATCTCCCTACTGTGCCACCCTTCCCCCTGCAAGCTCTCTCCTAGTCACAACTACAAAAATGGTGATTAAGAATTTAAGGATTCTGAGTTAGAGGCTTGAGAATTTTGATCCTATTCTCATCTTATTCCTATGGGAAGGTTCTCTAAACTTCTGTTTTCTAAACTCTAGAATGAACCGAAATAATACTTTTTTCAGGGGGTTGTTAGAATTAAGTGGGATACTATGTTCTTAAGCTCCTAATCTTTCAAACTCATAAGCATTTCCTGGCACATAAAACATTCTCAGTAATTAAAGGAACCCTTCCTTTATTAATGCTATATTACTACAATAAAAATATGATCCATTATTTTACTTTCCTAATTATAATCCTAAAATTACTTTCCAGAGCATGTAGAATAAGTATAGACATCTCATTCTAGTTTCTATGAACTTCATTTTCTGGCTTCTGTCTACCTTTAGCTTCATCTTCTTAATCTCTCTAGCATGCCTTCTCTTCCCTAGACACATGGGACATTGAAGTCTCCAAAACATACCCTATTTTATCTTCAGCATATCCACATTTCTGTCACTTCTATCTAGAATGCCTTTTTCCTTTTTATCAACTAGAAGATTCCTATTGATTTTTTTAAAACTTCAATTAAATCTCAAAATCTCCTGGGAAATGGCCTCTTTCTCCCACAGACTCCTTTGGATGCTCCTCCACGTGTATAGGAATCACACCTCAGCTGTACCTACAGCTTCATGTAGCCACATCAAAGATTTTATCTTCTCATTCTATTTATGTTTCTTAGCTTGATTGTCTCCCCATGCCCCCCCGAATCCAGTACCATAAACATAAAAATTTTTTAATCAATTGGAATCTTGTCTGTGTCTTCACCTCTTCATATGCCTGTCACATAGTAAGTGCTCAATCCAAGTAGATGAAGGAAAAAAAAGAAAGGATGGAGCAAACAAGATAAGAAGGAAATGGATGAAAGAAGGAAAAATAAAGCTATTTCTTACTATGCTAAGTTCCCAGGGTGTATTTTCTTCAGCTTCTGAGAGCTCTCCCCATTTTCCTACAGCAAGAGCTGTTATAATCTCCCGTGTAGAGAGTCCGTGCCTGCATCTCCCTGCAATCTCCCAGGCAGCTCTGCTTCTGTGCTCCCTATTCAATCAATTCTCTGCCTCCAGCTCATTTTTATCCACTGTGATCTGCAGATCTTTATCTTAACAAATGATTCTTTATTAATACTGGAGAGATTTATCTCTTTAATTTTTTACAGTGCCCTTACTGTGAGGACAACCCGTGAAAGGAGCTAGAGAGAGGAATCTGTGTTTTACTTGTGTTACTCCCCGCTTACTTAGGGAATCATTGAA
>NW_011888819.1:3389582-3411372 GCF_000151845.1 Pteropus vampyrus
GTGGGGGAAATCATTATAGAAGGATGTTCAAGAAGAATGAAAGGTGAGTAACTGGAAACAGATAAATCTTCTAAAAGGGTTTCCCGGGAGGAGCAGAAAGACGGAGTGGTATCTGGAAGAACATGTAGGTTAAGGGAGGAATTTTTTAAAGGAAGATTTTGTGGTCCGTTTGTACGTTGATGGAAATGATACAGGGAGAGGGGAAGTTGATGCTTCCAGGGGAGAGATGTCCTGCAGTAGTAAAGAGAAAGTGGGAACTAATGATGCAGAGAAACTTGCTTTAGATAGGATGAGGGAGGACAGATCACCCATGGTTATTGGAGGTTAAGACAGAGAAAAGTATTGGAATATGTTGACTTCTCCTTGATTGCTTTTCTTTCTCGGTAGAATAAAAAACAAAGTTGAGACTGAGAAATAAGGAAGTGATGTTGGAGGCTTTACAATAGAGCAGAAGGTATGAACCAGTTACCTTGGGACAGTTTTGTCATCTCCAAGGAATGTTTACTGCAGAAGCTCCCTGCCAAAATTGCATAACCCTATGTTATGGCAACAGGTCACGAAGGACAGGTGAGTCCTTGTTCTAAATCTGGTTAACAACGTCTTCCCTGAGACCTCAACCTTCTGGGAGTGAAAACGTCAGGCAAGATGCGTGAACACTGATTCACAGCCTGGGAATTTGGACTTGGAAATGAGAGGGTCAATCTCTCCTGAAAGGTTTGATTTGTGGAAACATAAATCCTTATTTCATGCCATGGGAAAATGAGAAGTGTGTCTGTGGGAAAAGAAGAAAAAAATAAATGTGCATAAATAACAAAGCGAGAGAGTCCTGAGAGGCTTGCTAACCCAATTCCAGGCATTCCTGAATCTTAGACCTCAGATTGCAAAAGAACCTTAATACCGTCCCATGCCCCTTTTAACCTAGCATAGCTTGAATTCAGTTACTATCACATGCAGCCGTAAGGTTGCCAAAATAATCCAACCCCACCATGGCTGGTCTTGTGCACAGGCAGAATAGGCACTAACAGTATGACATGAGGGATTTGGAAAAGTGAGCCCTCTTGAGCAAACTATCTTCCCTGTCGTTTATGAAATTCCATAATGAGAGTAAAAGGGAAGCATTTTTACAAAGTACTTTCTACAGTCTAACTCTAAGCTAGGTGTCTTAAAAAATATTCTCATTTAGTCAGTCTTTTAGCACTGTAGAAAAGCTTATTCTTCCAGGACCCAAAGAAGAAATAGCTCTTCCAAAAATATATACATATATGTCTAAAATGTCATTGTATATACCTTTGCTCCAGCATTAGGTGAAAGTGACGTTAATTAAAAATATCATATTTATCAATGTTAAATTTATGATTTAATGACTGAAAAGAAATCAAAGAGCCAAGAAAACGTGAATACTTGAACTGAAGACCAAGATGTTGGAAATAAGATTGGGGACAGAGGACAGAGAGCTAAGAATTAAGTGGAAAGAACAAAAAGTACAACAGACTGAAGGACATCAGATATCAAAAAGCTTGAAAGCTGCACACAGCTGTTGAAAGAAACATGTTCAGAGAGATTAAAAAATGTCTGAAAAAGAAAGAGACTAGTTCATGGAAATGCCTATTAAGGGAATCAATTATTGCTCAATATGTCAGATAGGCATTCTTAACTGGATTATAAAGTTTGAAGAGGTTACTCAGAAAGGAACAAATGTCCTTCATTATCAAAAATTCAAAAAGAAAAGATCTGCCTGGATTCACATTAGAAGCCCGTGTAGAAGAAAAATGTGACACGGAAAATAAATGTCTTAAAAGCCAACTTCCTATTCCATGGACAGATTTCTATTTTCAGCTAAAATAAATAACAGGATGTTGTACTTATTATAATTTAGCTAACAAAGCAGAAAGATATCTAAAGCATATATATTTATAGAGTGTGTGTGTGTGTGTGTGTGTGTGTGTATATATATATATATATGCTATGCATTGGATATCCCTCTAATAAATATACATATTAATATGTAAAATGGTCTACCAAACATATTATTAAGGAAGGATTATGGAGAGGATTCAAGGTCAAGGTGACAAGGTTGTCCTCTGGAGTGAAGAAACCCTTAGCAATGAGTTCATTGCAGTGAAAAGGATCAATAGAATTCTTATTCACACTCACCCCACTTTTGGAGCCAGGAAACCTACTAAATACTAAGTTTATATCTTTCTTCTACAATTTCTCTTTTCTTGGCATTCAGGAGAGATGGCTGTTTACAGCTACTTGAAGTTCAGTTCTCCCTGTCGCCTTTTCTTTCTCATCGGAGTCTCATTTGAGAGATCCTCCCTCAAGCAATTTTCCAATCAGAGTGTGGAAAAAATACTTCTGAACAAAAGGAGCTATAACGCTTTTCAAAATGGTGTATTCAAATGTGATTCGAAATGTAAAACACAAAACTTCAAAATGTTGACCGTCATCACCAACACAGAGAATGCTAGATCTGGAAAGGAATTTAAGGATCGCTTGATACAAAATGCTCATTTTGTTCATAAATAAACTACAGCCCAGATAGCCGTAGAGACAGGCCCACGGCCACACTAATCGAATGACACAGCTAGAAAGAGATAGAGGTGTTCCATTCCCAGTCCCAACTTCTGAAATATACTTTCCATGCCTTTTCAATAATTTGCATGAACTCCTGATAGCATGTGAATCCAGACATTGATAGCTAATACAAAGATCACTAAAAAAGACAAATAACTAATTCAAGAATCTCAACAGTACATATCCTGTTTGTGAATAAAACTATATAATTCAGTAAATATTCGAAGGGGAGGGAAATAATTAAATAGTAAAAATAATGTTCCATAGTTAAACTTTTATGATCTGGTTATCTATGCACCACATAGATGATTACCATAAAGTTACCCCAAAATCCCATTTGTTATTCATTTACTAAAAATGACTCTGGAGAAAAAAAAAAAAAAAAGAGTAGAATCCTGAAAGAAGTCACTGCTGGCAGAGGGTATGCAATTAAGGGTGTCCTGACCCTTTTCCATCCAAAGTGTTAGCCACAGAGCACAACCGATCTTCATGCAAGAAAATAGATGAGAAAATGCAAGGGAAGCCGGATGGACAAGCACGGCAAAAACCGTGAACTTGCCCTGTTAAATTCAGAAACTGTTTTAAAGAGAAAAGAAGGCTTATTTAAAAAGAGGCATTGATTAAATAGTGAAGTGAAATAGATTTCACCGAAATCAGTACAGGTTGAGAAAGGCACTCTAACACCTCCTTCCCTGAGACAAGGCAGTACTCAGAGATGGAAGATGTCCACTGACTGGAGTGAGGTCCACAAACTCAGCAGGGGTCTTTTCCAAGGAGGTTAAGGAAGGATGGCGAGACCGAAAACTCAATGTAGGAAGAAAGACGAGAGATGAATCCTGCGGGAATATGGGGGAATTAAGAGTAAAGTTGTTATCGGCAAAGACTAGAGTCTAGGAACCCATCAAGGACACAAGTTGGGTGATCAGTCTCCTGGGTCATCAGCAGCCATGCCCTGGGCAAGAGAGCCAAGAAGGCTCAGGAAGCCAGCTGGGTTTTTCTTAAAGGATCCTTCAATGAGACAAACCTGGGGCCTTGGCTTAACTCTCACCAGTGACTATAAATCATGTATTTCAACACTAAGTCATTTTACTATAGATGCCAAATGAAACTAAAGAAAATAGGGGGCCTGCCCAAAAGAGTAGGAATGATGGGCCTGCTCTCCCTGTAGTATATTATAACCTCCAGGGGAGAAAACAGCTTTAAGGGCAGGAGAAGCAGCAGCTTCTTAGGCATTAAAAAGATTAAGGGAAATAGTACTGGACTGGAGCAGAGAGGAAATTACTTGCCTGTCTCAGAGAGGACATTTCTGTTGTTATTGCCCCTATAAACTATCTTAACCTTCGGTTCCAAATCGGGCAGGGCTGATGGGATTTGTTGAGGCAATATATCAAATTAGTCCAGCTGAGGAAACTCCAGAGGGAAGCTTGGAGCCAAGGAGTGCTCTGAAATTCTTCTAAGTGACAGGATACTCACAGGAGCAAATGGCGCCCCTGGCTTACCACTGTGGACATCACAGCAAACACGACGCTAATAGAAGAAGGCCTGTGCCTTCAGTTCCAGGAAAGAAAGGAAAATTTGAAGAGTAAACCAATGAGCACCTAAAGTCTTTATTACCGGGCTTGAACTTGAGTGAAAATCAGAAGTTCAGAGATTTCCAACAACATTAGGAGCATATGGGAGAGCTATAATGATGCACACCTGCCCCATTCATTTTCATTAAGAATGATTGAGATCACATAAATATTAAAAAAGCTAATAAACTGTTCACTTTAAAAGAAGAGGGTAAGGAAAGGTATTCGGCAACTAAGTGAACGCCGAGAACCCCAAGGGGCCCTGAGGAATCCTCTTCCGGCCTGTGCTGTCTGATCTTGAACTCCCAGCCTCCAAAATAGTGAACAAATGAATTTCTATTGGTTAAGCCACCCAGTGTGGTATTTTGTTATGGCAGCTGCAGTAGACTAATACTGAGGTAGGACAACTTGTGAATGAGAGTGTAGGCTCAGAAGCCTAACTCTGCCAGGGGGACACATTCATGGAGGAGGTGATATGGGGAGGATGAGTTAGAATGTGGCAGGCAGAGAAGGATGAAGGACATTCCCTATAGCAGAGATTCGTGAAGTATGGTCCCTAGACCAGCAGCATCTATCCCACCTGGGAACTCAGTAGAAATGCAAATTCTCAGGCCCCTTCTCACATCTACAGAATCAGAAACTCTAGGAGAAGGCCCAGCCATCTGTGTTTAACCAGCCCTCCACGTGATGCTGCTGCAGGCTAGCCCTATAGGAGGTGGACAGGCTCAAAAGTACAATCATGAGTAGTTCAGTGTGGCTGATAAACACTAGAGTGACTACAGAAGGCTTGAAGGGAGAAATGGGCATTGAGTTGGGCCTTGAAAGAGGTGGAAAGGTGGGTAAGTGTGATGAGAAGGAGAGGCAGTCGGAGATACAGAAATAACATGAGTGGAGGCTTCTGCCTCTGACTTAACCCTTAGCTTGGGACTTAATGTCCAGTGCTCAAGGTCAAAATGGCCTTGAAAATGAGATGTTTAATACCCAGAGCACATTACTCTGGCTTTTCTACCAAAATAAAGGTTTAGTGAAGAATTTTTTTCAACATTAATCTGAAATGGTGAAAAACGCTTAAAAGAGTATGTCTGGAAAAAAAAAAAATTAAGTTACCAGTTAGTGAATTATGATCACAGATATTTTAGAGCCCAATTGAAAAGGATGTAAAAGTTTCATTCATTGTTCAGGAGGCATCTTTTGTGTCAAATGTGAGAACATAACCCTCGGCTAAAGGCTTTTAGTGAAATTAAATCTTTTCGCACCTCTCCAAACTTGTGACTTTCCTGTGTGAAGGACTAGGGCCCATCTTCTGGAGGAGGATTATTATAATTACCTGCCAATGCATCATAAGAGGGGATGTGATGCAGAGGCTGAAAAAGAACCAAAACCGCCATCACTGTGAAGAAAAGATATCTCCATCATGCTACTTTGGACTTAATGAAATTCTGTGTTAGTCAAATTGAGCCATTTAAATCTAAAACTGAACATTTTTAACTAGTCTTTAATTCATGCTGGGTTAGTTTTGGTTTTTGTTTTTACAGAATTGATGGAGCTGTTTTTGCTTTTCCATGCCACATGAATGCACCTGACCAATCATTTGTCATTTTTTACCCCTTTGACAGGGATAAGTTTGTGTCCTATAAATCATCATCCCATTCGGTTTATTTGCTTGGAACTTGGACTTCTGTGTTGACAGTGTGTCACTGATTTGCATGCTTCTAACCCCTCCCTTTCTCCGTACCTTGCACAGATGTTGTCGTTTATGCTTTAGCTGATTCAGATTCCTTTATAGCATAAACTAGTTTCTTCATGTTCATTTAACTGCACCCTGAGAAATTATCTATCCATATACTCTGGCAAAAGACAATAGCAGATGGTTCTAAAACTGAAATAGGAGATATTCTGTAAACATAAAGGGAAGATCGTGTTCAGGGACTGGATTATGTGCATTTCACAATTTTAGTTCCCGTAAAAAAGTTGACTTACATCAGATATAGATTTGATAAAACCATTTATTCAGCAATGGTTGACTTGCCTTTCTTCAACAGTGACATAAAATGTCTGGCTGCAGGGAAATAGAGCGTTTTCTTTCCTCACTGATAAGAAAACTACTTGAATGGACTTCTGAATTTATTTAATTAGATTGCTAAAATCTTTCTATGGAGGAATTAATGCAATTCTTTACTCTTTCCTCCTTTGACCTACAAAATAAATCTGACTTCCACTACTACAATATTTTAATGTGATTTGAGTGTTCCAAGAGATGAAATTTGGAAAATACAAATCTAAAAGAAGCCTCATATAAACCGTACTGTTATTGTAATCAGCACTTCTATTCACTCTCCTTTTTCTTACTTGCCAGCTTTCCTTTTGATTGTGTCATAATAACTGTCTAGACTCTGTTCTCAATTGTGATGAATTTTAGGAGACTTGGTACAAACGATGCTAGAAAAAAATTAATTATCAGTACTATGCATTAAAGTGCCACAGTTTAAAAGTTATGAATAGAAAAATCATTGACTACTTACATATAAGCTAAGATAGCTACTGTCTATTTATTTTCTTCAGGATTATAGCTTGTGATTAGAAAGTTCTTATCCACCTTGCTATCAAAATGTACAATAAATAATGACCTACAGCAGTAAGTAGGTTTCTATGTTGCTATTTACCTAGATGCAAAATGTTTTATGGGTTAAGTTATAATTATAATTGTATTGGAGACTGGCCTTAATATTTAACTTGGTTTGTGATTTGCGGAACTGCCATAAGGTTCAAAGTCACATTTAATTAAGGTTTTACTTAAAGCAACATAATAACAACAGTGACAACAAATAATGGCAGGAACAACTCTCTCAGGCTGACATTTAGTCAGTATGAAGTGGTATAGCCATAATGAAATACTTTCCATTAGGTTGAAAATCAGTTTATGCCTTGAGTATTCCCCAACCCATGCCCTACCACTCCACCTCTGCTGCCTTGGCCCCTCCTCCAGTACCCATACCCCTTAATGACTCAACAACTAAAGGTTAACACCTGGCCAGGTAAGGACGCTGCATCCATGGCGTGTTCTGATTGGCCACTCTTGTTTGGTACGCATAGATGCCACAAGCATCTTTGATTTCATTCCTGATTAATCTCATCAGTTACCATCTCAGCTAACGTCTTAGCATCCAGCAAAGCCACATAGGAATGGGCCTCAGAACAACTCCTCGACGTGTGAAAAGAAAAGAAACGAAGTCAAGGAAACTATGAAAGTGGGGTGGGGGGACAGAGGATGGCTAGGTAGAGGGATTCCGATGGGATACTTCGAAAGGCTGTTGTATTTACAACAAAACCTCTTACTTCGCAATTTTCTTTCAAGTCAAACTTATCTATGCAAATTATCTAATTGCTCTATAGAATTTTCTCAGAGATGAGATGATTTACTGTGTTGTGCAATGTGATAAGATTTTTCAACTTCTAGAGTTAGAATCTGGTAATATTCATGGCTGGGAAGGATTCTGCTTACAAGGATACAAGCTTACAGGTAACTAGCAGATGTTATACCCCACCCTGGTCTCCTTTACTGGGCCAGTGCACCCATCTACCAGCTGCCAATGTTGGGCTTTGGTGGCTCACAGATGCACCCTCTTCTGGATAATTGCCGTCAGCCAAGAAAAACCCCCTTGCTTGGAGATGCAAGGGAGGCATCTTCCCACCATCGCCAGAATAGCCTGCGCCTAAGGACTGATTCTATCCTTCAGAACATTCTGTGGTACCATTCATGCTCCAGAGTTCCCCATTGAGCTAGACAGGTTGAACTAGGCAACCATGCCCTTGTTTAGCTTTTCCCTCTGCACCATCCTGCTTTTCTCATGTCCTTGAAGACTTCTCTGGAAAGCACGGCCTTAAAAAAATCCCTGTATCGGTCTCCATTGTTTTGGGGTTGGGGACAGAATTGCAGACTTTTTTCTTTCCAAACATAAATGGCAGAAAAATTATATGGACAATTTTTAGACCTTTTATCAAACAAATTGGAGGGGCATTAATAATGTTTAACTTTGATTTTTTTTACAAATTGTACCATTAGGAATCTAAAGTAGATTGTAGTTCCATTTTTCTTTTCTGTTGCAATATCTTTTTTTCTTTTTGTTGGACTTTCATCAATGAAATTTATGTTTTCCCTGTTGCTCATTATTCTGCACAGATATAGATATGAAGAAACATGTCGATACTTTGTAGACCACAGTGAGTCACTTCAGCTAATAGCGAAGACATCTGGATATTTTTGGGGGGAGGAGGTTCTCCAGATTGACTCTTCATCCTTATGCAGCCTGCTCAGAACCCCAAGACTTTATCCTTGAGAGACTGCACCAATAGGCTAACATTGGAAGTGAAAATATTTCTTACTTGGAAAAAAATGCAATATGCTAAAAAATATTTAAGTAATTCTTATGGTATCTGACAACTTAGTTAACTCTTGTACTCATTATTGCCCATTGATTTGGGGGGTTGTCATCATTCATCCATTCCTTCATTCATTTATTCCACAGCCAGTTATTGATCACCCACTCAGACCAATGCTCTGAGAGCCATGGTAACCATATAAGGCACAGAACTATAGTATCACGCTCTACATTATAAATTTCTTCCTGTGAACAATTTCCAGGTTACCTTTGAACAATGACTGTAGGTGAATGAAAATGCTAAAGAATGGAAGGAAAACATTCTAACCTTTGATTGGGACTGAAATGGGAAAACCTACAGATTAAAGGAGTGAAAGTGACTTATAAGACTAGTTCTCTTACAGTAAGCAACTGAAGTACCACTCTGCAGAGGGGTCGATGGATAAAGAAGGTGATCAACCCTTTGTAGGGAAAGTCTGTGCCCCAGAAGGTTTCTGGTTGCTAAGTGCATGGTCTTGAAGCTGTGCTGAAAATTGGGGTGAAAAAAGCTATAAGTCTCAAATGCTATGGAAATAATTTCCCAGGCTGACTGTCTAAGGGGCACGTCATTCAACAGTGACTTAAATGGCCAATTTAGTCAAAGTCAGTCAAATAAGCTGTTTGATATTCTAAAGACTGAAATACCAATTGTGTGACTGATTTTTCATTTTTCAAGGCAGTCAATGGAAAGAGAATCTAAATTTTGCAGATGATTGCTTTTAGAATAACACATGTTTAATCTCTGAGTCGTTCTTTCTGTTACAGACACCTTGAAACAGAGAAAATAAATGTTACAGAGTAAAAATTTTTTAAGGTCTTCAGAGCAAAAGCCCCATCTAGGGTACCACTTTACAAAATATCTCTAAACTTACCCCACATTCTACACTGCTGAAGCATAACTAAATAATTTTTCACTGAGAAAATTCTGATATAATCAAGAAAAAATAGCATGTTTAACAAAAGTAGAGAGAGTGGCTTTCATCCTTAACCTCTGCCACCTAACCCAGTTCCTGGCACTTCTGTTGTATCATGCAGATTGATGAATGACTGAAAAAAAGCAAAAGTTATTTGCACATGGCAATAACCCCATCTAAAAAGAGGAAGGGATATTTGATAAAGATATCGACCAGTATAGTAAATATTTAGAGGTGGCAGGTCCACATAACGTATATTTCCTTGAAATCATATTATATGGAGATCTGTAAGCCCATATCGAAATATAGATTGCTAACATTTTTGTGAAATACGGTTCTATTTCTAGCATACGCTCATATTCATCATGCCTGCTACATGAATTCTGAAGTCATGATAGGAAATGAGGAGCATTTTCTGCTCCATGTGCAAATTTATCTTCAAGAGGAGTGGGACTGATGAACACTCCCTTGGCTAAACATTTAAATGGGGGACACTGTTGGTTGGTTCTGTTAAATACAAGAGTTCCCTCATCAGAGAAGGAATCTGGGAGTGAAGTAGATTGTCAGCACAGGGCCTCCTCTGAGTGCCTTCAAACCTGGAAGGTATGCCATTTATCTTCATATTTCAAAACCTAGGTCGGTACTTGATGTATGGTGGATGCAGTGTATATAAACACTGTTCATAAACACTTGTAGAATGCATCAGTGCATTCTGAGTTTTGGCAAAGAGCAAGATTCACTGCACCTCTCTAGGGGGTGAAGATGTCAAAACAATAAAATGATCTCATTTGTCAGGGTGGGAAACAGATGTATTACGTTCACAGTTTGACATGAAGTAACCTTGTGAGAGATAAACATAATAAGCATGATGTATGTATCTTCCTGGAAAACCAATAGTTTCCATATATATTCAAGCCAAAAGGTTTGGTTCTTTATGTATAATTTGTAATGGTCATCTGTGGTTGAGGTGAATTTAGTCCATACTCAGTAGAAGAAATATCCCATCTTTATTTCCTTAAATCCACTTAGTTCAGCTGTGACCCATCCCACTGGAATTCTCACTCATGCTTGATTGCATCCTCCAATACCCAACCCCTCCTGTACATGCATGCACACACGCGCGCACACATACAGACACACTCATGGATAAGGCTCTGGTAAGGCAAAGATAAAGATAAAACAACATTATAGTCTTTCGCAAAGTTTTTCCAAGAGCCTTCAGTTTTCACCCTACTCTGAATACGCTTATTTTGGTCTCTTTGCATCTTAAATCTCAGCCCATGGTTGACACTTAGGGCATAGGGATTTGGGTGAGCCTGGAAAAACAGAACCGGTCCTTTTGAGAACTCCTCACTCTCATGCTGCCACACTGCAAAGTTCATATCCACAAATGGTTCTTTCTCCCTTTTCCTTTCTGACTTAGCTCTTCCCTCCTTGCAAATCCTCACTCTCCCAAAACCCCACCCCCCACCTCCGCATCCCACCCATTTCTCATCAACTCTGGGACTCTATCTCTTCTAAACAGCTGAGACTTTTATAAACAAAACAGAAGCTTTACATTTAAGATTGCTTATATTTTCTGCCAGGCTAACATCCATGCAGCAAGCAATTCCAAAGCCTGAATTCTACCTTGAAGTAGAACAAGAAAGAAGCAGAAGTAGAACAAATACAATTGAATGTCTTAAATTGTCTGCTGCAAAACAGAATCAAAGAGTTTTGGGTGACATTCAAGAGGAGCGTAAAGGGATAACTGGAATACCAAAGTAGGCTAAAAATATAGGTTCGTGAAAGATGAAATTTAGAACCCTACTTCAGGAAATGTTTATTAATTAATCACTATAAATTTGAAAGAATCGCTGCAATTCTACATTTTTACTCATCTCCTCTGAAACTCTAAGAGACTACTGAGCAGTAGGTGTGTAGTGGAATTGCACTCATTGTGAGTTGTGAGAGTATATCTGTACATATTTCCTTACAAACTTACCTTACAGTATAATTTCTCTCCCAGGAGCTTAGCTGCTTTGTGAAATAAATTTAGAACTCAGGTGGGATGTCTGTTGAATAAAACCACAGAAAGCCTGGAAAACAATTTTTTCTCATATTGGAATCTACCACTAATTGGCACAATGTTATTTTTGTTTGTTTGTTTCTTTGTAAATTTATTATTTAAAATGTTAAAAATGACAGAAGTGACAAGCGTACTGAAGCCTGTGTACCAATTCTCCTGGTTTCCACATTATCAGTACATGGTCAATCTTGTCACATTGATCTTCCTCATACACAGATTATTCTAAAGCAAGTTTGAGATTGTGTCTCATTTTTCTGTATATCCTTCGGTGTGCATCTCTGAAAGACAAGGACTCTAGAAATCATTTCACCTGCTGTTCCATTTAGCTGCCAGTCTCCTGTCTTTCTCTTCAGCAACAGTCGGGCAGATACCCTTGTCACAGGGAAAAGAAATCCATGGTTTGTTGCCTTTGCCAATAATGAAAATGTCAGAGAGCCAAGTGGCAAAGCTGTTGCCATTGGCGTCTTTCACATGAACCACACAAAGAGCCAGGGTGTCTCTCTCTGTTGGTGATCACACCAATTTTTCCCAAGTTAGCACCTCCAGTCACTGTATGCATGTTACTGGTGTCAAACTTGATGAAATCAGTAATTTTACCAGTCTCCAAATCAATTTGAATGGTGTCGTTCACTTTGATGAGAGGACTGGAGTAGTGGATGGTGTGATCACCATCAGTCACCAGATGAGGGATTCCTTTCGTGCCCACAAAGATCTTTCTCACTTTACACAACTTGTACTTGGCCTCCTCAGGTGTAAGCTGATGAACAGGAAAGCAACCTTTGGTGTCATAGACCAGACGGAAATTCTCTCCAGTCTTGTCAATGCTGATGTCATCCATAAAACCAGCAGGGTAGGTCACATCAGTCCAGACCTGGCCATCGATCTTGATAAACCGCTGCATGCACATCTTCTTATCTTCATCTCCTATTAGGGCACACTTCAGTCTGTTCCTTAGGAAAACGATGAGACAGAGACATTCTCTCAGCTTGTGGGGACTGGTAGATGGACGAGCTGCAAACACACCCATCAGTTTATCCTGCATTCAATGCTTGGGAGCTGCTACTCACTTCAGATGCTTCTTAGGACCACAAGTCATGGCTGTGCTGGGCATAGAAAAAGGCTACTACAATGGTATTTTGAACTTGACCCAACTTCTCCATACATGTTTTTCATATGTGGAATATTTAGTCATGTATTTCATTTTAAATACAGAAAAAAAAATTATTTGTGAAAATACATGAAATCATTTTTTTTTGGACTGAGATCTTGGTCTAAAGCCATTTTTAAAACTAATATAGCATTAATTCTTTATCCTTTTTATACGCTAGGATTACTCTTTGCCTAAGAAAGAAAACTATTTGTAGTAGGTAGGAAGAAAGTAGATGGATAAATGCATTTTACGTTTAAAAAGAGTAATAAAAATATTCAAGACTCACAGGCATAACACATGAGTGTAATCCTACATGAGTTTTTGTGGAGAAAATTTTCCCGAAGTTTTGACCATCTACTGTTTGAGAAAAAAAGACCTAAGTCATGCAGTCACTAAACAGCCGATTAAATACCCGTTTTCAAGGTCATTACACATAGAGTATGTTTGTACATGTTTACCAAATGTTTCCAAAATGCTTTGGAACTCAAATATACTCCAGGAATTAGCAGCTTTCTCAAATACATCAAGGGCTCTACAGTTCCCAGTAAAAAGCTGGACCACCAGGCCATTACCGCTTCCCTAACTGTGCTCAGCATCTGCTCTGAGTATGTACTTAATGGGGAACACTAAGAATTTCAAGGCAAATCTAGAAGGACCACATCAACTTGACCTGTGTTTTAATGTTCCTGCGTTTAATATGGCCTGTTTATAAACTCTACTGCATCTTTACACTTTTTCCTCAAAGTTCCTGTCTATTATGAAAGAGAAAGGGTGTGGGAGGGTCCCGTTTTTATTGTTTCATTTGATTAACAGGTACGGTTTGATAAGGGACTAAGCGTCTACAAGTGAGAAGGGTCTCAGTTATGGGGTCTTTCCTTGGCTCTATAAACTTTATTACTGCTTCTAAAATGAACTCCCAATGTGTTATAGACAAATCTATTTCACTATGTCACTTATAGGAATGTTGGTTGTCTTCAGGACTTGTATGTAGCTGGTATTACTGGTTATTAAAATAATGAAATCCTTGGGTACCATTAGAATTATCCCAGAACTTTCTCCCCTACCACAGTTTCCACGGCCTCTGGGTCCTCTGACCTCTCCACAATCCAGCAAATACTCTCGCTCTATGACTTTCTGTTCTCCACATGTGGTGGCCATTTCATTTAGTTGTTAAATATTTTTAACATTATCCAAGTTCTCTAATTATACAAGCTTTTCTGTGCTTGGAGATAATAAGCCATATTGACAATACGGTCACCAGAATATTCTCTGTTAAATAAGCTCTTTTCCATTATGAAATGAATCTTTTAATTTAAGCAGTGCATTATTTTGGAGACCATATTAATGTTATCGGCAGGGCAGACAGGAATTGGAAATTAGATCACATGCCCCATGGCCCCCGCCTCTAGGTCCTCACGATGACCCTCGAAGCTAGTCCCCTCTGCTCTGTTGTTCAGTGTGTGTGCCTTCTTCCCATCGGGCCCCCATCTGCCTCACACTCAAATCAATTTTCCTCATTCAACTTGCCCAACCTGGGATATCCTACTTCACCTTCACAAATGCCTCCCATCCTGTCTACATACTCCCTCTGTCTATGTGGCTCTATGTTCTCATCCTATCTTTAGGATTTTGCTTTTGGCATTCAAAGGAATCAATCGGCTAAATACTTCACTGCTATTGTGATCATTACTGCTACCATGAGAAGGAAGGACTTGTATCAAGTAAACTCTTGGAACTGTGAAGAATACTCTCAGTCTGTAAGTCCTACAGGCCAAGAGAGAAAAGCTGACTCATAAGAAGCTGGCTGAACCTGTGGGGCCATTGTTACTCATGTTTCCTGCCCATCTGTGCAGGCTTTTCCAGAATGAGTGTTTTCCAAAATTGTACTTATATGGCCTACGTGAAGCAGAGGTTTTTACACCATTAGTTAGTGAGTTTAAGAGACTGTTCTCATTGCCTGCCTGCATGGTGCAGGCAAAGAAGAGTAAATCAGTCTGCTTTACATTTTCAGAATGGCTGGGCTGGGTTTCAAGATCATCAATTTGCTGTGACACCTTTGTTTGGCTTGGCTCTGGTGTAACTGCTGAAGAATATTCTCTAATCCAATTATACTCACACTTCTCTCAAGTCTTCTCATATTCAATAAGGATAAACGTTACTCAATGGTATATTACCTTTTAAAAACATTTTGAACACCATGAATATTTCTTCTAGCACAATCCATTAGTCACAACTCACTGCCTGATACTTCACATCTCAAATATTTAAAATCCACTTACTATTTGCTCATTCCAATTCATCACGCCAAACAAATGTTATCTCAGCTTCTAGGTTTTCTATAAAAGAGCCCTAATCTGCTTCTGTCTATATTCTACAAGGGTATCTATGTACTATACTGTTTTTGTTCTGGTATTTAAGGAAAATCATCAGATATACAGGTTTACTAAAAATGATTTAGAACACTTGAAGAAGAAACAGTAGCTGAGAGCACCGGGGTAGAAATGGCAAAGATGTTGCTGGTTTTCAGAAACATCAAGACCATCTGCTACCTGAACAACATTTCTGCCACAGTCTAAACCAGCTGGTGAGAATAAAGGCTCGGTGGGATGGCAGCCCCTGAGATGAAACAAAAAGGCCCTCCCGACAGGGCAAAGCTTGTTTTGGAAGAGTTTCGACAGTTAGAGTAGACAGCCAATAGGGATCTGCAGGCTGCAACAAGACCTGAGTTTGCAAACAAAGCATAGATCATACCACTGATGAGGGCGGCTTTGTCCTGGACGTGCCTCAAGAACGCATATTAGTCACACGTGTGGCATTTATAGAAGTGAGATGCCAAATTACTCACAGGAACTCCGTGTCCACAGCTTGCCTGGAGATGTAATGGGGCATCAATAAATTTGATGCTCTTCTCTTCATCCTATAATTGTCCTGGGAGAGTATGAGAAAGCAGTAAAAGGAGGCCTGGCATGACGGGGTGGGAGATTGTCAGAAGAACATTCTGGGCAGCGGTGCAGAGGCCTGCATGAAGAAGTAGTGGGCGGGATGACTCAGTGGAGGAGGTGGGGGCACTCCGCAGAAAAACATTCCTTTAAGCTATGTTTACAGAGAAAACAAGTCATTCTTGCCATTGTTTATTCCCTCGGGCTCCAAATATCCATCCACTTGTCACCAAAAGTTCGTTATTTGAGTTAATCTAATGACTTCTTTAAAAATGCCATCATCATTTCAAGGAAGACAGTATGTAATTTGAGAAAAAGTATAACAAATACCTGTGTTAGATCAGGTGTATCATTAACGTATAATAAATCAAGTAGAAAAGTTGTGATTCAATTGTAATTTTGTTTCAACCCCATAGAATGATAGAGTGGGTATGACCTTAACAGTTATAGGTCTAATCTTTTGTATTATAAGAGTAGTTACCTTTAGCCTCTTTTAAATCTCTATAAAGATCATAATTAAGACCATGTTGTAGAGCCTTTAGGTGTGTGTGTGTGTAAATGTTCCTCTGGCTCTGAATCCAGCTATTGACCTGAGCTATTCTGTTGTACTGTACTATGGCTTTTTTTTTTTTTTCCAAAAAAATGTAAGCAAGTGATAATCTCCATTATAGTACATCTCGGCTAGTCTCCAAAACCCAAAATGACTTTTCCTATATAAATGGTCATCCATCCCATTTGACTTTATTTATATAGGTAATTCTCAGAATCACCACAGTAGCCAGTTCCCCAAACAGTTTCCTTGAATAATACATAAAATCACCTTTATTGCACTGTAGTCTAAATGTGAATCATGCAGAGATTTTTTTTTTTTATGGCAGTTCATAAATATTCTATTTCCTTCTTAGCTAGACTTGTCACTAACAAAGCATGAAAACAGTCAACATTTGCGAGGTGGCTATTAAGACTTAATTCTGTTGCTCCATACTAAAGAAATTTATGTACAGACAGAAAAACTACTCAGATTCATTAAGTACAGCTATAAATCTTTCCCCTGAAATAGTGATTCTTCTGTCTTCGAGTCTCTTGGTAAGCAGCGTGCTAACTGTGCTATAGGATGACTTTAGCCTGCAGGTAGACTGCGAGTGAGAAGGCATGGTCTGGTAGACAGAGTGTGAAAATAATCCGCTCCCCTATTCTGCCCTGAGGTCCCAGCTGACCTTGACTGAGTCATCTGGCCTTTTCTTTGCATTTCAGAGTTTCTTCAATAATGGAAAAATCTGTGCATCTTTCCTCTTCACAGGGACTCATTCTAATATTGCTTTAATTTCTTCCTATTATATACATTCTTTGTATTACAGTTTTTCTATTTAACATCCCTTATGATGTGGCCATCCAACATTCCTGGGTAACCCAGTGGATAGATATGTCAGTGAGTCAGAGGAAATTTTTGCTTTGGGCAGGAAGTTACGTTAGAATGATTAGGTAACTGTAAAGGTCTATGATTCTCCTTGATTTCTCATTCTTCTTTGAAATTTTATGTACCATGAACTGTATTTTCTTAATTACCTTCTTTCACCTCTGCCCCACGCCCCTTTCTCAGTCTTCTTTTATAGAGTCCACATTGGTTTATAAACTCCCTAAGCAAAGGGCTACATATTACTGAATTCTCGGATATAGGAGATGATTTATTCATTCAGCAACCATGTAATCAAAAACAAAGTGAAGGACTCAGACAAAAACAGGACAAAGTTAGGAGAGTTCCAAAGAGATACATTTGGCTCAACATAAATGCTTTTCTTCTCGTGTAGACTTGCTTAGATGTGAGACAGGTAGGATGGAGAACACTGCATGGCTAGAAGAAGAAAGCCAGATGCTAAAAAGGACAGAAATTCTAGTCATCACGACAAGCTGTGTGCAACTATGCCTGTTGCACAGGTTGGGCCAGCAGAATCACTGGCTTGTCCACTGGGGTTTCAGAATGGGCCAGATAGAAGCAAGAGTTGATACCAGTAGGCCCTGTTCAATTATCAGGCAAAAAGGTTGATAAGGAGGAAGCAAGGTAGCAGGCTCTGATGTGAAGTCAGATTCCAAGGTTTCAGGACATTATCCCATCCTCAGCAACACTCCGTGACTAGGGAACTGCCACCACCACTGCCCTCACTCTCAGAAAAAGGGGCAACCGAAAAATGGGCACAGTATTAGCCCAACGCACCTGGATTCTGGCTGTGTCCTAGTTTTGGAAAGAACTGAGATTCTAGGCAGTAAGAGCATGCAGACTACTGAGAAAAGAAAAAGAAGAAAAATAGCCCTGACATCCAGACGGTGGTCTTGCATGCATAGCTAAGCCACGTTATTCTGTTAGACACTTACAATCTCATAGAACACCAACACCGAACAGGTTACTCTGAGACCTTGACAAGCGAGACAAACAAGTCTGCTTCATAATTTTGTCTAAGCACAGATAAAATCAAGGTCACTGTGTTAACCACAAAATATCAAACACTCCTTCTCTGAGACAAAATGAGTGACTGCTACTTCTTTACTTGTCTGCCCTCTCCATGGATGATTTGTGGATCCCCAATCATAAATGTGCCCCTACTTTCTGACAGCATCTGATCTAGAGTGAACACTGTTTCTTAGACCCTCTCCTAAATCCTGTGAGGGTTTTTCTACTGAGACCCGGCATGACTTCTCACAGTGTATATTCTCCCTCACTCAAACAAATAATAACCCAGCTTGTTCAATCAGCATGTTCCTAGTGGTCTTTGGCCAGAGCACAGTGACATGGCAAAGTTGGATTCAAGACAGGAGCCCAGTTCTAAGGAACAGGCCAACATTCACAAGATGAGAACTCACTAAAGCCACAGCGAGTTAGGAGCTACACCAGCAGCTAGGGCTTGGCCCCAGGGCCTCAGATCTTGGAACTAGTTCTCACCACAGCTTCACTCCAAACCACACCAGAAAGTAGAGCTGATATCCCAGGTCTGGCTGAAAGTGGGCTCTTAAGGGTAACAGGAAACACTTGGGCCTTCAGTGGAGAGTTAGGAAAAGAAACAGAGAAAGAAACAGCAACTAGTAAGCTGAACTGTTTTTATAGTACTCTAAGAGCTCTGAAATATCATAGCCCAGATCTTAACGATCGCAGTTGTCAAATCTGTCAATCACCCAGAAACAGTAGAGAAAACCAAAGACAACAATAATAAATTTGCTGAATTTAGACAAACCTTGAAGAAATCTAACTATGAGGGCTTTATATGATATCGTTTTTATTTAGTTTCTTTCTCTCTCTCTCTCTCTCTCTCTCTCTCTCTCTCTCTCTCTCTCTCTCTCACACACACACACACACACACACACACACACACACACACATACACACACTATGTTATCAGTATCTTTTCTTTTAATTTCCAAGACTTATATTTATTGCCAAGGCTAGATGGTCTACCTTGTTTTACTCTCTCCTTAAAGCAGTGATTCTCAACTTTGGCTGCACATTAAAATCCCCTTGAAAGCATTAAAAAAAAGAAAGCAGAGGACCCAGGCCATACTTCAGACCAATTAAATCAGTATCTCTGGAGCAAGACTCTTATGTCAGCTTTCGTGGGTGTTTTTTGGGGGGGCGGGGGGCGGCGAGGGGCAGAGTTCTTTTTTTTTATGTGCAGGCAACTCCAATGTGTAGCCAAGACTAAGACCCACTGGCTTAGAGTTTCTTCCTTAGCTTTGACAAGAGTTTTTTTTATTTAACTGGTACGTTCCTTTCCAAATAATAGGCAGTACCCTTCAGCTGCTCCTCTAGGACACTTGTTATTAACCTGCCTACAGATCCCCCCTGGGGGGTTGAATTTGAGAGTTCTAGGGTGGGCTCAGTGACATCTGTTTAAAGAGTATTAAAGTCTGAGAACAACTGCTCTTCCACCAGGTGTACTGGGATAATATTTAAAATAATCAAGAATAGTTTGGCACAAACCAATCAAAACACATAATGGCAGTACTGGGTTGGTGGCTAGGGGAGAGGGGCTCAGAGAGACCCCAAACTGTACCAGATGTCAAATCTTAATTGCCAGACCCAGATTAGCCACAAAAGATCCCAAGAAAGGGTGAGGGAAGCTAAAGTAGTGAAGGGTCATTTGGGGGACCTGGGACAGTGACTACCAACCAGTAAAGAAGCATTTTGATGTTTTAACATCTGATGCAGGCCTTCCAATGGGTACCACTAGACTATCAGCCCCCCACAAGACTGCAGCTAGGGTAGCATCTATCACTCTTGTATCACAACTATGTATTTGCATATCTGCTGTTTGAGAACACATTATCATGTGCTCAACAAATGCCTGATAAATGAATAAATAAATAAATGAACTTTATCTAATGCAGAGAGCCCTTTTGTCCTTCCTCACAATCTGTAAAAAATATGTTCTCTTTTAGACCATTGCCACCATCTGAGTGTCTTCATAACTTTAAAGACTGTGAAGAGTTTTACAATTATATTTTTTCAATATTGAGTTTTACAATTATATTTTTTTCAATATAGAGTAAACTTACGGTGTTAGGTATTATAAGCAATAGCGGAAAGTACAAGATGATATTTCTGAATTCTGAGTGCTTATGGACACCTGTGTCTCTAAGTTAGACTATAGTGCCAATTCATCTCATTGTGCTACTGGCCCTATGGATTCAGCACCCAGAGAAAGCATCGCAAGCCCAATAGTTGGCTACATCGCAGGCCCCTTCGTTGGCTACCGGAGACAAAAGTTTGGGGACATGAAGAATTTTATTTTACCCTATTCCTTATAAATAACTTCCTATGAACAGACATAAGAGATGAAATTTCTTGATCTTCGTCAAGCTGTATATTTCCTGATGTATACTATTATAAGAGATGGCTCTTGGTCCAATTACTTAAAATTATAGTGGAAGCCAAAATCAAAACATTCAACTATCCTAACTCTAATATGTCACTGGTTCATATTACCTTTCATGTATCCCTCTTGAAGAAAATTAAACCACAAATCACTAGCAGGCAATAAAGCAAAAAGAAGAAAGACATTTTATCCCATGGACAGAGCCCACGGTGGACAATGAGCACATATTTGATCATTTTAGATGTCTTAAAGTAGTTTAGTGATTCCAAAGATGTCCTAATTTAAAAAATATCTAGGCAAATAAGTTTTTTTTTATATTTTTAAATACATGGTTTATATATTCGATTTGGTTTAAGTATTTGATATTTCCACAATGATATATTCATTTCAGTATGATTTTAATCAGTCTTGAGAATAACGAGTATGCTTGTTATCATGAAATATCTACCCGAAAGTGCTCTCGTGGGCATACAGTATCCGAAGCAAGAGTGCTCCTTGGCTAGGACTCTAACTGTAAGGACTACCTTCTTGGTCTTTCTCCAAATGGTGCTTCCATAGAAAGAATGACTATGGTGACTTCTGGGCAAGTCACCATCTGTGTCCTGTTATATTAACTCCAACCTGGTTATAGGTTTTTCCCGTCTTTATCTTAGAGTATTTCTTTGCTACAACTGGCAATAATAATTTTCACAATGAGTTAATATTTAATACAGATCCATGAAGACAAATACTGGCTTTCCTTATCAACAACAAAAATAAATTATTCAGTTTTCCACTGCATAGAAAAAGCTCATTTTTATGTTAGTGTCAGAAACAGATTGAATGACCATAATTTAATCATGTCACTACAGAGTATTATAGTATGCAGCTCTTATTATTCAGAGACTTAATTTGATGGTTAGTATTCTTTATGATAAATGTCTGCATAATATTGAGTTTTACTCCAGTTATTTGAATACTCAATGGAAGCTTAACATTCTGTTAAGGCCAATCTTCTGAAAGTAAGCTGTGAGTTTAAATTCTTTTAATGTATTCTATCTTTGGTATCTCTCTGCATTTGATTTTTATGAACATCTGTTTCTATAGGAGATGGCTGGATGAATTTGCAGCTGGAATAATGCCTAAGTAGGAAAATATGCTAGGAACACTTGCGAAGAGATGAAGTTTTGAAAGAAAAGCCCAGATAGCACTGAAGGCGGGAAAGAGGTGAAGTTGAGAAATACTAATTTATCAAAGGAGAACTGGCCCCCTGAAAAAGAAGAAAAGCATTTAAGGAAGTCAAAAGTCTGGA
>NW_011888819.1:3411422-3427891 GCF_000151845.1 Pteropus vampyrus
CAACTATGTATTTGCATATCTGCTGTTTGAGAACACATTATCATGTGCTCAACAAATGCCTGATAAATGAATAAATAAATAAATGAACTTTATCTAATGCAGAGAGCCCTTTTGTCCTTCCTCACAATCTGTAAAAAATATGTTCTCTTTTAGACCATTGCCACCATCTGAGTGTCTTCATAACTTTAAAGACTGTGAAGAGTTTTACAATTATATTTTTTCAATATTGAGTTTTACAATTATATTTTTTTCAATATAGAGTAAACTTACGGTGTTAGGTATTATAAGCAATAGCGGAAAGTACAAGATGATATTTCTGAATTCTGAGTGCTTATGGACACCTGTGTCTCTAAGTTAGACTATAGTGCCAATTCATCTCATTGTGCTACTGGCCCTATGGATTCAGCACCCAGAGAAAGCATCGCAAGCCCAATAGTTGGCTACATCGCAGGCCCCTTCGTTGGCTACCGGAGACAAAAGTTTGGGGACATGAAGAATTTTATTTTACCCTATTCCTTATAAATAACTTCCTATGAACAGACATAAGAGATGAAATTTCTTGATCTTCGTCAAGCTGTATATTTCCTGATGTATACTATTATAAGAGATGGCTCTTGGTCCAATTACTTAAAATTATAGTGGAAGCCAAAATCAAAACATTCAACTATCCTAACTCTAATATGTCACTGGTTCATATTACCTTTCATGTATCCCTCTTGAAGAAAATTAAACCACAAATCACTAGCAGGCAATAAAGCAAAAAGAAGAAAGACATTTTATCCCATGGACAGAGCCCACGGTGGACAATGAGCACATATTTGATCATTTTAGATGTCTTAAAGTAGTTTAGTGATTCCAAAGATGTCCTAATTTAAAAAATATCTAGGCAAATAAGTTTTTTTTTATATTTTTAAATACATGGTTTATATATTCGA
Organism: Pteropus vampyrus; assembly: GCF_000151845.1. Lineage (NCBI taxonomy): Eukaryota > Metazoa > Chordata > Mammalia > Chiroptera > Pteropodidae > Pteropus > Pteropus vampyrus. Next base: position 3,412,358 of record NW_011888819.1, read on the forward strand.
TTTGGTTTAAGTATTTGATATTTCCACAATGATATATTCATTTCAGTATGATTTTAATCAGTCTTGAGAATAACGAGTATGCTTGTTATCATGAAATATCTACCCGAAAGTGCTCTCGTGGGCATACAGTATCCGAAGCAAGAGTGCTCCTTGGCTAGGACTCTAACTGTAAGGACTACCTTCTTGGTCTTTCTCCAAATGGTGCTTCCATAGAAAGAATGACTATGGTGACTTCTGGGCAAGTCACCATCTGTGTCCTGTTATATTAACTCCAACCTGGTTATAGGTTTTTCCCGTCTTTATCTTAGAGTATTTCTTTGCTACAACTGGCAATAATAATTTTCACAATGAGTTAATATTTAATACAGATCCATGAAGACAAATACTGGCTTTCCTTATCAACAACAAAAATAAATTATTCAGTTTTCCACTGCATAGAAAAAGCTCATTTTTATGTTAGTGTCAGAAACAGATTGAATGACCATAATTTAATCATGTCACTACAGAGTATTATAGTATGCAGCTCTTATTATTCAGAGACTTAATTTGATGGTTAGTATTCTTTATGATAAATGTCTGCATAATATTGAGTTTTACTCCAGTTATTTGAATACTCAATGGAAGCTTAACATTCTGTTAAGGCCAATCTTCTGAAAGTAAGCTGTGAGTTTAAATTCTTTTAATGTATTCTATCTTTGGTATCTCTCTGCATTTGATTTTTATGAACATCTGTTTCTATAGGAGATGGCTGGATGAATTTGCAGCTGGAATAATGCCTAAGTAGGAAAATATGCTAGGAACACTTGCGAAGAGATGAAGTTTTGAAAGAAAAGCCCAGATAGCACTGAAGGCGGGAAAGAGGTGAAGTTGAGAAATACTAATTTATCAAAGGAGAACTGGCCCCCTGAAAAAGAAGAAAAGCATTTAAGGAAGTCAAAAGTCTGGAAGATAAACTCATGCCTAGTCTTAGCCATCTCCATTGTTGAAAGAGTTTGAATTGAGGAATTAGGATGAAATGAGGCACTGGGAGTTGTCTGCAATGCTATCTGTCAACTACTCTTGTGAAACAAGGTGTATTTGCGATTGGAAGCAGAGCACAGCAAGCAAAGAGTCAATACGCAGAAACCTGGTGCATGGATTAGAATGAAATGACAATGGTAAGATCCCTAGCCAACCAGCTGAGACATCAGAGTTAGCGCTGCAGCCCACACCCCACCCGAGCCCCAGTGGGGTCACACAGGAAGGGCAGTCACTGATGGGGTTGCAATGCTCTTGTCTAGCATATAAGGTTCGATTTGCTTCTGGGCAATGGAATATCAGGAATGGCAATGCAAAAATATTTCCAGACCTCCTTGGCTACTGTCTGAGGGGACAGACAAAAATTGTTTGATATATAATTTAGAAAGAGGAATGGAAAGGATGGTAACAGAAAAAATGCAAAGCCTCAGGACTTACTAATTTTTGTGTACTGTTAGTAAATCAGATCAGTGCCAGTATATATTTACACTCTATCAAGACCAAGTTTTTAAATATAAAAGTAGTTTTCAATATAATTAAACTAGACTCAATTCAAATGTAAGAAGACAAATTTTTAAATTAAAAATACTGAAGGATAAAACCAGAGGCAATGCCAATGCAGCTCTCAGATGCATTAATTCATTAATCTACTCATTGAGTAAACATTTGTTGAGAAAACACATGGGGTAGGCATTGTTTTAAGTACAATGGATAAGACACATAGAGCTATTCTAATGGAGTGAGAGCCAAAAGAACATCAAGAAGAAAAATACAAAATAATTCCAGATAATGATGGTCACAGGAGGGTAATAAAGTGAGTTCATATGGTGGAGACTGATTGTGGAGGGGAAGTGAGGAGACTTCTTTAAACAGGGCAGTCAAGAAAGACCTGTCCCAGAAGAGGTAGTTTTTTACTAAGACCTGAATGGTGGAAAGGGGTTAGCAGGGAACCAGCTAAGCACCATCTGCTACTAGGGATCACATACTACTGGGCATGTTTGATGAACTGGTTTTTCAGGACCAAGCGATCTCAGTTTCTACGATATAATTTGCCCATAGGCCTTGGTGTTTATCTAAAAGAGACCCAACCATTTCTGTTATCCAGTCTGGGTCCAGAGACCCCATCTGAGTAGCCATCTTTGGCTACTCAGGCCAAAGATGGAGGAAGGTGTTGTTTTCACAAGGAGATCATGAGAATAAAGGAGCAATGGTCCAGGGCACAGGCACATTCCAGTAGTGGATGAGCACACTTCCCATTCCTTTAAGAAGCCCAGTGTGATTCAGGCTCATTGTGGACAAAAGGGAAAACAGCACCACTTCAACACCTTGCTGGTTGCAGAAAGTGGAGATAATAGCGTATTCACAGAGGACACCACCATTGAGGTGATGGAAACTACTACTGTCAAGGAATCCTGGGAAAGAGGAGCCTCCTAAATGATCTGGGGTGGAAGAGCCCATGAGAGGACTGTCCACAAACACGTGTATGATATCCTGACTCCTGGAAGAATTTGGGGTCTACGAGAGAAATAGGGATTTAAATTCGTAAAGCATGAGGTATGCTACCATATCCCCAGCCACAAATTCCCCTAGAGTTTCATCCCCTTCTCTGAATCTTCCCTTCACCTTCTCATGTCCCTGAGAATACAGTGTCCTCTGCTGCCTTTTCTGGCGGTGGCCTTGACAACAGTGGGTCTGGAAGTAGAATAGGTGCCCTCACAGCTCTTTGTTGCCCCTTTCAGACAATCCCTACTCCCTTTTGCCTAAACTTCCTCTCCAGCTTCAAAGCTCATATCATCAGTGTTATGGACAAAATTCTGTCTCAGCCACCGCCAAATTCTTATGCTGAAATCCTAACCCCCAGTACCTCAGAAAGTGAATGTGTTTGAAGACAGGGTCTTTAAAGAGGTGATTAGTTTAAAACGAGGTAATTGGTATGCGCACTAATCCAATAAGAGTGGCATGTCTATAAGAGAAAATTTGGACACACACACACACACACACACACACACACACACACACATACACACACACACAGAGGAAAGACCAGGTGAAGACAAAGGGAAAAGACAACCATCTACAAGCCAAGGAGAGAGCCTTCAGAAGAAATAAACTCTGCTAAAACCTTGATCTCAGATATTTAGCCTCATAAACTGTGAAAAAAAAAGTCTCTTGTTTAAACCACCAAGCCCATGGTATCTGTCATGGCAGCCCTAGCCAACTAATACAATTAGATACCCATCTTCCTTTCTGCCGTCATCTGCAGCTCTCTTGAAGATTTTTGTTCTTGCTTTAGTCCTATTCCTCTCTCTTATACAAATCCTATCATAATCCATGGTGATTTATATAACTATGTGTACTATTCTTTCATCGCCTTGGCCTCTCAGTTCCCGTTCCTCACTTTGGCTCAGCCACCCACTCCCATGGACATCCAAATTATCATAGCTCCTGAGTAGTGAGCTATTTGGCCCTCGCAGAAGCTGAGCCAAGTGCAAACATCCAAAGCCCCCAGCCAAACACTCCAGGCTTCAGGAGTGATTTATGCTATAAAAACTATTATCTTTTTCTATATGCACCATGACACAAAAACGTGCAAGGAGACACTTCCCTGGATCTTATTGCTGCCAACAACCACACCCCATTTACAACCTCACTTCAGTAATAATCACCATCTCCCACTGTTCTAGCTTCCTTTCTCTAGTTATCTGAATCCAGAAGTTTTTGACTCCATTAAGACCTACGTGCCATGGAAACTTCCAATATAAGTATCTGTTAAATAAATGAATACATATATGAATTTCCTTAGTATCTTCCCACCTACTTCTTTAACTTTTCCTTTTCCCAAAGTTCATAAGATTAGGATGGGGTTATTTTTATTTCACTGTCAAAAGTGTGACTTTCCTGATACACAAAAGGCAAAGAAATTAATCTCTAATTAAAAGCATAGCCTGTGGGACACAGCCTGACAGCTGGGAAGCCCTTGTAGCAGCTCCCATCCACCTCTTCTCACCCTCCATATCACGGTTATCAAGAAGGCATGGGGACTTTGTTTTTCGAGTTGTGCATTTTTTTTTTAGCTATTGTTAGTCACAGCTATCAACAAAAGCATTATTTATGCACTCATCTTCAAGGAGAGTGTGAAGCAACTGCTGATATTTTGCAAAGGGTTGTTCATGTTTTATTTCAGGATTAGATGTGACCGTATATTTTGGGGGAAAAAAGTCCATTCAGCATGGATAGGAAAAAGTTCAAGTCTACAGCAAATGTTACAATCTGCCCCGATGTCCTATTGTGACTTATCTATAATCTTCAAAAAATGTATAACTTCTTCTCTTCTAAAGGTTTATATTTGTGTCTTCAAACTCTCCTGCTCAACTAATCCCACTAAACCATGAAATTGTAATGCTGGGCAAGATGGTCAGGCTTCACAATGACTGCTGGATCCCTGCCAAGATCAACAGTCTCTGTCTTTTACTTGCTGTTGACTATAAGGTTTTTACCCATATGGACACTCGAAACTCTGTTTCTTTAGTTACTTTCATCTTACCTTCACCTCTTCCAAATTACAGAGATTTCTCTGTTCTTTTCTCATTGCTTCAGTCTCATAACTATTTTACTTTTAATACTCTAGAGTCTAGACAATACAGTCAAGCATCATTATTTTGGTCAATGATGAACCATATATATAATGGTGATCCCATAGATTATAACGGAACCTAAAAATTCCTATAACCTAGTGATGTCATAGCTGTCATAATAACATCATAGCGAAATGCATTATTCATGTGTGTGGTGATGCTGGTGTTAACAAACCTACTGGGCTGCCAGTCATATAAAAATATAGTACATACAATTATGTACAGTCCATACTACTTGATGATAATAAATGACAACATTCTGGCTTACGTATTTACTAAACTATACTTCATCATTATTTTAGAGTGAATTCTTTCTACTTATAAGAAAAGTTTGCAACGGCCTCATACATCTCGTGTTTACACATCTCTTGATTGCATCATTTGCTCTTGATTTAATCTTGTGTTGTTTTATACAGTAACATGCTGTACAGGGGTGTAGCCTAGGAGCAATATGCTATGCCATGTAATCTGGGTGTGTAGTAGGCTATACCACCTGGGATTGTGTGAGTGTACTCTATGATGTTTACACAATGGTGAAATCACCTAATGACACATTTCTCAGAATGTATCCCCACCACTAAGTGGCTCATGGCTGTATATAGCCTTGTGAAAAAAAATATGTTCCAATAATATTAAAAACTATTATGAATATCATTGTTCAGCCCTACTGGGACTTTTTAAAAGAATTTAATGTGTATTCATCTCTCGGAGCTATATCTATATATAGCTGAAACTACATATGGTTTTATGGCTGTTACTAGCACTTTATTCAAACTTTACAACACTTATTATTGTATATTATAGGCAACCATTTAGCTGTCTTTGAAAAACTGCATTACCCCCAAGAATAGAACAAGAGATTTAAAGCTGCCGAAAGATTCATATCTGAATCACAATTCTTGAGGTCAAAGCATGTCTGTTCTAGTTTACTATACACATATATATGTGCTGTATATATATGCTACGCTCATACACACACACACACACTCACACACACACTCCTAATTCCAAAGCCATCCTTCATATCAGTTATAAAAATTATACCCAACTATCTCAGGTCACTTTGGGAAGAAAAATAATTGATTGTATTAGTCAAACGACTGGCTATTTTCGTAGCCAACGGAATCTAGTCAATCTGTGAAGAACCAATTATCAATTATAATAAATTGTTTAGATGAATTCAGCCATTACGATTTTATTTTTATGTAGCTTAAGAAGAGTTTTATTCACACCTCCCTAATTATAACATCCTTTTATATGGGTTATTGTTCATTTATCAGCCACCAGCTGAGAGAATTGAGGACTGACAACAAATGCAAACTTTATGGTGACGATATAGGAAAAAGATTTGTGAAATAAAGACACAATCTCCTACATGTAAAAAAAAAATTGGTAGTAATTGATATGAGATTGGTTCTCTCCAATTATGAGGGTCTAGATTTACACATAAATATATATATGAAGCATTCTTCCATAATTATCACTGAGACATCCTGATAAGAAATGCAAAAATCTACTGTGAAGCATGAAATGACATGTTATGAGTAAAGAATGTTTAGATTCTTGTTTTGAACAAGAACAGGCATATTCTGTTATGAGGTCTACATGGAAAAGCAAATCTTTAAAGTGTCCAAATCAATGAAAAGATCAGCTATAATGGAATTTGGGAGAAATAATTCAGTAAAATATTTTATTTTGATGTTTTAAAATCATCTTCTTTTATAATGTACTGCTCAGACAGTCCTTTTCATTTTTACCCAGAATACAATTTCAATTTTAATCTATTGGAGTTTGAAATGGGTGGAGTTTAATTTAATTTAAAATGACATAACTTACCCAATTTGCATACAGTGATTTAAAGAAATCTTTATATTACCGTTTTAAGAGACAAGATATGTTTCTAAAATGTAACCCATGAAATAAAATATAATTTGACATTTTATTATTAAATGAGGTAGACTGTTCATGGGAAATATCTATGGAGAGGACCTAGTTAAATATATTCTCCTATAAAGCCTAGCTAGATACCCTAGTAGAACATATTCTCAGAAATTTTACTTTATCCAGAAGCAACTCAACACAAAAGTAGTCATATCTTGGGAAAGGGTCACTTCATGACAAACAGACCTGATATAAAAGCAGATTTTGCAGGCAGAGGCCCTAAGGCTTTGAAACATATTCTAAAATTCCATTCTTCTCCAGACTTTAGAGGCTTATGAGTCAGGTCACATGCTGGCTTCCCTATTCCCAAAGAAGCACTTGCATCTATGTGCATTTTGGGTCAACATGTGGGACTTCCATCTTGACTATACTTGTCTTTTATAGTCTACTTAGCAAAATTTGAGCTGGGGGAATTGCCACCTCCAGGTTGGTTTGTCTCCCCCACATCTCTTGCTAGAGTGAATCACTGAGACGATAAAAAGTTAGCAAGGAAGTTTTTCTTTTGGTGTTTTGGCTTCTTCATACGACTATAGTTGATTCTATTTCTTTTGAATTAATATTCTCACTTCTTTATTTCCTAAGAAGTGAATATGTACAATGCATTCATTTTGTGAGAGAGCTTCACTCTGCCAGAACAATTTTCTCTACTGGCAACTTTCCTAGAAGCTGAAAAATTCACAAGAAGTGTAAGTTTTCTTAGTAGCCTAATCATAGCCTAGTAAGAAATATTTTAACATTTTCATCATACTTCATTTACCTCCCACAACATTACAGATTGATTTTAGTAGGAAAATTACCCCAAAGTGGAATTAGAAATGGAGTTAGAAAAAAAAGTGGATTTTTATACAGTGGAGAAAGGAAAGCCTCTTCAATAAATGGTGCTGGGAAAACTGGAAAGCCACCTGCAAAAGAATGAAACTAGACTGTTGTCTATCATCACACACCAAAATTAACTCAAAATGGATTAAGAACCTAAAATTAAGACCTGAAACAATAAAATGCATAGAAGAAAACATAGGAACTAAACTCAAGGACCTTGGACTTAAAGAGGATTTTATGAACTTGAGCTCAAAAGCAAGGGAAGTAAAAGCTAAAATAAATGAATGGGACTACATCAAACTAAAAAGCTTCTGCTCAGCAAAAGAAATCGCCAACAAGGTAAAGAGACAACCATCCGAATGGGAAAATATATTTGCAAGCAACACCTCCGATAAGGGCCTAACATCTAAAATATACAAAGAACTCATACAACTTAATAACAATAAAAAAGATAAATGATCCAATCAAAAATGGGAAGAGGACCTGAACAGACACTTTTTCCCAGAGGACATAAAAATGACCAACAAATATATGAAAAGATGCTCAACATCGCTAGCTATTAGGGAAATGCAAACCAAAACCACAATGAGTTACCATCTCACACCTGTTAGAATAGCTATAATCAACAGGACAAGTAATAACAAATGTTGGAGAGGATGCAGAGAAAAAGGAACCCTCATACACTACTGGTGGACTGCAAATTGTTACAGCCTCTATGGAAAACAGTATGGAGGTTCCTCAAAAAACTAAGACTTGATCTACCATATGATCCAGCAATCCCTCTACTGGGTATTTACCCCAAAGGTTTGAAAATCCATATGCAAGAAGATATTTGTATACTGATATTCATAGCAGCATTATTCACAGCGGCCAGGACATGGAAGCAGCCAAAGTGTCCTACGATAGATGATTGGCTAAAGAAGCTGTGGTACATATATACAGTGGAATATTACTCGGCCGTAAGAAGAGATGAAATACTGCCATTTGCGACATGGATGGACCTCGAGATAATCATGCTAAGTGAAATAAGCCAGACAGAAAAAGTTGAAAATCACATGATATCACTTATATGTGGGGTATAAATCTAAAAGCAACAAATGAGAAGGACAAACAGAGACTCATGGACATGGACTATAGGCTAGTGGTTACCAGAGGACTATAGACTAGTGGTTACTAGTGGGGTGGGGGAGGAGGGAAGAGGTAGATGGGGTAAAGGGGGTCAAATATAGGGTTTAGGGAGAGGGTAGAGTGGGTAAAGGGGATCAAATATATGGTAGCTGAAGGAAACTAGACTTTGGGTGGTAAACACACAATAGAATATACAGATGTCAAATGATAATGTACATCTGAAAATTATATAATTGTATTAACCAACGTTACCCCAATAAACTTAATTAAAAATTTTTAAGTGGGTTTTTACTTACTCTTTAATGTCTTTATTGATATCATGTCCTCCTTCCGCAAAAAAAAGTATAGGAGAAATACTAACTTCTGTCTTCATACATAGCAAATACCTTTGATTTGAAATAATGTAGGCATCCATACTCTGGGATTGTTATTAATAATTAAGATTTTATTCTTTGCATTTATGCATTTATACTTTATATTATGTCTATAATATTAACAATTATATATTTTGCATTGTATTATTCTAATCTATTACTTGATACATTCTAATAACTATCTACTGAAGAATGTTTCTATCTCTATTTATAAATTAGAAGTTTAAATAACTTTCTTAAGCTCACACAAGTTCTTACTAGAATGAAACTAGAACTTGCTGCCATGGTCCCTGAAATGCTAATTCTATACCACCAAGATTAACTATTCTTTGGACAAATATTTAACAAATACTAACTTATCATCTCCAGAGAAAACAACAGGCAATGTAGTTGCTATGCACACAAAGTATTTTGATAATATGCATGTTCACATGTTTATTCACATTCCTTCTGTGAGACCTTTAATAAAGTCTTGGAGATTCATTTTTATCATATGACATAATATGATATGTCACATGATATATCACATTATATCAGGCCATAGAAATAGTAAACACACTTTTTTTGAGTATTGCATAGGCTTTCTAAAAATATTATCAGGCCCAATTATAAACATCTTTAAAATATAAAACACATAGTCAAAACACAAAATTCAGAGAATTGTATTACATTAAATTCTAATTGTAGTACGAATAGAATTTGAATTGGAAGAAAGTAAGGGAGAAAGAAGGATATCTAACCTACTTTTTCCAACATCTTAAAGAAAATTAAACTCTGAATTCAACCCAGTCTGGAGTGGATGAATTGAGTAAATTGGTTAAATGTATTAGACTGTGGATAGCAGAAAACCCAATATTCAGTTTTTTCAATAATTTATTTTTATCTCACAGAAAAAATCCAGAAGGAGATGGTGAAGGGCTGCTGTATTTGTTAAATAATGTTATCAGGGAGCTAGTCTTCTTCTATATGCCAGCTCTGTCATTTTTAATGAGTCACTATTATCTTCAGGGTCACCAAGTGGCTTCTTGACCTGCTAGTATTATTTGTGCATTCCAGGTATGAAGAAGGGGGAGGAAGAAAAGGCAGACAGCTTCTCCTCTATAGACCCTTCGTCCTCACTGTGTCGCATGGCCACTTCTAGCTGCAAGAGAGACTGACTATTTAAGTATTCCTCACCAGGGACTCGATAGCACAGAAAGGCAATGAAGGAGGGTGCTGTCGAATCAGTCAACCTGTAGTATCTGCCACATAGAATGTTAGACTGTAAGGTCTTTCTAGAAGAGAAAATCTTTGAAGCAAAACATGAAAAATAAGTCTAGAATATAATGAGAGGAAGGAAATTAAGGCAGAGAAAAGTATGCAATGAAAATTCTGCAGGGTGAATGCTATTTTTCTCTGAGACTATAATATTCAAAGTCAAGAAATCTCTAAGAAACCAATATGAGTGCATATTATGTCCTTGATAAATATTTATTAAGCAACTGAATGGAAGAATTGTAGTCTTGCTTCTTCTTTTGAAAATGTCAATTCTTATTTAAGTTAAGGCTTTTGTTATGTTGTTAACGTTTGAAAGTGAATTCTTTGAGTTCAACTCACTATGGTGAACAGTACATGCTTGATAGTATGCTTTCAATACTGATCACTAGAATTAAACCTAAAACCTATTCTTATATAAGCTGTTAATTTTAGCATATGAAGTATAGAGAGAAACACATTACTTTTTTATCTTACTCCTTGATGAAACATTTCTAGAAAATACATGGCCACAAAATCTCCATTACTTGTATTACTCTTTGCTTTGCTTTTAATCTCCTTTAGAATAAATGAAACAGCAATTTTATAATGTATCAAGTAAAAAAAGTAACATTGAGTTTTTGCAATGAACTGGACAAAACAGCTGTTTTGTGGGACAGACCTCGCCCAGTTGAGAACACTTGAGCTATAGAAAATAAAAGTAGACAATAATAAAGTATAAGACAGAGATTCACTATTTTTCACAAGAAAGAATTATAGAAATGGGCTCAAATAATAATCTGAAAAAGATGAAAATTTTCTTGCTAAAAATAGGAGAGAAATTGTGAGTACATAATACAATTCATTTCTCAAGGTGAAGAAAACAACACAAACTATGTAATATTCTTCACTTCAGGAACCTATTGATCTAGAAGATAGATTTTGAATACTAAACGGGAATATGTAAAAATTCAATTCCATGACGTTTGCATCTATTTGTTATCTACTTTGTAGCTATAAATTTTCAAAGGCCAGGGCAAACAGACAAACTGCATGGCCTCTGCTTTTACATTATTTTTAATCTTGTGAGAAAGGAAAATATAAACAACACACGAACAAGCTGCAGAATGCTCTAACGGTGTTCGTGGAGGTATCAAAAGATAAGTATAAACAAATCTGCATGCGAGGGATAGGAGATCACAGAAAAGTTGGTGGCCCCAACAATCTGGGTCCCTGCCATTCAAGCTCTTTATAGTTCCCTCCTACACTGACTCATAGCTAGCCTTGGACCAAGAGACTACTCTACTGAGGAAGTGACAGAGTGTAGGGTCCAAGGCTAGGTCATAAAAGATATTTCCACATTGTCCTTTCTCTTTCTTGAATCACTTACTCTGGAAGAAAGCAACCTCCATGTTTTAAGAATACTCAAGCTTCCCTAAGGAATAGTTTACAGTCCAAAAAATGGAGGTCTCTTTCCAACGCCGACACTAACCTGCTAGCCATGTGAGTAAGCACTCAATCCTTGAAGCAGGACCTCCAGCTCCAACTCTTAAAATTGACAACAACGTGACTAAAATTGCATGAGATACCCTGAGCCAGAACCACCCAGCTAAGCCAATCCCAAATTCCTGAACTATGTATGAGATAAATGTTTATTAGTGTCTTATGTCACTAATTTGGGGGTTAATTTGCCATGTAGCAATAGATAACTAATACAGGTAATGATCAACTGGAATGCACTAGATAGAAGAGTAGCAAAACATTCCAAAAATAAGAAACAGAACATGCAAAGGCACAGAGACTTGGACAAATATTTAACAAATACTTAGGAAATAATATATTTAGGAAATGATGAGAGACTCAAAATGCAACAGCAGGGGTATGTGGAACGGCAGGGCAGAAGATGGAGCTAAAAAATGAAGGGGCATTTGCTGAGCACCGTGAATGTCAAGATGAGAAGTTAAGAGTTTTATCACTGTAGGCATTGGAAGGCAATCAAGCTTCTAAGTAGTGGCAATAATCATCAGCAGCAGCAGCAGCCAAAATATACGAGATGCAGCAAAAGCATCTAAAAAAGTACTAAGAGAAAAGTTTACAGCAATAAACATCTACATTTAAAAAGAAGAAAGTACTTAAATAAACAACCTAACTTTACACCTCAAGAAACTAGAAAAGAAGAAGAAACTAAACCCAAAAGTAGCAGAAGGAAGGAAATAATAAAGATTAGGGTAGAAGTAAATCAAATAGAGAATAGAAAAACCAACAAAATTAAGAGCTGGATTTTTGAAAAGAAACAAAATCGGCAAATCCACAGCTACATTAACCAAAGGAAAAAGAGATAAGACTTAAATAAAATCATTAATGAAAGAGAAGACATTACAACAGATGCCTCAGAAATGAAAAAAAAGATCATATTGGTGTGTATTTTAACAATTACACACCAATAAACTGGATAACCTAGAAGAAATGAATGAATTCCTAGAAACATGCAATTTACCAAAACAGAATTAAGAAGTAGAAAGTCTAAACAGACCAGAAACAAATAAGAATATTGAATAAATAGTCGAAAACCTCTCAATAAATAAAAATCCAGGGCCAGATGTCTTCACTGGTGAATCGTACCAAAAAGTCAAAAAATCAATATCAATCCTTCTTAAAAGGAAGAAAAGAGAAAAGGAAGAAATACTTCCCAACTAATTTTATGAAGCCAGCATCGCCCTGATACCAAAGCCAGACAAAGAAAACACAAGAAAAGAAAACTACAAGCAAAATCCCTAATGAATATAGATATAAAAATCTTCAATAGCATACTAGCAAACCAAATTCAATCTTATATTTAAAGGATTATACACCACGATCAGGTAGGATGTATCTCTGGTATGCGAGGATGGTTTATCATATGCAAATCAATCAGTGCGATATGCCACATTAACAAAATGAAAGATAAAAAGCATGTGATGACCTCAATAGATGCAGAGAAAGCATTTGACAAAATTTAACACCATTTTTGATAAAATCTCTCAACAAAATAGGTATAGATGGCACTTCATTCAACACAATAAAGGCCGTATATGAAAAGCCCACAGCTAATAGTATAATCAATGGGGAGAAGCTTTTTTCTCACCATATCTATTAAATATTGTTCAAGAAGTTCTAGCCAGAGCAATTAGGTAAGAAAAAGAAATAAAAGGCATGCAACTTAGGAAGGAAGAAGTAAAATTATTTCTGTTTGAAGATGACATGATCTCTTAAATAGAAAGTCCTAAAGACTCAACAATGACAATAACAAAAATATTATAGTAAATGAATAATAAATGAATTCAGCAAACTTGTAGGATTCAAAATCAACATACAAAAAGCAGTGGCATTTCTACGGACTGACAGCAAACTATCTACAAAAGAAAATTAAAAAAAACAAATTTATTTGTAATAGCGACAAAAATAATAAAATACTTAAGAATGAACTTAACCAAAATGGTGAGAGACTTGCACACTTAAAAGTATAAAACATTGATGAAGAAAACTGAGGATGACACAGATAAATGGAAAAACTTGCTGTGCTCGTGGATTGGAAGAATTAATATCGTTAAAAGGCCCACACTACACAAAATGATCTACAGATTCGATGTAATCTCTATTAAAATTCCAGTGTCATTCTTTATACAATGAATAGCCAAGACAATCTTGGGAAGAACAAAGAAAAATAAAGCTGGAAGCATCACACTTCCTGACTTCAAAATATATGATAAAACTACAAAAATCAGAACAGTACAGTACTGGCATGAAAACAAACATATAACTTAATGGAACAGAACAAAGAGCCCAGAAATTAATCCACACATTTATGATCAACTGATCTTTGACAAGAGTGCCAAGAATGCACAATGGGGAAAGAATAGTTTCTTCAATAAGTGATGTTCAGAAAATTTGATATTCACAAACAGAAGAATGAAAATACAATTTAATGCCATATGGAAAACCCAGATCAAAGTAGATTAAAGACATAAAGATAAGACATGAAACTGTAAAACTACTATAAATACATAAGGGAAAAACTTCTTGACATTGGTCTTGGCAATGATTTTGTAATTATGACACCAAAAGCACAGACAACAGCAGAAATGAACAAGTAAGATTGCCTCAAACTAAAAACCTTCTGCATAACAAAGAAAACAATCAACAAAATTAAAAGGCAACCTAAAGAATGGGAAAAATATTTGTAATCATATATCTTATAAATGGTTAATATACAAAGCATTTAATTCACACAACTTAAGAGCAAAAAAAACCATGAAAAATCTATTCAAAAATGAACAAACAGCCTGAATAGGTGTTTCTCAAAAGAAGACATACAGATGGTCAAAAGCACATGAAATGGTGCTCAACATCACTAATCATCAGGGAAAGGCAAACCAAAACCACAATGAGATATCACCTCGCACCTGTTAGAATGGCTATCATCAAAAAGACAAAAGGTAACAGGTATTGCTGAGGATGTGGAAAACAAGGAAACTCTTGTGCACTGTTGGGAATGCAAATTGGTGCAGCCATTATGGAAATCAGTATGGAGGTTCCTCAAAAAATTAAAACTAGAACCACCATATGATACAACAATTCCACTTCTGGGTGTATAGCCAAAGAAAATGAAACTTGGATCTCAAAAAGATATCTGCATCCCCATGTTCATTGCAGCATTATTCATAATAGTCAAGATGTAGAAACAACCTAAAAGCCATAGACAGATAAATGGATAAAGAAAACGTATGTGGTATATATACATAACAGGTCCTTGAATGACATCATTTCAGTCAGCATCATTTCATTATAATGTTGATGAGATGCTGTAGGAACTTAATTCTTGTTTATATCAATTAGCTTATGGTAAAATTGGTTTTGTTATACATCATTTTGCCACAATTCCAAGAACCTATCAAAAATATTAAGTGAGGATTTACTCTATAATGGCATACTACTCATTCACAAAAAAAAAAGAAGGAAATACTGCCATTCGTGACAACATGGATGAACCTGAAGAACATTATGCAACACTTTGCCAGATATAGAAAGACAAAAAATCCACAATCTCACTCTCATGTGGAATCTAAAATAATCAAACGCGTAAAAGCAAAGTAAAATGATATTTGCCAGGGGCAGGGGGGTAGAGGGGGAACAGAGAGATGTTTACCAAATTATACAAAGTTTCAGTTGCATTAAAAATAAATGAGTTCTGAAAATCTATTGTACAGCATGGTGATTATAGTTGAAAATACTATTGTATACTTGAAATTTGCTAAGTGAGTAAATCTCAAGTGTTCTCTGCACAAAAAAAGAAATTAAAAAGGAAGGATAGATTGATGGATTGAAGGAAGGAAGGATGGAGGGAAGGA
>NW_011888819.1:3428621-3441305 GCF_000151845.1 Pteropus vampyrus
TTTGAACTGCAAGGAGGGTGGGGAGGTGTTGTAAAATTACTATTTTTATCCAACTCCTGTTTTTATCTGTACTAATTTCTCTAAGTTCTATTCATGGTTTCTGTAAAAGCCAAACACAGAAAGTAACCTTAAGGTATTAATTAACCATTAAAAATCACCCAGAATTGCTTTTGAAGTGAAAGTAAAGAGCAGCAAAAAGAAAAGACGATCAAGAAAGAAAATCAAAATGAATAGACTTACTGAAGATATGCATTCCTTTAACTGTCTTCCAAGATGTTCTTAAATAATCAACTACTGGCATAATTTATCACCTTGATACTGAGGTTCCATCAAAAACCACTCCATCTTGGTTGCACCATCTTGTAAAATGAGTATAGAGCCAGCACTAGCTCACTGAGGTACCCTGGATCTTAATGAGGCTTATCATCAGTTTAAGTTCTTCACTCCCTCCTCCACTCACCCACACACAGTTTGCAAACCTTATTATAGCACTTATAATTTTCTGTTTTACTTATTTTTCCTTAAACTCATCCAAGCAACTAATTACATCGTATTCATTTTGAATCACTATTTAGCAGAGTTCACAATAAGATAGTACATGTTCTTATACTAAATTATTCAACTGATCAGTTCTACCCAAAGATCGGAACAATTGCCTAACACGTGTCAGCTCTAGCTTTCATTCAAAAACCACTTTTCTAAAATAAGAAAGGCAAAAGTCAAAACTAAGGTGAAAAGAATTGCTACATAGAAAACAGGCTGAGTAGTCCCTTGAACATGCTAAAGGAAGTCTGAAGTGCACTGATGGGTCAAGAACTTCCTGTCATTCCCTCTGTGTTAGCATGTTCCATTTTATATCAGATATGTGAATTTGGACTGCCCTAGCTTAAAAGTTTCTTGTGCCTTATTTGTCCTTCTCCTCTCAGTGCCTCGTACAATGCCTGACACATAAGGGAGGGGTCCAATAAAACTAAACTATTAAAATTTCAAGTCCTGGCACTTAACTTTCTAAGGAAAATTAAGCACTTAATATTAACATAGGTGAGATTTACATATTTTGATCCATCTTTGAAGCAATAACTTTCTCTTCTACTCTTAGGCATAATAAACTCATTCAAGTTTCTGTTTAATTCTCATCTCCCAAGATGGCTTCTCTAACCACTTTTTCTAAAGTATCTCGCCATCAGTACTTTCCTATCCTTTCTATTTCTATCCTCTTCTTTGAACTTAGCACTAGACAAATTTATCTTATCCACATGTTTATGGTTCACTTTTTCTAATCCAGATGTAAATTTCCTGGGAGCAAGGCCAATATCTCTGTGGTTCACCATTGTATCAAGTATCTAAAACATCTATGCTCAAAACTGTTGTATATTGGAAACATAGGGGAGTTTTAAACAGATAGGTACCCAGGCTCAAACCAGAAAAATTAAATCAGACTCTGGAGCAAGAGATTCAGGCATCACTATTTCATCTTCTTTTAAGATTAGCAAGTAATTGTAATGCATAGCCAAGTTCAAGAACCACTGTTACATGAATGAGTGAATAAAAAAAAATTGACTAGAACTCAGTGCTCATTGCTCAGTACTTTATTTTTATAAAGGAAACGTCCCTTTGCTTAGTCTTAAAGCCACAGCTATAACCCGAAATAGCTGGCTTGGGATTGATGGTTTTTAATTTAAGCATCATCCCTTTAACATTAAGGAAAAGCTACTTTTAGTGGTCAGCAGCACATTCTGTTTACTAAGGGCAGTGCATTATGGAACCAGAATAAATAAAGAGAATCCTTGGAAAATCAGAAGATAAAAAATCCTGTACATGACAAATATACAGGTGTGATAAGAAAATTGGTTAGCACAAACCAAGCCATACACAGATTTTGAAAAATGGGAGATGTCAGCTATCCAGACAAAGCAAATATACAATATCCAATATCACCATAATGTGGAACCTTTTGAAAATATCCTTGAAAATATTTATTTTACTCTGCCTTCTCTCAATCAATAAACCCCTCATGCAGTTCTCAGAGGAGAAAATATTCACAATGATTATATTTTGCCCTTCAGTAAGCTTCCTGGACTAGCTGGATTTATTTCTGCATTTTGTAAGTTATTCCATCACCCATTCACACTCTGCTTCAGCCAGTAGTAGAGAAAATATTAAAAATTCTATCAACTTCTGACACTCTAAAAGACAGCCATGATTTTCCCTTTGAGTAATCCACATTTTTCTTTAGTCCTTTCCATCAGCCACAGAATAGCCAAAACAATAAGCTGGTTGAAAGATTTATCCAATTTATTGGAGGGGAACGTTTTCTTTTCTTCACAATATTCTATTCCCTACATCCTGGTTACAATTGCCTGATGTTGGGCCATATCGATTTGACAAGGACCATTTTATCTGATTTCTGAATTGTTGAAGTACTGTAAGTAACAACTAAGAACACTAGTTATTAAATAGAACCAAAAATTCTTCAAGGTGAATACAAACACAGATTTAACTTTAGGTTAACTATTATTGGCTAAACTACTTCTTTCTAAAGTGAGAATGATTTATTTAATTCTAGGTAACACCCAAATAAAGAAAATAGAAAGTAATCCTATAGTTCAAAAGATATAACCAGTTGCAATATAGAGATCTTATTTAGAACCCAATTCAAATAAACTGAAAAATAATTATAAGATTCTATAAAACAATTGAGGAAATGTGAATGCTGACAAGATATTTAGGAAATATTATCAAATATTAAGAAAATATTATTAAATCTTTTTGTGATCAAGGTATTATGGTTGTATCATATTTTGAAAGTCCTTTCTTTATAGAAATATATACTGAAATATTCATGAGTCTGGGAATTGCTTCTAAACAATCTAGATGTGGGAATTGATGAAGATATTGATGAAACAAGAATGGCCATATATTAATAAGTACTGATGCTAGGTAATGAAAATATAGGGTTTATTTTATTTCTCTTTCACTTTCTCTCTCTAGATGGATAGATAGATGATAGATAGATAGTTAAGTAGACAGGTAGGAGGATGAGTGGATGGATGGATGGGTGGATAGATAGATGGATAGATAGGTAGATAGATAGATAGATAGATAGATAGATAGATAGATAGATAGACAGACAGACAGACAGGCAGACAGACAGACATAAGTATATATATTTAGAATTTTTTATTTGGGGGACTTTCAAACATATGTAAGTAAATAAGTAAACAACCATAAAAACAGATAACAGTTAAGAGCAATGATTACAACAATTAGATATTTCTTATTGTGGTAATGCCAGAAGAAAATATTAAATACAAAAATGTGTATAATAAACTTCCATATACTTATGTCTCACTTTCATAGCATTGCATAAAGAATTGACTTCAGTCCAGAACAAGTCTATTTAGAACTCTATCCAAGGACATTTTATTATGAAAGTAACAAAAATCTCATTATGTGATAGTTCCTCATGTGGACTGCAAGTAGAGTAGGGGTCTAAGGCACTCTATTCAAATGTTTTGTCACCATATTTAAATAAATTTCTCTTTGCCATTATTCCTTCAATGAACATTCTTCATGATCCACTATGTCCTAGAGACTATTCATAGTGCTGGGGAGACAATGATGAATTATATGGTCTCTGTCCTGGGGGAGCTTACAGACTATGAGATAAAAGTTATTGAACAGATAATCAAACAAATATATAACTGGATTTGTGGTAAGTACTATAAAATAAAAATCACAAGACATAATGGGAACATGTAACAAGATCATCTGATCTCTGGGGGTGATGATGAGCAGCAAGGGGTTCATAGAGGAAGACTTCTTTGCATCTTGTTCCTATTAGGAATTGGAAGCCATTGCAAGATTTTAAGTAGCTATGATAGGATCAGTTTCTCATTTCTGTAAACAACTGAAGTATGCCAGTAGAACACAGAGGGTAAGCACATGATCTTACTTAGAGTCTGACATCCTGGACTTAAATCCCAGTTTTGCCATTTATTAGCTATGTCATTTTCACAGTGTCCACATCTTTAAAACAGTAAAATAATAATTCCTTCTCTGAGGATTGTATTAAGGATTAAATGAGATAATCCATAGCAAGTGCTCAAAAATATTACCAATTTTTAACATAAGAGAAAGAAGATGGGAACTTGAAGCAGTCTAGGAGGTTCCAAGAGTCTGATTTGATGATGAGAGGAAAACCACATTTCTTTTCCATTAAGTATGCCTTTTTAAAATCGATAATTGACTTTTGAAAGCCTGTAAAATTATAAGCAATTTTTCAAAATAAAAATAGTCAATTTTCAAACTGATGATTAATGTAGGATATTCCCATGTTAAAAGATTAATAACACTTCCAAAAATTCTATTTCATGTTTATATGCTACACTTATTGCTCATTTACAAGGATATCAATTCATCTAAAATGCCTTAATAGCATCAAAGTATTCAACCACAGCAACATGTTCCTAAATTTGTCATCAGCTTCTGTCACGTCCATAGTCATAAAATTACAGCTTAGCTAAGTGTGAAATTAGACTGAATGTTGACTCCTAGTTAAATATCTCATCTTGGATCATTCAAACAATTTCAAATTTTTATAAATTCCCAGACAGGGTCACTTATTCTCTTTTTATTACTGCTGTAAAAAAATTTTTGTTAAACCCCACAAGTCTACTGTTCTTTGTTCACCACTTTTAACTGCTATGAACTTCATGACAAGATAAAGAATGATGATATTCCTTTGTTTCTTAAAAATATTTGACAAATGTTAAAACTGCTCTTCTAATAACTTAGTTGTATTTAGAATTCCATTTCCTAAATTTTATTTTTCTTGTGTAGTAAGTTTCAGTCTTGGTCTAGGTACATACACTGTAAAATGAAGAGCAAAAAACAACTGTTCTTGTCATTATGTCTGCTACTCTTTACTAGTATGGCATCAGGCCCATAGCAGAGGCCACTTAGGAAAGAGCACTGGCCCAGAAGTGAAGGCTTCCAGGAGCCGAACTTTGCAAGTGAGCTGTGCAGCTTCGGTAAATCTTTCACTGATGATGGGACTCTGCTCCAATTATCTGCAAAATAATGGTAATTAACCAGATTGAGGGCTACAAATTGGGCATCTGTGGACCAGGTTTCACTGCAAGACAAATCTATTATTTTTTCAGCCTGCAAATGCTACATAGGCAGGACATTCATTTTCTAGTACATCATAACCCTTCCCCCTGTTTTAATATTTTTTAAACACATAGACTTCATTTATTGAGCAGTTTTAGATTTAAAGAAAAATTGACCAGATAGAATACAGTCCTCATATATCCTCTGCAGAGTTTCCCCTATTGTTACCATCTTATATGAGTATGGCACATTTGGTATAAGAAATAAAGCAATATTGATACATTATTATTAACTAAAGTCCTTAGTTTATTTGAATTTCCTTACTCATGACCTAATTTCCTCCTTCTGTTCCAGGATCTCATTCATACTACATTATCTTTAGTCATCAGGTCTCCTTAGGCTCATCTGAGCTGTGACAGTTTCTTAGACTTTTTCTTGTTATTGATGATCCTTGACAGTTTCAAGGAGTATGGCCAGATATTTTGTAGAATGCTCATATATTGGAATCTATCTGATGTTTTTCTTATAAATAGACTGGGGTTATGGGTTTTGGGGAGGAAGATCACAAAAGTAAAGTGCCATTCTCATCACATCATAGCAAGGGTATATACTATCAACAGGATTTATGACTGTTCATATTGACCTGATTGATCACTTGAAGTAGTGTTTGTCGGGCTTTTCCACTGTAAAGTTACTCTTTTTCTTCCTTTCCACACGGTATACTTTAGAAGGCAGTAACTGTGTATAGGCCACACTTAAAAAGTAAGTAGTTATGTTCCTGCTCCCTGAAATTCTTCGATGTGGGATATTTGTCTCTCCTCCTTTAATAAGTTAATAAAGGGTAAATTAATATTCAATTGCTTGTTTATGTCAATATGGACCCACAGATATTTATTTCGTACTTTGGGTTATAACCCAATGCTACTTTATTTATTTTATTGCTCAAATTGTTCTAGCCTTTGCTCTTTGAAGCTGTTTCAGTTGGATCCTGTTCTCCTTTGACATACCCAATGTGGGCACTCACCAGGTTTGGGGAGGGGAAATAGCACTTTATTACTTTCTGGCACTATAAGATGCTTAAGATTTACATTTTATACTTCCTGCCCCAGTCCTAGAATCACCTATTTCTCCAAGAGCCCAGTTCCTTTTATTGGAGAACGGTATTAGAAACCAAGACCCAAGTACTAGTTTGGACATTGCTACTGGGATATTATTTCCTAAGGTCCTCTCTGCTGACAGAGCCTCTCTTTATTTTTACACTTGAACTGAGTCATATATTTGGTCACCAATATAGGTATTGAAGACATTTTGAGTTTTCCTGACCCAGGATCTAGATTACCTGTAGGATTCCATCTAACTCTAACACCCTTGTTACGTTTCCATCAGTCAAGGATAGGGTGGCTAATTATGGGCCCAAATCGAAATGTAAGAAATGAAAATGGGGAAATTTCAGGACAAGACTCTACCCAATCAGGCACTCCCATGGGTTAACTCATTGCAATGACTCTGACATATTTTTATTCTTTTATTTATATTTCACCCTAGTCCAGATCTACTTCCTCACCATAGAACTTGCTCATGCAGTATTTCTCAACCTTTACACTACTGACATTTTGAGCTGGATCATTCTTGTTGTGAGGGGCTGTCCTGTGCAATGTAAGACATGCATGCCTGGTGTCTACTCACTAGATACAAATGGCTCCACTGTCTCTTTTGGTGTGACAACCAAAATTATTTCCAGACATTACCAAATGTTCTGTAGGGGTCAACTCACCCTGGGTTGAGAACCAGTGCCTTAATATGGAAAGTTAAATTTTCACAACCTGCTTCCAAATTCTGACATCACAGTCCACCTCCCCGCCTGGATAGACATGTTTCCTGGAAATGGAGCCTCCAACACAATGCCACTTGTGATCTCAGGGTTCTCATTTTCCTATACTACCTTAGCCAATGACTAAAAGAGCTCTGGCTGTGAACAGCTCAATGTCTCTATCCTTTTGGTATTTGTCATACAGACCTTTTGCTATTATCTCTTCTCATGAATGCTTCTATCTCTACATCTAACCTGCAAACACTTCAAAGTCAATGACTATAATCTGAGCTCCTCTTTATTCCCAGCCTGTCTAGAAATGGCTATAATATATAATTGTTGGTTCATTGATCCTTTTTCAACTCTCTGCATTAAGGAATCTCAGCACATCAAAAGAATTCTTAAAAAAAATCAATAATAATTGGGAACCAAAGTAAAGCAAGTTTGTTACCTTCTTTGTCAAGTTAATAATATTATTTTAATGGAGTAATAAGCTTTTATGGTTCTGGGTCCCCACTCAAAGGTTTATAAAGAGCATTTGGGAATTATTTTTCCCCCAAATTGATTTTTGAGCTTTTCTGCAACCTTTATCTCTTGATCTTGGCAAATTTTTTTGTGTAACTATGGGACTAGTAGAGCAAAAATGTAAAGACTTTTTATATTTTTTCTTTATATTCTGGCTTACTACATTTTAATGATGTCATCTCTATATATAGTGGGCATCTTTTCTGGTCTTCCTAGCACCTATACTTGCTTCTGGCAACAGCATCCCTGCCCTCCTTTAAGGAAATATTCACCCCATTTAAGATATGATTATGGACAGGCTGAAGTCTCAGTGCTCTGCTTTTAACCACATAGAGTGGACACATGGCATGGTCGATCAGCTATGCCATTCTATAGCAAAAACTCCTTCTAACAAATCAGTCCATCAAGGATGTTCAGAACTAATCCCTGGAGATAAGTCCTTCTCATTTTTTGTTGCTATTGACTACATACTACTTTCCACAGTTGAGAAGAAAAAAAAAATGCAGCTAAAACAGAAAAAAAGCAGAGGTGGTACAATTCTGCTCCCGGTTCAAGGCCCGTCCCCATCTTCAGTGATCCATCTCAACATCTGTGGTAAATTCTATTAATGTTCAAAATGATTTGCTGCCCTCTTGGTAAGAGGCCTCTACGTCCCTCTTATGGTCACGTCACTTGCAGTAGCTCCCCGTGGGAGGACATCGTTCCCTAACCCATTAGCATCAGGCTTGGCCATGTGGCTTGCTTTTTTATGATATCCAAGCAGAAATTTTAGGAACCACAACCTGGTTGTATGATTATTTTTTTGCCCTCCCTGAGACTGAGATAGGGGCTGCTACTTTAGCCCAAGTCTTAGAATGAGAATATATGTGGAGCAGAGTCAAAATCAGAATGTGACATGAAAAAGAAACAAACTTCTGTTATTGTACAATAGAAGCTCCTTCTAATAAATCCATCTCCCTCTCCTCTCCTTCCTTCTTCTTTTCCCTATCTTTCCCAGAAGATAATTCCACTAGGTTACTAGCCCTGTAACTGTAAGGATTCTGACTAGTTATCATGTGACATATATATATATCCTTTATTCCATGACTAATACATACAATTTAGCAACGTATTTAAAAACAAATTACCATCGTCATCACGTGTAAACAAGATACAATGAACTAATACATCCTAGAAATGGTTATTTCAATGTCTAATAAGAAATTATTTTCAACATTAAACATACATTCAGAGATGCTAAACAAGTTTTCATAGTAACACCAATTTGTTCTAACGCTCATATTTACAATTTGACTAATGTTTATTTTAAGCCTCTATCATCAAATATAATAATAATTTCAACTTTTTAAAATTATTATTTCAATGTATTTCCACTGTAGTTTCTTTTTATAGTTTAATAAAATTTAGTTAGCATTTAAGAATTGTTCAATTTACTTTGGACATACAATATTATACATTTTTTGTTAAAACTGAAACATTAACATTTTTATATATGTTTAGCTATGTAGCAAAATGATGAGCTTTCTCTATTTCCATTAGCTAATGTATTACAGACTACTAGTGCATATCCACATCTGGTTCTCCTCTCTTTCCTGCAAATACAAGAAGACCATTTTCTCCCAAAGGTATTTCAGTTAGAGCTAAATAACCAGGTATAGTTCAGTGGTTTTCAACCGAGAACCTCCCCATTCTCCCCACCACCACCAGGAGGCATTTAGTAATATCTGGAGACATCTTCGGTTATCACAGCTGTAGGGCATCTACTGGCATCTAGTGTGAGGTGAACAAGGATGCTGCTACACATCCTACCATACACAGGACAGTCAACCAACAACAAAGGATTATTTGGACCAAAATGCCAATAACACCAAGGTTGAAAAAAACCTGTTCTAGGCAATAAAATGTAAGTGAAAGTAATATTGGTCACTCCAGGCTGTGACCTTTAAGAGCCTATCATCTCTTTAGGAACAACTGTGAATGCCATGTGTTGAGATGGAAGTACCACAAGAAGCATATGGCCTGTGTTTCTCAGTTACCACACAGAAAGGAGCTACCCTAGACAGTAGCCTGAATCTAAACAGTCTTCATTATCATTACATAAATCTCTTTTCATCTTTAACCTTTGTCGCATGTCTTAAATCGAATTTCAGGGCTAACTTGTTACAGCAGCATAATCCATCCTAACCTTACTAATACAGCTAGTTTAACAAATTTTCACTTATGTGCATGTAAATTACTATATTTTTTAATGCCAGCTCATACCATCAAGTATTCTTCAAAAATAACTTGTTTTTTAGGCAAATATCTCTGACTATTTCAGTCATTCATATATGCTGAAGATAGAGATGATACTACTCAAGAAAAAAAATGGGTTTGAAGAAAGACCAGTTGGCAGTATCTTCAATAATCTTCAGAATGTAAAACATAATTGCATGTATGTGAGCAAAAGAGATCACCTAGGTCTGAAAATGAAACTGGGAAATGATAACTTCCAGGTGGTATGGTTTTTGTCTAAAAGTCATAAGAATGTAAAATAAGAGGTTTGAAAACGATTTTTTCCCTCAACAGAGTAGATAATATACTTCATTTCACAGCAGCCTCACTACAGCAAATGATGTATGTTCATTACACAGTGGATGATGGCTTAGGAAGAGAATTCAATAAAATCTATGCTGGAGCCAAAAATAAAATCTGAAGAAAATGCCTTTAGTTTATCACCCTAATCACTCCTTCTGTGTGCCACAGAAGGGCTCACCTTATAATTCAGTTTTCCTATAGGTTATTTAAATTATCCAAAAGAAGTGCTGGAAGGCTAAGGCCCCCAAAATCTTAACTTAAAGGCAAGGGTTATATTTTTTTACACTTTCCACTTTTTCCCCTTCTCAGTTAAAGGTATAATAATAATTTGTAAAGCTTCAATTTCTGCTTCAGAGTCTTTAACTGCTATCTTATTATGAGACATAAAGTTGGTCGAAAAGGAACAAGAGAGAAATAAGAAATGTGAATACTACTGTGATGATGCCATTGTGCAAAATATAAACAATGGTGATACCTATAACAACTATGTCTTTAACTTCTGATTTTCCCAGTGGAAATATTTTATTGCCAAGGAGGCAATCAAAACCAGAAGTCATATATATCATTTTTTTATTGGAAATTAATTCTATATGAGCACATCTCATGGCTAAAGACCATTCTGATATAAGCAAAGGAAGAAATTCCTTGTCAAATAATTTTGACCTCATGATATTGCTCATTCTTCTAATACAGTCCTATGGAAATGAGATTGTATGATGTTCTGGAAAGTGCACTTGACCGGTAGTTCTGGGATTCAAATTATGATACCAAAGAACTTTAAAAACTTCTGACTATCATGCAAATATTGTGGAGTCTCAGACAGGCTCCACCACAAAATACTAGGACTTTCAACATCTCCTAGAGAGGATAAGAGGGAAAGTCCACATTTGAGACTACTGGATACTCAACTCAGTTGTAAGAATAACCAGCAATTTAATATATTTTGTTCACACTCATGTGGAGAAGTCAGTCTGATTCTCACAGATATGGCTGCTCAAAAAGGTCAATTGAAAGAATAGGATAGACCAATGGGAGCATAAATGACAAAACTGGTTCCTGATGATGCTCAGAGAAGGATGACAATCAAGTAGCTGGTAGTATAGGAAAGATGATAATAGCATCACAAGGGAAGCATCAGGGCCTTGGTCTCATAGACTGGAATTCAGGGTTGGGTTCCAGATGCCACAGCAAACTGGAGTGATAAAGACACAGAGGCACAAACCCAACCCATGACCTGGGCTTCCTCAACAGACGGATGCACAGAGATCACCAGGACAGTGTCTGTAATAACTGTATTACATTCTTCCTCCTGATGAAAATAACTCTCCAATTTACTCTTCACCTAGTCAGAACTGGTATCAATACCAGCAGTGAAGAATGTTTGTCACTACTCACTTCAGAGTCAGGGAAAGTCAATAACTGAAAAATATAAAGAATGACTTTAAAATTTTTTGTTTATCTTACATTTAAAAAAATGCTTCTATACCTTCCTTGGAAGTATTAATATAATCTCCTTCTAATCCAAATACTATTCAATATATGAGCACTCTAGCACTGGGTATAAATAGAGTCAGTATTAAAGTTTCACAATAACGATACATAAGAAATTAGAAATTCAAGGGTTAAAATTAAGAGAAAGTACTCAGTTGTTTAGAATTGTTACATAGAAACCAAAATAAATATTGAAATCAGTTTGTTCAAAGTATAAAATAATTCATCATTGTATAAAACATGTTATATTATATGACCTTTATCTTCTGACTGCATTTAAATTGTATCCACCAATGCCTTCACTGGACTGTGAAAATAGATAATGCATATTATTCATCTTTATAACTTTTCCAGTTACGTGACTCATAGTAGGTACTCCTTCAAATAATGTTCTTTAAAGGAATACATTTAAGCTCAAGGCTGTGACATTAATGAAAGAATTAACTTTATGATCTCAACTTTGAGAGTAGCGTTACTGTACTGAAAACTATGGCTATTTAACCCCACGGTTGATCAATAAAGCTATAACATTATTTACAAGTAGAGAGTCCCCTGGGGTTTCATGAATTCAGTTTTAATTTTGTCTAAAGAAGAAAAAATTCCAAGAAAGTTATGGTGGTTATAGTTTTAAGATATAATTAGCAAACTATAGCAACAGACTTTCATGCAGTTGATTGGAGTTGGGTTATCTTAACCAAGCATAAAATCTCTGATTTCTGAGAGTCACAACCACTTCTTAATTCTGCTGTCTGTGTTATTTGCTGTTTGTCACTCAATTTGAGTTGCTAAACAGCCTGCCTAGCTCCCATGGGTATTTGAGTTTGTCCTTGCTATTTAGATTTGACAAAAGAAAGATCTGCTTTATTTTGCAAGTGTCTTCACATAGCTCTTGATGTCTCTCATATCTCTTGCAAAGCTTTGGGAAGACACACAGAGCTATGATGAAAGCAGGGGACACTCACATAGCCAGCCAGAACAACTGTCTCAATCTATTCTATCAATGGAAACAACTAGTACACTTAAGTTTGTTCTTTTTTTTATGTTTCATGTGCAAATATCCATGAAGTCAATATGTTACTTTTAAATGCTTAGAGTGATTTCCACTAACTATATATTTTTTAAATGTCAAATGTATCAAAAAACAGTTATTCTATTGTTTTATATTC
>NW_011888819.1:3441355-3447389 GCF_000151845.1 Pteropus vampyrus
ATCTCTGATTTCTGAGAGTCACAACCACTTCTTAATTCTGCTGTCTGTGTTATTTGCTGTTTGTCACTCAATTTGAGTTGCTAAACAGCCTGCCTAGCTCCCATGGGTATTTGAGTTTGTCCTTGCTATTTAGATTTGACAAAAGAAAGATCTGCTTTATTTTGCAAGTGTCTTCACATAGCTCTTGATGTCTCTCATATCTCTTGCAAAGCTTTGGGAAGACACACAGAGCTATGATGAAAGCAGGGGACACTCACATAGCCAGCCAGAACAACTGTCTCAATCCATTCTATCAATGGAAACAACTAGTACACTTAAGTTTGTTCTTTTTTTTATGTTTCATGTGCAAATATCCATGAAGTCAATATGTTACTTTTAAATGCTTAGAGTGATTTCCACTAACTATATATTTTTTAAATGTCAAATGTATCAAAAAACAGTTATTCTATTGTTTTATATTCCAACATTTTTAAAAATAAAAAGGTGTTTTCTTAGTATCAAGATGTTATCATTATTTACCATAACTTCACAGGCTAAGTATGTAGTTGTCCAACAAAACTCAAAAATGAGGTCCTTGTAAAATAAAGATAACAGCCCATTAAGAATACAATATTTTGTTCAAGGTCTTTAGTCATCCTCTAGGTTCATTTTTCTGAATGTCTACTTTTCTCCCTCAGTGGCTTTCATTAAAATTATGGGAAAAGATGTGACTCTTTTATAATATAGTGGCAAAATGTAGAGCAGACCATATTAATCTGTCACTAACCTTTAAATATTTTTTCTCTTGTTTCATACAAAATTAGCCTCATCTACCATATATTTCCATTCCTCTGGCTCCTTTCAGGTTATTGATCTCTGTGTTATTTCTGCAAGTACATAGAAAGGTTTTATTATGTGTATGAATTAAATCTGTGATGCATAGAGTCTGCTTTATTTAGCTGAATATGTGTTTAATACACTTCAGAGTGAATCTTAAAAAAAAAATCTTCATTAAGAACTGTTTCCCATTATTACTTCTAAAGTTACTTGATAGCCTTATGCCATTTTACAACATGCACTAAATATAAATGAACAGCAAATAAAAATAAATATTACACATCAGGAGTGCTCATAAAAAAAACTACTGTTTAATTGTTTTGTCCTCTAACCAAGACTAAGGAAGTAATACCTAAAATCCTATTTTTATTGTTCTACACTTTCTATTAAAACCTTATGACTGTTCTCAAGATAAAGCCATATGCTCAAACCAACATTATGCAATTTCTCTTTTTGTCCCCACTGAAACAACAAAACAACACATACAAGAAAATTCAGAAGCTAAGCAAATCTCAGCTTTAGCTTTTTAGTAATAAATTTTTAATTAGAAAGATAAAGTGTTTTAATATTATAAGCAAATTATTTATTCCTCAGAGATTCATTTTTCCATAATATATAATATCAAATGTCCTGAACACATTATTTTAAATAGTAAATGGGTCTCTTGCCCCTTGGGCATAAGTACATACCATGATATTCTAACAAACAAGGAACAGTTTATTATTTGAATAACTTACAATGATTTTATTCTCTAAAAACATGATGCATTAAGAAAATTAATCAAAAAAAAAAATTTAAAATGATTTGAGCTTCCTGTCAAGATGGTGAGCCAGGTAAAAGTGAGGTTTGTCTCCTGCCATGACCACATTAAAATTAGTACCAAATTATAAAACAGTCAACATGGAGAACAACCTGAAGTCTAGCTGATCATAACAGATACATCTGAGGATATAAAGGAAAAGCCACATCGAGACCAGTAGGATGGGTGGAGACATGAAGCAGGTTGGTCCCACAGCTGCACATGGCAGTTGAGGACCTGGAAAGAGAGCCTTCATGAAAGAGTGAAGAGTTCTAGCCTCTCCAGCCCAGGGTTCCAGTCCCAGGGAGAATTCCCACAAAATCATGGTAAAAATCAGTGGTGATTCTGGCCATCTGGGTGAGATGGAAGGAATTTGGAAATCCAGATATCCCCCTTAAAGGGCCCACACACAGACTCTCTCAGTCACAGACACTCACCCTGAGGTCCAGTGGGAATCAGCAGCTTGAAAGATGCAATAGACCAAACAGGGAAAGACTGAGTTGCGTGGTGCCAGCTAAGAAATGGGCAGATCTGAATAGGTATTTCTCCAAAGAAGAAATACAGATGGCAAGAGACATATAAAAAGATGTTCAAGCTCACTAATCACGGAAATGCAAATTAAAACCACAATGAGCTATTACCTCATACTTGTCAGATTGGCTATCTTGAATAAATCAAAAAACAAGTCTTGGTGAAAATGTAGAGAAAAGGGAGCCCTCACATACTGTTAGCAGAATTGCAAATTGGTACAGCCACTATGGAAAAGTCTGGAGGGTCCTCAAAAAATTAAAAATAGAACTACCTTTTGACCAAGCAATTTTACTTCTAGGTATTTATCCAAAGAAAACTCAAACACTAATTCTTAAAGACCTATGCACCCCTATGTTTGTGGCAGTGCTATTCACAGTAGCCAAGATATGGAAGCAACCTAAGTGCCTGTTGATAGACAATTGGATAAGAAGTCAAAGTATATATATACAATGGAATATTACTGAGCCATAAAAAAAAAATGAAATCTTACCATTTGCAACGACATGAATGGACCTAGAGGGTATTAGGCTAAGTGAAATAAGTCAGACAGAGAAAGATAAATACTATATGATTTCACTTATATGCAGAATCTAATGAACAAAAGGAACAAATTAAATGAAAAGAGTCTCATGGATACAGAGAACAAACTGATGATTGCCACAGGGGAGGGGAGTTGGAGGCTGGGTGAAAAAGGTGAAGTGATAAAGAAGTACAAATTGGTAGTTACAAAACAATTACGAAGACATAGCGTACAGCATAGGGAATATGGTCGATATTATTGTAATGACTGTGTTTAATGCCAGATGGGTGTTAGAGTAATCAGGGGGATCACTTCATAAATTTCATATACATATCTAACCAGTATACTGTATATTTGAAGCTAATATAAAATAAATAAATAAATAACAATGTAAAAGGAAAAATATGGAATAGTCTCTACAGAGATCACAAAATCCAGCTGAATGAAAAATGGAAGTCTGAGTAGTTGGGGGGCTCTAACACTAATCTTGAGTGTCCTGCTTCACATAAATCATTTGTTTTCTCATTAATTACTATTATTAATACTATTATTACTACTATAATATTAATAATATTATAATAATATTAAAGTAAATATTTAATTAATAATTTATCTATAGGACTATATAATTTATATAGCAGTCCAAAGAACTGTGCATTCTGAAAGCAGACAATATAACAATAGCTTTTTATTCAAAAGCATTTTGGTGACTAAAATTAATATAGGAAAACTAAAGAAACAGTCTAAAACCACAATGTATATAAAGGTGAACACAAAATGAAGCAAGGTTTAAAGATCTTTTGGGATAAATCAATGCACAGAAAAATTAAATTCTGTCCATGAAAGAGTGACTCACTACCTCTGCCCCTCATTTGCATGAGTAAAAAGAGAAATTTTCAATAAGGACAGGCATTTTATGAACAAGGCTATCAAAATAGTCAATAAGCACACAAAAAGATGCTTAACATTTTTACTTAATAGGGAAGTACAAATTAAACCCCAAATAAGATACCACTAAATACCTACCTGAATTGCTATAAAACTAAAAAGGCCAACAATTCTGTGTTGACAAGGATGTGGAACAAGTAGAACTTTCATACATTGTTGATGGGATTGTGAAACGATACAATAACTTCAGAATAGTTCTTGATAGTACCTATTAAAACTAAATATATGCCTACTATGACCAAAGAATGCCATTATTACATCTATACCCAAGAGAAATGAATATATATGTCCACTAAAACCAAAACAAGAATTCTTAGCAACATATTTCAAAATCACCAAAATCTAAAAACTCAAATGTCCATTAACAATAGAATAAATAAGTATTTTGTGGTATATTAACCTACCTAGCAGTTAAAAAAAAAATGTATTGCTTGTAACAATTAAGAGGAAGAATTTTTATAGACATAATCATAATCAAAATGACTCAAAGGAGTAAAACCTGTGTGATCTGATTTTATAAAGTTTAATAACTAGTAAAACTAATCTGTCTTAAAAAAAAAGAGTTAGAGATTTGTTTTAGGAGGGAATTGTGGATAGGTGGGTTCTAATAGAACAGGGGCAAAAGAAAGGCTTTTAGCATGCCAAAAATATTATATATCTTCATCTCAATAGTGATTACAGTTACTCAGTTGTGTGTGTGTATCATGTAAACATACAAGTAAAAATTCATCACTTGAGATCTGTGTACTTTATAGGAGGCATGCTATACTTCAGTAAAAATTAACTACTAAACACTGTACATCTTAGTAGTAGAGGTAGACGAAAGATGTGTTGGAGTTCTCCTTCCAGTGGCGAGCTACAAAAATGAACATTCTTGGGCTTGTTTTCTTCCTCACTGCCCACCATGAAGAACCAATAACAATAGGTCATTTGTTTTCTGTAGCGTATTAGTCTCTGCCTATATGATGTGTGTATTAGTTAGCTGGGGCTGCCATAATAAATTACCACAGCCTTGGTGACTTAAAACAACAGAAATTTATTCTCTCACAAATGGAAACCAGAAGTCTGACATCAAGATGTCAGCAGGGCTGCGCTCCCTCAGAAGGCTCTAGGGGAGAATCCTTCCTGCCTCTTCCAGCTTCTGGTGGCTCCAGGTGGCTTGACTTGTGGCTAAATGCTACCTCTGTCTTCACATGGCCCTCTTCTCTGTGTCTTCTCTTCTGTTATAAGGACACTTGTCGCTGGATTTAGGGCTCACTCAGATAATCTAGAATGCTCTCATCTAGAGACCTTTAACACACCTAAATAATCTGCAAAGATCCTTTTTCCAAATAAGGTCCCATTCACAGGTTCTTGATATTAAAATGTGGACATATCTTTTGGGGAGCCACCATTCAACCCATTAGAATGTGTATAGATGAAAATGAATGCAATGGCCATTACAATAAATTTAAGATAATATAATGTGTAACCTCTATCCAGATAAACAATAAAAACGTATATTTGCTTTGTATTTTCCAGATATAGAAGAGATTTTTATCTGATTTGACCTTTGTAATAATACTCCATATAATAAAAAAGATAGATTTACTGTGGTAACCAAGATATATTTACTAATCATTTCTTCATTTATTTAACCAATGGAAAACTTAATAGAGGAAGACAGTGTTGAAAGTTTTCGTCTTAGTTCATAAGGGAGAACTGGTTTGTGTCAATTTTGAAGAAGGGGAGTATGACATTTAGCTTCAACTCACTAAGAAAAGAGTTCAAAATTAGGTCAACAACACCTGTGGAATATGATGGCATGTAATAAAGGATAAAATTCTTCAGGTAAAACTTCCTAAGAAACAAGTTGAATACTACATAGAAATGTTTGACTAAACATATAAAATTGGTCCTTAACTAAAACTAAGAAGTTTTTTTCCATTTTCTTCTTTTATGATCACGAACCTTGCTCATCTTAAGCCTAATAATATATTATTTCCTGTTATGCAATACATATATTTTTCAAATATCAAATATTATAATTTTAGAAATACCAATGTCTTTTACAAAGATGCATTGTTTCTTTTCTTCCTGCAATTGTTATAAATATGTGTGCTTTATATGTTAAATATGTTTTTTTAAATAAATTCAATATTATAATAGATGAATTTATATTTGTAAATATTAAACAATTATTTATGTAAAGCAAGCATTTTACTAACAAAAAATATCCTTTAAGTAACTTACGAGTATTATATATTTAAAATGTAATTTTACTTACAAAAATTTGATTGCCATACAATTATCTATGCATAGAATGAGACTCACCTGTGTAACTTATTTAAAATGCCTTGGTTACTGCATTATAAAAAAACAACTTTGACTTTCACCAACAGCGAAGTGATTATCTCAAACCAAATACTCTTAACTATTCT
>NW_011888819.1:3447439-3453644 GCF_000151845.1 Pteropus vampyrus
GAGTTCTCCTTCCAGTGGCGAGCTACAAAAATGAACATTCTTGGGCTTGTTTTCTTCCTCACTGCCCACCATGAAGAACCAATAACAATAGGTCATTTGTTTTCTGTAGCGTATTAGTCTCTGCCTATATGATGTGTGTATTAGTTACCTGGGGCTGCCATAATAAATTACCACAGCCTTGGTGACTTAAAACAACAGAAATTTATTCTCTCACAAATGGAAACCAGAAGTCTGACATCAAGATGTCAGCAGGGCTGCGCTCCCTCAGAAGGCTCTAGGGGAGAATCCTTCCTGCCTCTTCCAGCTTCTGGTGGCTCCAGGTGGCTTGACTTGTGGCTAAATGCTACCTCTGTCTTCACATGGCCCTCTTCTCTGTGTCTTCTCTTCTGTTATAAGGACACTTGTCGCTGGATTTAGGGCTCACTCAGATAATCTAGAATGCTCTCATCTAGAGACCTTTAACACACCTAAATAATCTGCAAAGATCCTTTTTCCAAATAAGGTCCCATTCACAGGTTCTTGATATTAAAATGTGGACATATCTTTTGGGGAGCCACCATTCAACCCATTAGAATGTGTATAGATGAAAATGAATGCAATGGCCATTACAATAAATTTAAGATAATATAATGTGTAACCTCTATCCAGATAAACAATAAAAACGTATATTTGCTTTGTATTTTCCAGATATAGAAGAGATTTTTATCTGATTTGACCTTTGTAATAATACTCCATATAATAAAAAAGATAGATTTACTGTGGTAACCAAGATATATTTACTAATCATTTCTTCATTTATTTAACCAATGGAAAACTTAATAGAGGAAGACAGTGTTGAAAGTTTTCGTCTTAGTTCATAAGGGAGAACTGGTTTGTGTCAATTTTGAAGAAGGGGAGTATGACATTTAGCTTCAACTCACTAAGAAAAGAGTTCAAAATTAGGTCAACAACACCTGTGGAATATGATGGCATGTAATAAAGGATAAAATTCTTCAGGTAAAACTTCCTAAGAAACAAGTTGAATACTACATAGAAATGTTTGACTAAACATATAAAATTGGTCCTTAACTAAAACTAAGAAGTTTTTTTCCATTTTCTTCTTTTATGATCACGAACCTTGCTCATCTTAAGCCTAATAATATATTATTTCCTGTTATGCAATACATATATTTTTCAAATATCAAATATTATAATTTTAGAAATACCAATGTCTTTTACAAAGATGCATTGTTTCTTTTCTTCCTGCAATTGTTATAAATATGTGTGCTTTATATGTTAAATATGTTTTTTTAAATAAATTCAATATTATAATAGATGAATTTATATTTGTAAATATTAAACAATTATTTATGTAAAGCAAGCATTTTACTAACAAAAAATATCCTTTAAGTAACTTATGAGTATTATATATTTAAAATGTAATTTTACTTACAAAAATTTGATTGCCATACAATTATCTATGCATAGAATGAGACTCACCTGTGTAACTTATTTAAAATGCCTTGGTTACTGCATTATAAAAAAACAACTTTGACTTTCACCAACAGCGAAGTGATTATCTCAAACCAAATATTCTTAACTATTCTTTTGTCCTCTCAAACTTAAAAAGGGAATTTCAACTTTCTAAATAGCTGTATAAAAGTAGAAAATTGCCTCTTGTTGTTGTGGAAAAGACAAGAGTCTACGAAAACTACTAAGAAGCATTTCCCTGCCTTAGCATATTGTGAGGTGTGGACTTGAAAAGAGTTTTCTATGGCCAACATTGTAATTGGACAGATCTCTGCTGCATATACCATGTCTGCATTAAGAGCCAGATTTTCCTAAGAGTTAACTATTGTAAACATTTTAGATTATAGCACAAAATACTCCTCGATTATTTTGCAAATAAAAATTTTTGTCCCCCTGAGTTTTATATGTTTTAAAAGACGGCCTTTATAATGGAAAGCACAGGCAGCAGGACAAAATGTAGTAAGCCAATTACAAGAACATAAAGGAGAAAGGATAGATCTTTTTCAGGAGCCAGTAGCTGTGTCCTATTATGCAGGCATTTTCCTCTAGACATACTGGGATTCCAAGTGGTCTGGCAAGATTGGGAAGGATGCCAAAAACTAGCCTGCTTGGGTTAGGAGGAACCACTGGGTTGTAAATGCAACTAGAAGACCATAGCTAACAGTATAGCAAAGTAGTTAAAAGAGTCATACCCAAGTGCTTAAGTTTCATATCCAAATGCGAATACAATGCAAAACCATTTACTAGTTGTGTGACTAGTAAATAACTACTCTGATATCCTGACTTTATTTTCTTAATTGAAAAACAGAGATAGAAGTAGTATTTACCTTGTAGACTTACACTGACATTTAGTGAATAGTCAATAAATGATATTATCATTATTGCTTATAATTGCATAGGGAGGTGGTGAAGTAAGACTCAGTTTTAGTGCTATTACTAATTACTGTTTGAGCAAAAAGAAGATAATTGAGTAGGCTCTGGAACATTATCTTCTAGTTTTATGGAATTCCAAATTTACTGTAAATAGCTTATAGAAATAGGCAGTTCATTGGATTCAGTCCTGGATAAGACTTAGCACAAAGCATTTGATCCCAGCCAAAGCACTACTTGTATACTCAAGTCTAAAAGAGAAATACCTTTCAGCATTCAATTATCAACTCTAGTCACAGAAAATAGAAAAAGGGAAAGATGTACACAACCAGTGTGAGAGTAACCTGCATACTCAAGTAGGTTGAGCTGCTTTAGTGAGTTTTAATAAATTACTAAGTACTTCAGCCAATGGAATCGCCAAATGCATATAATATATACAGTTCTTTCTAGGTTTCGATGATTTCAATATGCTCTAGTTTAGAAATGTTCCTTTATTAAACAGGCTGTATGTGTGCATTGTAGAAAGAACTTTAAATGAGGAGAAGAAAAAAGAAAAAAAAAAGAAAGAAAAATTGCCCCTGTGGTAGATTAAAGGTAATAACAGACCCCGTTCGTCATTCCTCCCTATATCCATATAACCCTTGTCTGTAATGTTATAGTGCTCTCCCACTCTGCACAACCATTTGACTTCCTTTAAGCCAGTGAAATTCTGACAAGCGTGACACAGGCAGAGGTGTGAAAGGCACTTGCATGACTGAGCTTACTTGTTCTTACTTTCCGCCACTGCCATAAGAAGGAGATCCCTAAGCTAGTCCTAGCGTGCCAGGAGGAGAATAAGACTCAAGAGCTGAGTTGCCCCACTCATCCCAGTTCAGGCCCTCCTAGAAGCCACCCACACTTGTAAGAGAGCCTAGGCAAGATCAGCAGGGCCACCACCCAACCTACACCTAGCAGTAAAAACATTAGATCAGGGGACCCAACCCCCAAGCCACAGACCAGTACTGAACTGTGGCCTTTTAAGAACTGGGCTATACAGCAGGAGATGAGCAGCCGGCGAACAAGGAAAGTTTCATCTGTATTTGCAGCCGCTCCCCAGTGCCAGCATCACTGTCTCAGCTCCACCTCAGACCATCAGGCATTAGGTTCTCATAGGAACACTGGTCCCTGGTGCCAAAAAGGTTGGAGACTGCTGCCTTAATGATGACCTCAATCCTGATCAGCTGAACCCTGCAGACTTGGAAGCTAAATAAGCACTTATTTTTTGCATCCCACTGAGATAGTGGTTGTTTATTAGGAGCAATTACTGTGACAATTTCTAATACACACATCATTCTGAAACAAAACAATTTAACATCGCTCGGACCTTACTTTAGCTTTTTGCACAATTTATAGACTTTTTAAAGGTTAAAGATAACCTTTAAAATCCAGCTATAGTTCTAACAGTGAAAGATCACTGTGGTAAATTAGAGCAATTTCTGATTTGCCATGCAGGCAATCATCAAAGACCAGGCAGGAGGGCAGGGTAGACTATCCCATCAAGTCAGGAAAATAAAATAGGCTAGCTGTAGGAAGTGAAACTGGAAGTAGGGATGGGTTGGGGGTAAGCATCCCAAGGAACGGTATGACACTTAGGGCTCTTTTCTTGTAAGCAACTATGGCCAACTCAGGTGAACAAAAGAACTTATTAGAAAGTGCCTGGACAGCTCACAGGATCAAAAAGAAAACCAATGCAGCCAGCTTAGGTAAGGATAGGAAAAGGGTATCTATCTCTAGAGAGCTCAGTAGCAGTAACAAGTCTCTTGGATCCTTCCTCTAGAATGAGTCGGTTTTAACTAATTTGAGCCTAAGTTGTTGTTCTGCTCAGAGAGATTGTGCAAATGGTTTAGGGTCACATACCCCCCTGTCTCAGTAAGCAGGAGAAGGAATGAAGGGCACTGTGGTTGACAGCTATCCCAGATTCATGGAATGAGTAGGAGAAATGTCCACAAAGTAAGAAAGAAATGTTTCAGGAGAGGCAAAAGCAAAAATTATCTACTAGAAACAAGAAGAGCAAGGGAGCAAATGTCCTAGTTTGTGTGAGACAATAAAAGGGAATAATCTACCTACTTTAGATTGGCCTGCAGCTGAGAAGAGAAATGGTCTTTTGCACAGAGACACAGAAGTCTCCAGGAAAGTTTCTCCATCTAAGCGAGGGCTGCTCCTCTCATACCTTAAAGGAGCTTAGCAGGTGAGAGGCGTGCCTTCACCAGGAAAATGTGATCGATCCCCAGCATGGCCCCCACTAGGCACTGGAGACCAACCACCCGGTAAAAATAGCTCCTCCAAAGCACAGGGGTCTGAGCAGAGGCAATGGGGACCATATGATGACTTGAGTGGGTGGAAATAAATATGACCGTAATTCTAAAACAGAAATTTTATAGACACCATTATTATTATTAATTGTTATTATTATTATTATTATTATTATTAATTTATAAACCAAATAGACTTAAATATAACATAAAACAATTAAATTTCAGGACTTCAGTTGGGAAAAATTTTACTTAACAAGGTAGGCCAAAGTGACCCTCGTGCTATACAAAGTTTTACTACAGAATTTATCCAGAAATGATCGAACAGGGACAGGTGATCTGCTAAAGCCCCTTACCACATTGGCAGGGCTCCAGACGAGAATACAAACGAAAACCAATATTCCATTTGTCTAAAGATTTTTAAAACTTAAACCAGGATAATAAACTATTAAATGGAATAGGTTCTACTCTTCTGCCTTGACAAATATCACTGCAGAACAACTTGGCAGGTTAAGTACAAATTTAGAATTCTCTGACCCTTTAGGGTACTGTGCCAGGGCATAAAGTGCAGGGAAAACCAGCAACCAGCCTTTGGACTGAGGCCTGCTCCACTTCATACCCCTGCTCCATCCCACACCTCAAAGCCCTTCATGAACATGCATGTAAAAATCTCAGCTCACAGATTTAAGCTCATCCTCAATGCCCCACACCCTACACCCCACAATCAGCCTCCCCTTGGCCACTCTTGGGATCAGAAGTATGTGCACCAATGCTGTTTTCTCCTCTTTTGATAACAGATGCTAGGAAGGAGTCTGCTGAAGCGAGCCCTGTGATGTGACACCAAGATCCTGCCTCAATGTAAGACATCTCATCTTATGGGAGTATTGTAGGCAGATAGATACTTTTTAGTTATTAGTCCCTTTAAAATTGCTTCAGCTGAAGAAATCTGCCTCACCCCAGGTCGTGCTCATTCCAGGGGCAACCTACATTCAACAACTGATTGATGTGAGACTATAAAGGCCTGTCCACCCTGAGCCAACTTGAGACAACTCAGAAAGGTCGTCTTAGCTCTACAGCTCCCCTGCAGTCAGCAAGTCATTCACTGGACCTGCAGTTAGCTCAGCTTCTCCCTCAGCTTCCTTCCTTGAGCATCCATCCTCAGGTGACCTCCTCAAGGTCATTCCTTTCTAAACATGCTGCTTGCTATGCTCCTCAGAGTCTGCATTCTGGGGAATCCATCTGTGCATGGGCAGAGACACTGGAAGCAGATTCACTGTTGTAAGAGCAGGAATTCCAGGAAGCTGTGATCCAAAAAGGCAGAGCACGGGCTCAGGTGTGCACATATGCTTCACTTCATGGACCCTTCATCCTATAGTGAGAGGTCCTCCAGAATGGGACCCTCTTAGGAATAGGGCCTAGGTTGGGGGACCTCTTGACTGGATCTAAGAGCAGCACTAATCAGCGATACTGCTTTTTAAAAAAAATAAATTTATTTATTTAAATTCCAGGAAGCTGTGATCCAAAAAGGCAGAGCA
>NW_011888819.1:3453814-3498882 GCF_000151845.1 Pteropus vampyrus
AGGTTGGGGGACCTCTTGACTGGATCTAAGAGCAGCACTAATCAGCGATACTGCTTTTTAAAAAAAATAAATTTATTTATTTAAATTAGTTTCGAGTATATAGTACATTGGTTAGACATCTATATAGTTCATAAAATGATTCCCCCAATTGCTCCCTCCCTCCCCTGGCCCTCCACTTAGCCATCAGATTAATGCTAACTGCATTCCCTGTGCTGTGCTCCCCATCCTCGTGCCCAACCCTCAACTACGAATTTGTACTTCTTTTATCCTTCACTCCATTCTCCCAGGCTTCACCCCTTCTCCTCTGTCACCAAATTGTCCACTATATTTGTGGGTCTGTTTTTGATTACTTTGTTCTTTTTGTTCCTTACATTCCACATATAAGTGAAATCATATGGTATTTATCTTTTTCTGTCTGACTTATTTCTTCAGCATAATAACCTCTAGGTCCAACCATGTCATTGCAAATGGTAGGATTTCATTTTTTTAATGGCTGAGTAATATCCCATTGTATATATGAACCATAATTTCTTTATCAGATCGTTTGTCGATGGGCATTTAGGTTGCTTCCCTATCTTGGCTACTGTAAATTGTGCTGCCATGAATATTGGAGTACATAGGTCTTTACTAATTATTGTTTTAGTTTTCTTTGGATAAATACCCAGAAGTGCAAATTAAAACCACAATGAGATATCACCTCATACCTGTCAAAATGGCTATCATCAATAAATCAAAAAACAGCAAGTATTGGTGAGGATGTGGAGAAAAGGGAACCCTCATACATTGTTGGCGGGATTGCAAATTGGTATAGCCGCTGTGGAAAACGGTATGGAGGTTTCTCAAAAAATTAAAAATGGATATACCTTTTGACCCAGCAATTGCACTTCTGGGTATTTATCCAAAGTGATACTGCTTTTTAAAGGTTTTTCTCTTATGCTGTCTTATTAGATTCCAATGGCTGCTGTAATAAATTGTCACAAACTTAATGGTTTAAATTAACAGAAATGTATTACCTTATAGTTCTGGAGGTCAGAAATCCAAAATTGAGTTGATGGTGCTAAAATCAAGGTGTCAAGAAGGGTGGCTCTAGGGGAGAAGTGTTCCCTTGCCTTCTCTAGCTTCTAGAGGTGTTGCCTTCCTTGGCTTATGGTCCCTTCCTCCAGCTTTAAAACCAGAAGATCTTCAAATCTCTCTCTGACTCCAACAATCCTGCCCCTCTCTCTTATAAGGACACTTATGATTACATTTAAATTTCACCCAAATAACCCAGAATAATCTCCCTAGTTCAAGATTCTTAATTTAATCACATCTGCAAATTCCCCTTTGGTTTGTACTGTAACATACTCCTAAATTTGGGGGGTTAGAACATGGACATTTTGAGGAGGACATTGTTCTGCTTATTTCACACCATCTTAGAGTGGGAAGTCTAAATTTTAGTTAATTTTGTGAGATTTACTCCATGTTTCAACACATCAACAAATCTGCCAATATCTTGCCCATTTGCATTCACAATGCTTGAGGTCAAGACTACAGCATGATGACCTTAGATCATTGGTTTTAAAAAGCCCTT
This sequence comes from Pteropus vampyrus, assembly GCF_000151845.1. Classification (NCBI taxonomy): domain Eukaryota; kingdom Metazoa; phylum Chordata; class Mammalia; order Chiroptera; family Pteropodidae; genus Pteropus; species Pteropus vampyrus. The sequence goes on from NW_011888819.1 coordinate 3,455,385, forward strand.
GAAAGAGTTATCTTTATTTCCTGCCTCTGAATTCCTTCCTTTAATGTCGAACTCACTATAGTCAGATGCTCATGCGCATCCCTCTAACACTTTTGATCTTATTAAAATAACCAATGATCTCCACATCTCTAAATTCTATATTCATCTTCACTCCTGATCTCACTTGACTTATCAGTAGCCTTTGACACAATTGATCTCTCTCCTTCCTTCCTTTCCTTCTTTTTTCTTTTCTTCTTTCTTTTCTTTCTTTCCTTCCCTTTTTGTTTCCTCCTACTTTCGTTACTCTATATATCTTCTCTTTTTTCTCTTTTCTTTCTATTATTTCCATTTCGGTCTTGTTTGATCATTCCTTTTTACCTCTCCTAACCTCAGAATATCCCAAATATATGTTATGCTCTGAATTCTATCCCCCCAAAATTCTTTTGTTGGAGCTCTAACTCCTAATACCTAAGAATGTGACTGTATTTGGAGATAAGGCCTTTCAAGAGGTAATTAGGTTAAGTGAAGTCATAAGGGCGGGGCCCTAATTCATCATCAGTGGTGTCCTTATAAGAAGAGGCAGAGACACCAGGAATGTCTACACACAGAGAAAAGGCCATGTGAGGACATGGAGATAAGGTGACATACCTAGAAGCCAAGAAGTGAGGCCTCAGGAGAAACCAACCCTGCCGGCATCCTAATCTTGGACTTCCAGCCTCCAGAACTGTGAGAAAATAAATTTCTATTGTTTAAGCCACCCGGTCTGAGGTGTTTCGTTATGGAAGCCCTAGCAGACTAACATATGCTAGGATCTCTTCTCTTTTCTATCTGTACACACTGCCCTGGAAATCTCACCCAGTCCCAAGGTTTCAAAATATCATCTGTATCCTGGTGACTCCCTCATTTTTATCTCTAGCTCTGATCTTGTTTCTTTAATCCAGACTCATATTTACAAACCCCTACTTTTCTTGGCATTCACCAAAGGGAATAATAAATGGGCATCTTATATTTAGAATGTGGGAAATTGAGCGCCTGATAAACCCCCCTCGAACCTTACCCTCTCACTCACTTTCCCAACTCAGTAAATGGAAAACCCAATTCTTATAGTTTCTCAGCCCAAACACATTGGAACTGTCCATATCTCCTCACTTCTCTCATCCATCAGCAGATTCCGTCAACTCCAGCTTTAGAATATATCCAGAACTGAACATCTCTCACCACCCCCACCAGGAAGACTCCAGGCCAAGCCACAGTCATCTTCTCCTGGATTACTGCAATAACCTCCTCAGTGATCTGTGCTGCCACCCTTGTCCTCCTAAAAAGACTGTATTCTCAGTACAGCAGCCAGAACAATCTTATTGAACATGAGATTTTTCTTTTCAAAACTCTCCAATTTCACATCAAACTCAAAGCAAACACCAAAGACCTTCCAGTTCCTAAGTGACCTAGCACCTGTTACCTCTCTGACCATACTTCTCCTTTCCTCCCCTCTCACCTTGCTTCCACCACATTGGCCATCCCAGTACTCCTACCTGCTCCAGGCGCGCCCCAACCGTAGGGCCCCTGTATCTGCTCTTTCCTCGGATGGAATATTTTTCTTACAGATATGGACCTGGCTCATTTGCTTTCTTCAGATCTTTATTCAGATGAGACCTTCTCACTAAGGTCTCCCCTGGCCGCACTGTCTAAAACCACAATCCACTTCTTCTCCCAGACATTTCTTAATGCCTTTACTTTTTTTACCTTGGTACTTACGAAGTCAAATATCTTACTTATTTAGGGCGTTCCTTTTTTGCCAGAATCTGAGTGTGTACACACATTGAGTGCGTAGTCAATGCCAAATTGTTAGGTGGCAAAGCATCATTTAAAACTATTTATCCAGCAAACAACAAATTTGGTTTACGTATAAACATGTACACATATCCACATATACCATGTACAAGTAAAGTAGTGTGTATATTTATATATGCACTAATATATCTGAATAGAAAAGCACTAGAAGGAAATGGAACAATGTAGTAATGGTGGATCATTCTGAGTAGTTATCAAAGTAGTTATTTGAGTAGTGGGAGATAATTCAAGATACTTTTTATTTTGTTTTAATACTGTTCAGTGTGTTTAAAATTTTTAGACATAAATTTAGAAATGATTGTCTTTTAATATATTAGATAATCAGTAGCAGCTTTCCCAAAATGTATAACCTAATGGGAAAAATCAAGATAGAATTATCATAACTTTAAATATCCTAAAGGCAGTATCAGAAATTTATATGTAAATTATTGCACCTTAATCTCAATGGTTTATGGGCTTTTGTTTAAAGAAACATTGATAAATGTTATGAAGATAAACAAAATACCAAATAATCCACATTCCTTTCATTTAGACCCCTTACATTTTTAACTCTTTTTTTGCTGTATTTGGAAAGACTAAAGACTAACCTCTCTCTGTTAAAACTAGAATTTTAAGTAAATCAATAACAAGGAGGTAAAGTGATCTACTTAGTCCTTTTGGGGGAAAAAAATTATAGATTTTATTGATTGTGAAAAGCCTTAAGGACAAATGAAAAGCAAAGCAGTAAACTTTATATTTAGTATAGATTCTTGCCTCTAGCTAGAATATAGTTATCCAAGATGCTTCACTTTAGCAAGATCACAGAGAAGTCTGTCTGCAAAATTCCTCTCAGGTCAGGCAGGGTCACTGAGTCAGTGTGGGTTATAGAATAAGAGCCAACCTTAAGCAAAATTGGCAAGCCAACAAATTTATCTTCTGAATTGTACGTGTCACACACATGCGCACAAACCTAACCTTCGGAGTTCCTCATTCCATTATACCTGCAAAAAAAACCCTGCCCTGTACCTGAACAGCCTCTCACTCTCACCCTAGCTATCAGAGTCCACGCATCACAAATCATGCTGCCTCCCTACTAGTAGCTCAAGCCGCGTGACTTTTCTCACACTTTCCTTTGTCTGTCCCCAATCTCCAAACAATCTGGAGAACTCTTTTTCTCTTAAAAAACAAACAAACAAACAAACAAAAACAAAGAAACAAACAAAACAGAAAAACTTTTAGTGGCTGATGGGGCACAAAAATTGGTTATGGGGTTCCCTTCTTTCAGGTGACAGACTCAGATAACAATGGCCTTCCAGGGGTCATGAGTAGAACAAAAGAATGGCTGTTGAGTGAGGACTGTGGACACTGCTGGCAGACCAGTGGTGGGAATACTCTGGGCCAGGCAAGCATTCCGAGTTATACCATACCAACAGTCACCCATTCTAATAGCACCAAGCTCCTTTCGATGCAGTAGATGTTGGCAAGCATTTGTACAGCGATTTGCTGGAATGAGTGGGAGAAATAAAAAGGAAAGAAGAAAGGAGAGACAGAAAATGGGGCAGAAGCTTAGGGTCTGAGTTCATGGAAAATTCCCAGGGACACTTTAGAAACAGAAAACCAAATATTCAACTTGAACAGATTATCTGCTGTAAAGCCGAAGTGTAACCTCCTTTTTCTACTGCCCATGTCCTCGGTAAAGTCGGTGACTCACACGAAAATCTGTGTGCTTAATGGTGCTCACTGAGTGCCCCTAGATGATGAAAGGATAAGAATTCTTCTCAAAATGACTAATGAGCCATTTCCTAAATTTCTTTGGCAAAATCAGTTTCTGGGACAAAAACAGATTAGGAAAACGTGAGCCACACTTCTCCCTGCGAACCCTGGGTGCTGCTCCATCGCCTGGCCCGCCACCGCCATTGTGACACAGTTCTAGCTAATTCTGTTCGAGTCTCAAAGATCAAGCTGTCTCAAATACCATGTGAGCCACAGACTAAATTGAAATATAAGTGACATCGGTGCCACCCCACAGTCTCAGAACATGGTCGAGATAATGGGTTCTCAATGGACTAGATATTACCCATGAAAATTAATGAACAAAGCTATCGAGTCAAGAGTTTCTTCTTCATATTTATAACAAAACTACAGAAAACAGTTACTCAACATGACGACATGCTGGCTGGTTCAAAGAGCATCAACTGGTAGCAAGTCAACCTTTCTAACTCCTTCTTAGTTCATTGCCTTTCCTCTCTCACCCTTTTCTCCTTCACCCAAACAAAATTTCTAATTTTTCTGAATCTCCGGATTCAAATATCACCCCCTTAACTCACCAGTGACTCATCTGCAACATAATTAATAGCATTTACATATGTGTCTCTGCTAGTTCTCCAAATGTGTTGTCACATTAAGGATATGACTTTTAAATTGACAGAGTAGCTTGGCATTTAGGAAGTGCTAATATCTGTTGAATAAATGAAAGTTCCCTCCCCCTTCAGCAGCTTTGCCCTTCCTCTGAATTCTTTTCCCATAGCCGTTTGCATGTCTAGCACAGTTTCATCCTTGGGTTTTTGACTCAACTGTCACTTCTTATTGATTCTAAGCAGGCCTCTACTCCAGTTACTCTCTTAGGCATCATCTTATTGATTTTCTTCATAGCAATAGTCATAACTTGTAATTATTTATTTCTGTACTTTTTCATCAGTGTCTGTCTTAAAAATGATCTGAGAGCGGGAGCCTTGTACGCACTCTTTATAGCTTCCCGCTCAACACCAAGAACATAAAAGGCACTTAAATTTTTCTTGAAAGAATGATACCAGGTTTGCACAAACTATTAAACATTTCCATCCAGGACACAAACTAAGAAATATCAGATAGGTGGCCAGCCGTTTGAATGTAAATGTTTGTGTTTACATGCTAGGTTTGCACTTACTTGTTAGGTCTGTGAGGTGTGACACTTGACACAACAACATGAATCTTACCAGTCTATTTGTGCAGGTGTCTGTGCACAGTGCACCAGGCACATTGGCAGAGGTCCAAATTCTTGTTCGAGCTCTTTCTTTACCTTCTAAACGGTACACAGCTGCAAAAGAATGCTGAAGTTTTTCCATTTACACATGTATAATTCCTTGCAGTCTTTGGTTTATTTTGTTCCGATATAGCCAGACTTTTTCATTTTTTTTTTTTCTTTAGGGAGAGAGGATTTCGTTGTTCTATCAAAAAATGTTTACGAGTCTTAAAGTTTATTTACTCTTATTCCAAACTTTAAAAAAATGTTTTTAGGAACAAAACATATAGTTTCATGTTAGGATTACTTATCACCATAAGTGTTTGAGTAAATTTGCCTCTTAAGCTCTGCATTGTCATGTAAGAGCCTTTTAGTACCTAGAGAAGCAGGTACTAAAAGTACCTTTAGTACCTTTAGTACCTTTTTGGAAACTTCCATTTATCTTGTTCTAAATGTTTTGATGTTTCTTAATCATGGCAAATCTTCTTTTACTGACGTAACTAAAATTCTGGATAACTTCATGAGGGAAAAACTAGCATTCTTCAAATTCTTTTTAGGATAAAGTTATAGCTTTGGAACATATGTTCACTTCTTGATAAAAAGAAAATTTTTTCCATGAAAATATCTTACTGTCTCAACATTGTATATTGTTGAAAAAATAATCCCTTTCAATTTTCTGTCAAACCTAATATAGAAAAAATATTTCGTTGAGGACAAAAACTATTTTATTCATTTTACTCTATTTTACTTTTTGTGTACAATGTCAAAAAAAATTGATCAGTCAGAAGTAAATTTGTAAATATTTTTTAAATAAATCATTATCTGCTTGGAAGTAAAAAGCAAATTAATGGGGGCGGAAGCCATGTAGTTAACTATAAGATTTAATGTAAACGTTTGTCAATAAACATTCCACATCAAGTAGACATTTGGTCAATCAAACTGAATTTGATTAACAAACCAAATTGGTTTTTGTCAAAATCAATTCATAAAACTACTCCTAATAAGAGAGAGACCATCAGTAATAAAATCTGTCAATCACCCTCTGTGTATCACCCTTTCCAATAAAGCAAGGACCGCTCGGCCTGGCATCCAGGGCTCTCACAGCACATCGCTGGCTCCTCTTCCACCACTGTTTACCAGACTCTGTTTTCCAGACACATTGCATTATTTTCCACCCTCGGATCGTTGGTATGGACCTTCAGACTGTTGTGCTTTTCTGTATGGTGTTTCCTCTTTCTCCCTCCCAGTCACCCAGGCTGGATAAACAATTAATTCTTCTGTGCTCCCATACAATTTGATATATCTAGTTATCAAATTAAGGATTCATGCATCTGTCTCCTCATCTAGCCACTCCCCATTCCTCTAGAAGAGCGATTGTTTCTTATTCATTTTATATTCCCAGGACAGAGCATCGCACTAGCACTCAAAGACTGTTGGATTGTTCAAATCTGTATATATATGTTTCTGCTTTGGCTTGATTTTTTTCAACTATTACCAAAAAAATTTTATATATAATAAAAATACTGCAAAAAAATCTTTATTTTAAAAAGCCCCTTATATGCTATGTTTAAAATTTTTTTAATCCTTATTTTTGAAAAAGTCCTATTGACTATCCTGTCATGTTATCCAGGTGAGTGGTTCACTTGAACATCCCCAACTTTGCTCTAAAATAGAGGAATTATGTGCATTATTCCAAGAACTAGGGGAAAATATTAAGATGGCTTACTGCTTAATAACTCTTGCTAATTTAAATAATTCATGTTATGTGATTAAGTCACTGAACCAGGAGTATACTGGGAAATCAAGTGAAGAAAAGCATGTCTGCTGAAAGCCCCGATGAAAACATCACAAAGAAGATAAATTTACACCATGAAATGATGTGTCTATTATTAGCAATCTGTGATTTATATCAAAACAAAATGATAGATCAGATTAGCTGTCTCTGTCAATCTCCTAACATATTAGCTTTCTACCTTTGTTCAAAATAAAAATTTTTTCTCTCTGATAGAAATGAAAAATTGCATAACATCCAGCTCTTTTCGCTATAGTCAGATCTATTAATATATAGAGAAGTGATTTTTTATGGCCACGTCTTCATTTTTTATTTCATTCAGTTGTAATGACAATGATAAAAACACCGAGGCTCCGAGTTTCACAGCAGTGTGGTATGTGACATTCTGAGGCCATGCAAATACGCCATCTTTGCAGCCAGTGTAGTTAAAACAGAAGGCCACTCTAACTGGGGCCACCTTGCTCTGTATTTTCTAGCATTATCATAAAATATTAGACCTCCTATTTTGTGTACATATGAATATGCACCAAGATTTTTTTTCCTAAATGTCTGTTAAAAGAAGTTGCATGACTTCCCCAACCTCTGAAAATTCTCTTGCCATGATATTGTGTATATTCTTAAACTAAAGGCAATCTTGAAAATTCCACCAAATACCAGAATAAAATAATTTAAGGGAGTGTTAGCAGAACAGGTAGGAAATGAGAACTAAAATTTAGATGGTGGAATAAATTCTGTCTCCAAAACATTAATAAATCATTATTATTTAAATAGGAAATATAACTTCAAAACATTATAAAGGCCGTAAAAGGAATAAGCTATCATTTTTTGTTTTATCAAAATCTGAAAAGGAATAGGAAGAGATAGAAGAAAGAAAACTAACATCTGTGTGCATGTTTCCTTAAAATATTTACCCATCCAAATTGAAACTTTGTTCAATTCCTCTAAGACATTTCATATCATGTATAAAAAGAATAGGATTTTTAAATTATTTGAAGAATGAAGCAGCTAATGTGTTTCAATTTGTCTATTGCAGAACAAGGAAAGCATATTTCTATAATGGAACATACCTTTTTCATATTCTATACCAGCAAGGATGGCTTTGATTTTTAGAACATTGTAAAAATTCAAATTTGTTTTACCCAGCCTTCTTTTCAGACCCATTTTTTACAGAAAGAAACATTGGGAAGAATGGAAAAGAAGTAAGGCATGAAAGAATAAAATAACAATTTTAACTACTGGTGTATGAGATTCTTAAGCTCCCAACAAAATGAAAAATTACACAAGAAAAGATCCATTTTAGAGAGAGTTTATAATGATATGCAAACTGTTATTAATTTGAATTCTGCTCGTTAAAGTTTTAAGACTATAATTTGTGGTCTTTCTCAGAGATGGCATTTAACATTTGGTGGTTGTCTCGTACTATTTGTACACACATCAATGTGTAAAGAGACCAAAACAAACCCGAAAGTAAACAGTGAAGTGTTAGAATATACTAATGTCTGACAGGATTGTTTTCCCATTACGGAACCAACACAAAATCCTTAACCAAATTAGGGAGTTACTTTAAGCAAAAATTATACAAATATGTACATATACATACACACAGTGATACACAAAGGCATGTGCGCACACACACATATATATACTGCTCTTCTTTTTAAAAATAGTTTAGTATGCTAAAGATTCTCAAGATGAAAATACTATACTACTACTTCTTTCTCCTCTAGCAACCAGGTAACGTGACAGGGCAGAAAGTGGATTCTGAAGCCATACTGCTCAGGTTTAAATCTTGCCTCTTCCACTAAAGGTGTATGAACTTGGAAAACATACTTAACCTCCCCATTTCTCATAGGTAAATTAAGGATAATATTTACCTCATTTGATTGTGAGAAGTAAGCAATAGAAATATGAAAAAAGCAGCATATAAATATTCATATTGTAATAAAAGTAACCCCCTTAGTTCCTGTTCAAAATATTGTGGGTTTTTTAATAGATTTATTGATATACAATTTACTTACAGAACACAGAACAAAAATATATGTCATATTCTCTTTATTCATCCATCAATAGATACTTAGGTTGTTTCCATATCTTGGCTATTGCGAATAATGTTGCTGTGCAGATATCTCATCAAGATAATGTTTTTGCTTCCTTCAGATATATTCCCCAAAGTGGAATTACTAGGTCATATGGTAGTTTTATTTTTAATTTTTTCAAGAATCTCCATACTGTTTTCCATAGTGGCTGCACCAATTTACGATCCCACAAACAGTGCGCAAAGGTTCTTTTTTCTCCACAACCTCAACAGCATTTCTTACCTTCTCTTTTTGATGGCAGCCATTCTAACAGGTGTGAGGTATATCTCATCGTGGTTTTAATTTTCATTTCCCTAATGATCAGTGATGTTGAGCAGAAGTACCTGTTGAGCACTTCCAAGTACCTGTTGGCCATTTGTATATCTTCTTTGGAAAAATGTCTATTCAGATCCTTTGCCCATTTTTTAATTGGATTATTTGTTTTTTTACTTATTGACTTGCGGGAGTTCTTTATATTTTTTGGATAGTAACCCCTTATCAGTCATATAGCATGTAATTATTTTTTCCCATTCCATAGGTTTTATTTCATTTTCATTGTGTTCATCATCTCTTTTGCTATGCAGAAGCTTTTTAGTTTGTCCCACTGATTTTTGTTTTGTTGCTGTGCTTTAGGCAACATGTCCAAAAGAATCATTGCCAAGACCCATATCAAAGAACTTTCAATTCCATGTTTTTTTCTAGGAGTCTTATGGTTTCCAGTCTTACATTTGTCTTTAATCCATTTCAAGGTAATTTTTGTGATTGGTAAAAGATAGGGGTCTAGTTTCATTTTATTTTTGTCATGTGAATAACCAATTTTCCCAGCACCATTTATTGAAAAGACTACCTTTTCTCCATTGAATATTCTTGGCTTTCTTGTCAAATATCAGTTGCCCATACATGCATGGGTTTACTTTTGAACTCTCGATTCTATTCCATCGATCTATATGTCTTTTTATGCCAGTACCATGATGTTTTATTACTATAGCTTTATAATTTAACTTGAAATCAAGCAGTGTGATGCTTCCTACTTTGTTCTTCTTTCTCAGGATTACTTTGGCTATTTGCTTTGGCTATTTGAGATCTTTTGTTGTTCCATATAAATTTTATGATTGTTCTACTTCTGTGAAAAATGCCATTGGTATTTTGGTAGGAATTGCATTGAATCTGTAGATGGCTTTGGGTAGTATGCATATTTTAACAATATTACTTCTTCCAATCCATGAACACAAGATACCTTTTCATTTATTTGTATCTTCTTCAATTTCATTCATCAATGTCTTGAAGTTTTCAGTGTAAATATCTTTAACATCCTTGGTTAAATTTATTTATAAGCATTTTATTGTTTTTTCATGCTATTGTAAATGGGGTTGTTTTCTTTCTTTTTCAGATAATTCTTTGTTAGTGTACAGAAACACTATTGATTTTTGTACATTAATTATGTATCCTGTAATTTTTCTGAATTCATTGACTAGATCTAACAGTTTTGAGATAGAGTCTTTACGATTTTCTATATATGTAATAATGTCATCTGCAAATAGAGACAATCTTGCTTCTTCTTTTCTAATTCCAATGCATTTTATTTCTTTATTTTTGCTTGATTGCTCTGGCTAGGACTTCTGGTACTATATTGAATAGAAGTGGTGAGAGTGGGCACCCTTGCCTTGTTTCTGATCTTAGGGAAAAAGCTTTCAACCTTTCACCATTGACTATTAGGTTAGCTGTGGGCTTGTCACATATAGCCTGTATTATGTTGAGGTACATTCCTTCTATACCTAATTTGTTAACAGTTTTATTATGAGCAGATGCTGAATTTTTCAAATGCTTTTTCTGCATCTATTGAGGTAATCAAATAATTTTCTTCTGTTACTTTATTAATATGATGTATCACATTTATTGATTTGGGTTTATTGAACCACACTTGCATCCCAGAAATAAATCCTACATGATTATGGTGAATGATTTTAATGTGCTGCTTAATTCAGTTTACCAATAGTTTATTAAGAATGTCTGCATCTATATTCATCAGGAATATTGGCCTATAGTTTTCTTTTCTTGTAGTGTCCTTTTCTCTCTTTGGATCAGAGTAATGCTGGCCTCATAAAATGAGATTAGGAGTGTTCCTCTCTCTGTGATTTTTTGAAAGACTTTGAAAAGGTTGTATATTCCTGAAAATTTTTCCATTTCTTCTAAGTTGTCTAGTTTGTTGGCATTTAGTTGTTCATAGTAGCTTCTTATAATCCTTTGTATTTCTGCAATATCATTTATAATGTTTACTTTTCATTTATAATTCTGTTGATTTGTATCCTCTTTCTTTTTTCCTTGGTTAATCTAGCTAAAGGAGTCCCAATTTTTTTTATCTTCTCAAAGAAGAAACTCTTAGATTTGACAATCTTTTCTATTCTTTTCTTATTCTCTATTTCTTTTCTTTCTGTTTTAATCTTTATTACTTCCTCTGCTAACTTTGGGCTTAGTTTGTTCTTCTTTTTCTAGTTCCTTAAGGCATAGATTTAGATATGTTTATTTGAGATCTTTCTTACTTCTTATTATAAATATTTATTTGCTCTTAAAACAGCTTTTGCTTCATCCCATAAGTTTTGATAGGTTATGTTTTTATTTTCATTTGTCTCATGGTACTTTTTTATTTTCCCTTTTATTGTATTTTAATTAAAATATAATATTACTATTTTAATATTATTAGAAATGAATAGGTAAAAATTATTTCACTAATAAGTCAGGCAGAAAAAGATAAATACCATATGATTTCACTTATATGTAGAATCTAAGGAGCAAAAAAGAACGAGCTAATTGAAAATAGACTCATAAATATAAAGGACAATCTGGTGACAGCCAGAGGGGAGAAGGATTGGGAGATTGGAAAAATGGGATGAAGGGTTGAAGAAGTACAAATTAGTGGTTGATAAATGGTCACAGGGATGGGGAGCATGGCATAGGGAATGCAGTCAGCAGTAATGTAATGGCTATGTGTAGAGCTAGAAAGAAGACAGAGTAATCAGGGGAATCATTTCATAAACTATATAAATGTCTAACCAATGTACTGTATACTCGAAACTAATAATAAAATTTTAAAAAACAAACAAAACAAAAAAAAGATAACTAAATTTTTAAAAATTATTTCACTAATTGTGTAAAAAAGGCAAACTTGCATTATTTTCTTTTTCCAGAAACTAATTATAAATATTATCAGAAGTAATAGGTTTTCTATGAAGAAGTTTTGTTTGTCATTTATTTTCTATATTCAATGTTTGCTAATTCATTCATCTATTTAGCTATTTAAAGAGATAAAATATCTCTACAGATAAAGATTTAATTTAATTTTATCCTCATAAATATGTTTGAAATTAATAAATCACTATGCTTCATACATCAAATTCTTTTCAAACATAACATATCATTTAATTATGTTATAATTGATATGTTAAACTTTAAAATAAAATATGTTGTCTTGTCTTCATAACTTACCAGTTACTCATATGTCTTTTAAGACAGAAAAAGTTATGGGGATGGATCTATATTACAAAAGTAATCAATGATGTAGATTTTTTCTTTTAAAAATCAATCATTTTAGGATCTATATGATGGTAAATTGTATAAATTCAATTTGAAGTAGAAAATATTGGTTCCAAATAGACTATAAAGAGTGAAATATGTATATTGTAGTTTCTAGAGCAACTACCAAATTAACTACATAAATAAAGTTAAAACTAGAAATAAACAACAGGAGGGAAACTGGGAAATTTACAAGCATTTAAAAACTAAGCAACACACTCCGGAATAACCGAAGAAGACAATAAAAGGGAAATTTTTTAAAATTTTAAAACAAATAAAAATTCAAACACAACACATCAAAACCTATAGAATGCTGTGAAAGCAATTCTAAGAGGAAAATTTATAGTGATAAATGTCTATATTAAGAAAGATCTCAAATAAAAAATCCTAACTTCATGCCTCAAGGAACTAGAAAAAGAACAAAGTCCAAATTTAGCAGAAAAAAAATAATAAAGATGAGAGCAGAAATAAATGAAACAAGATTAATAGAATGAAAAGCTAGTTCTGGTGTTGATAAGAGTAATAGGTTTTAGGCATTAAGCACATGCTATGTACTAGTCATTGAGCTAATTGCATTGTATGTACTTTCTTGTTTCATCTTGAAAAAAATATATTATTATAATACCACTTTACAGATGATAAAATTCAAGGGCCAAGAGAAGGTAATTGTCTTGTCCAAGATCATACAGCTCAAAAGTTCTATGATAAGCATGTAGAACCCAAATAAAATATAACTATATCGTATCATTCATTTAGCTTACTAAAATGAATATGCCAGCTGTAATAACAATCACTGAACCATCTAACTACCAATAATTTAGTTTTTCTTTAAACTTATAATAATTTTCTTATTATAATTTAGATGGTTCATGTCAACAAAATTATCCAGTAAAATTTCAAGGAATAATTTATTTTATTGGAATACCTGAGCAAAGTTCCCTGAGGCAAGAGAAAGTGTTTACCCCAAAGCTTCTCTCAAGGTAAAAATAAACACTGCTCAGTAGTATATTACATTATGTCAGTTTCCTTGTTTTGATACTGTACTACAGTCATATAAGGTATCACTCACCACGGGAGGCTGGGTAAAGGATTTAAAGAATTCTATGTAGTACTTTTGCAACTTGATGTAAGTCTATAATAATTTCAAAATAAAATGTTAAAGTAAACTTTAACTACATAAACTTTGTCACATCTAAATATTTGAAGAATTTCTAAAACTAAGATATGGACGTGTGGAGAATTTGTCTCTCCCTTAATTTTCTCTATATCCCAAACCATAACTTAGAAACAGCTTTAAAAGAGAAAAGCAGTTTCATATGAGCGTTTGTGTGCTGGGGAAAGAGTAAAACGAAGGCCAGTAAGGGTCGTTGGCCTAGGTGCTGTTGAGTTGTTGAATCTCCTGAGATGATTTCATTTGCAATTAAAAGAGGACCCAAGACAAACTGGCTTAAATTGTAATGCACCAGCTCATGGAGTCCAGAGAAAATTTAGTCTTCTGGTACCTTTTGATGAGAACTCCAGTCCATAGCTCTATAATTCATGGAGCTCTGCTCATACTGGTGCATCGGCTTTATCCTGAGACTGGCTTTCCTGATGATAGATAGCCAAGTGTCTGTAGTAGTTCCAGGCCTCACATCATGATGCCACATCATCCAGAGGGAGAGATAACTTCTCTTCTCCTAAGCTTTGAATAAATGCCATGGGCTTCCACTATGATTGGAACAATTCATGTCATGTGACACTTCTGAATCAATTACTTTGGCCAGGGAGATGGAATTGCACGGTGGGTTAAGCCAAATAGAGTCCACTTCTGAAGCTGGAGCTCATGTCAACTATCTAGACTGGTGGCTTCTCTATAACAAAGTGGGGATGGAATTGATGCTGGAGGAGCAACAGTACTGTCTACTGCAGACAAACACACACGTAAATAGCAGAGGCTTTGCCTGCCTAACAACCATCTGGATAGCATAAACCGGAAAGATTTGTTCCTTCGTTTAATGTTCAAGCCATTAAACGGTTGGGTGATAGATCCATTTAGTCAAGTATGCAGTGTGAAAAATATTTTTTACTTAGTCAGCATTCATTTTTTTTTTTAATGATTAGAGAATTAAATCATTATTTCACTACTGTAACAAGATGCGTTAGTAGAGTGCGTATCCAAAGATTGGTTAAATTTAATATGAGTGTGTATTTAGACTGTGTTTACTTAGGCCTAGTGTTTTTCAAGAATTTTATTGCCAATTTTTTAAATTAATTAATTAAAGGAACCCAGTAACTTACTCTTTTTAAGAGGATTAATCAATAACCAAGTACTAACACAATCACATTTTGTCTGCCCAATGTAAATTCAACTAATTGAAAAAATGAGTTGGGGAGTAGGCAAATATTTTCTTTCTTCTGCAAACTAACATGTAACTGATTTATTACTCTTTTCTCTTCCATCCTCAAATTTACTTATAACTTTATCAAATTAACTGGTTGTTTTGGCACCATAAAGCCATAACATATATTCAAGCTGTTTCCCCAGTAAATTAACTACAATATTATAGAAGCATTTTTCATATGCAAATACGCACTACAAAGTGCACCAAACTGAAAACCAACAGCAGTTTCCTGTAAAATTTAAAAATCAACTCTTAAAATTTATCTTCTTCAACCATCTGGTCATGGTGATAAATGACTACATAGAAAAATGATCTCCTACTTTTACTGATTTGAGAGAGGGTAAATTTTAGTTTTTAATACCTTCTATTAATATTGTATTCAAAGAAAAAGTACAGAGGCACTGATATTAGTATATCTACTATGTAAAGCTCAGATACCTACTGTGTATATAAACTATATTTGACCGAGAATTCTTTTCCACACACTCCCACTTCATGTTTCACTGTTATTCTTTTCTAGCCACATAGTTCTCCTTTAGAAAAATGATTTTATATGTATATATAAAGGTCTTTTCATTCCTTTGGCCTTTTGATTTATCTTCTTATCCTGACCGATTCTTGGTCATCCTCTTCTTCTATTTTAATTATACTGTGTCATCCTCTACCTCATTTTTTAGACTATTACATGCAAAGGACCATACATATCCACTAAGTCTTTTATTTTTTAAATGTAATATAAACATTGTTTCTCCCATGATTTCTAGATCTGTATGTTTTTAAATAATTGAATTCTCTTCTTCACAAAATTGCAAAGAGGAAGTTTGCTCCTCTGTTTCTCTCTAGAATTAGTCCTCAGGGATAGCTTTGAGACATCCTGGAACTGAAAAAAGATTTCGAGCCATTTTATTTTTTAAAAAGAAAGTATGTTAACTGAGCAACTGCAAGAAGAACTGTCCAAATGTAAGATTTTTAGAAATTTCAAAACCACATATTTATCTTTTTCTCTCTGATATAAATGTAGCTTTATTCAAAATTTGAAAAATGCAAAGCTAATTTCCTAAATCAATATAACACTCCACAGCCAAAAAAAAAAAATTCAAAAAGACAATTTTCACCACCAAAGCCATCTCCTTCAGCTCTTTTCTCTTCTCTCTCCAAATATCCATGAGAGAAGTACAATACAAAGTGTCGTGAAACAAAAATATATTGATTCCCAGTGGCCTCTGGTAAACATTAACACATTTTCTTGCTTACATAACTTAATCTTTAACCAGCAAAAAAAAAAAAAGAAAACCATTGTTTTACAAAAACAGTTTCATCTTACATTCTTAGGGAGATGTAAGCCAAGTAATTTAGTAATTATATAACCAGAGGAGTTTAATACTTTTTGTTCTACTGAAATAACTAAACCAAAGACAAATGGTTCCACATAAGGAAAGGTTAATAGTTCTGCTGAATGGACCCCAGGAGAAATGCTTTTGCAGCTGATCACAGTGAGGCAAGGACTCTGGCCATCTAGATTCTGTACACACATCGCCCCACCTCAATTACATCGCAGGGGCCAAGCACTACAATGACGTCACTCTGACTTGTTTTCAGATCCCCAGTTCTGTTCCTGTTCCTACTTATAACCTCTTGTCTTATTTTCCTCCATCTGTAGGATGGAGGAAATCACAGTGCAAATCTCCTAGAATTTGTATTAACCTTAAATGAGAAGATATATTTAAGATGTATGACACAGATTTTTCTCTAAAGTAAATTTCCAATCTCACCCTCTTTTAGCAAAGATCTAGAGTAAAAAGATTTTTCTTTTAAATCTTTCCCTGATCCACATGAATAGAGTTGAGGAAAATCTTCAAATGTAAATCCCAAGGTCATTCAAAGATACTGACTCATTACAATCGACATTATTTGATTTGTTTTTTTGTCTGTGTTTTTTCGTACAGAAAAAATGTACACCTCCAACATGAAAAATGGTGCAATAATTTAAAACAGAAAGCTGGTTCCCTCTTATATTTTTCTTCGAAAAACACAATTGATGATTATAATAAGCATTTATAAACTGCTTACCCTCTGCCATTCACACATATTTATCATTTAATCTTTAAAAATCTAGTACTATTATTATTATATCCATTTCAGAGACAAGAAAATTAAGTAACAGAAAACTTATTTTTCCCTAGGGAATCAAGCAAAAGAATAGTAGAGCTATGCTCAAAACCAAGCAGAATCTATGCTTTTCAACGACTATATACTTCCTCCCCCATGGATAAGATTCTGTAATTGGGCCATTCTGATGTCATTAATCCTAGCATTTGGTTCCTACAGGCTGTGAACCAGTTCTTTCCTAGGAGACATCTGTGATCCCCTCTTGAAATGGCAAGTTGCAACTTCCTATTCA
Organism: Pteropus vampyrus; assembly: GCF_000151845.1. Lineage (NCBI taxonomy): Eukaryota > Metazoa > Chordata > Mammalia > Chiroptera > Pteropodidae > Pteropus > Pteropus vampyrus. The sequence goes on from NW_011888819.1 coordinate 3,472,417, forward strand.
GAGGTAAAACACTACATTGATAACACAATTATTTAGCTCTAGCCGCTAACAATTTGGCCTTGAGCAGCAGGACAAAGAGCCTTGAAAATAAACATCTTTGTTGATTTACACTAGTGGTCCCCAACCTTTTTGGCATCAGGGACCAGTGCTCCTCTGAGAATCAAATGCCTGATGACCTGAGCTGGAGCTGAGGTGGTGATACCAACCTGGGGAGCGGCTGCAAATACAGATGAACCTTCGCTCCTTCACCCTCTGCTCACCTCCTGCTGTGCGGCCTGGTTCCTAACAGGCTATGGACCGGTACTGGTCCATGCCTCCCGAGTTGGGGACTCCTGCTATCTTTATGGTTATTAACAAAAATCATCCAGAATGCATTCATCTTCCTCCTGCATTTACAATTAAGTATAAGAACTGTTGCAAATCTGCACAAACCTGGAGCAGCTTACTTGGAAATTTCTGAAAATGGTACAAACATTTCACTGTCATGTAATTAATCAAAATCACCTGGTGATGGGAATTAATATGACGAATCTTGGGCTTGATTCTGATGGGTTTTGAATGGCAATTTATTCCCTCGAAATAAAACTTTCTGTATCTAGATTTGAAAATCTAGGTTCTTTGGTGATCATGGTGTGTCCTTCAGTAACTCAAAAAAACTTTTGTGGTAGATGGGCCATCTCTGGCCTCTACCCACCAGATCTCAGTAGCAACGCCCCTCACCCCCCATGACATCCCTAGTGTGATAACTGAAAATGTTTCCGGACATTGCCAGATGTCCCCTGGCAGGAAAAATTGCCACAAATTGAGAACCAGGCAGCCATCGAGCCACTGCCTCAGGGGCATAGTACAGTCTGTGTTGACACCAAGAGTGTCAATGTGCACACAGTATGACTGGTGGCCGTTCCAGCTTCCCTTCATAGCCAGGTCCAGGTGGATCTGGCCTGATCCTACACCATCTCTCTTGGTTCTATGTAGGGCAACAGGCAAGAACTCCCCGCCCTCCTTTAAGGTGACACTACACAGTAAAAGTCTTGAAGCAATGTTTTTGTGCATTAAACAACTTCCAGATGTTTCAGACAACTCTTTAAACATATTCTGTCTCTTCTTGTAATCCCCCTTCATAGGGTCCAGGATGAGGCGAAACGGCCCATCTAAAGTACAAGCGATAGACACATGCAACACTCAGGACCCTCACTACCCTCTCAAATGACTCCTTCAGGATTCAACATACCCACATATGTAGGAATCCAAGGATGAGCAAAACTGAGACTCAGCCTGGGGCCTTTACCATAATTAGGTATGAAATAAGTCATGCTCATAGCATGATAGAGCAATAAATTACTATATTGAGCTTCTGTTCATGGTTCTACTCCCAATCTTGTCAGAAACATTGGCTAAAAACCATTAGCTAACATTTGCTTTGTAACAATGAGGTTCACTCATGGGGATATCAGGCAAGTAAGGGTCATGAAATGAGTGTCTCTCCACGTTCCTTAAAGTAGCCCAGGCTTTTCCAGTGGTCATATTCCAAATTACATTCCCTCGAAAACAGTTCCATATTTCAATGCATTAAAATTGATGTTGTCTCCTGAGTCCTAGGCAGAAGAGATGCAATAACTCACATGGCTTTCTGCTTTCCTGCTAGTCTGTTTATAGAGGAAATAGCCTGCTTACAAATTATTGAAACAGAAAAGCCAGGTAATGATGTATTTTAAGAATATCCTCAGAAATACTGCTTGTGCTCTCTCCTTTTTGTGTTTCAGAGCTGTCTATATTCACTGGCTGCGAGAGTTCTGGTTTAATCAAAGTGATGCAGCTATGGCCCAGCCCTCACGTAGCTTCCTTTGAAAAACAGGGATGCCTGTGCAGAGTATAGACCTGCCCAGGAAACACGTGATGGCCACTGTCTGTGATTTTAAAGCTTACTGTTGTAAGTAGTCTCAGCTAGGATTGAAAAGTTAGAATGAGGAGAATCTATCTTCCTTCTCAATACTGCCCAGTGCTCTGAGATTCATTTAAGGACGTCTTCCAAAACTGATTGAATCACCACCTCTTGTTTCAGTTGCTACGTGGAATGTTTGAAAATTATTTTATGTTGTTTAGAAGTTCCGAGAACATTTTACCTTCTGAAGAGTGATCCAGCATTGGAAATCTTTCTCTTTTTTTGCAATGAGAATATTAAGAGTGAGATTTGAGGTAATTTGCTACTATGGCAAAATAGGTATATGTGTTGTTCTTACCGCATCCATAAATAGGAAGGTTCTAGAATCTCAAATAGTCTAGGACATGAATATGCAGGTTATTTATGATGAAACAGAACTCATCATTCACAGAGATGCCAATGACTGTGACCTACCTGCCCTTCATCATAGGGAACTGTCAGTGATGCACTTGGGATGCTGAGCATGTCTTTCAGAGGGTGTTACAGCAGAGCAAAGCCTCAAGTAAGAAGAGCACCCTGTTCTTTCCCAAAGGGGAAAAGTGAATGGTGAGTCCTAGGTCACCAGCCAATAGAGTTTAACAATTACCTGTGTCAAAAACAGTATCAGGCTCATCTTCCTTGAGCAGGAAAAGAATGTTCTTTCATGTTAGCAATTATTTCTGTCAGCCAATTAAAATCCCGATCCAATGGGAAAATTATTTCAGGCAATAGTGTTCTTTGGTTCATAAAAAGAAAAAAATAAAAATAAAAGTTCATGATGGACCATGACCTTAGCATAATATTCAAAAAAATAATAAAATGTTATTGAAACTGTAGAGCCAGTCTACAGAGCAGATTCCAAGTCAGCTCGACTAAAGCTTGCATTCAGGCTGAAGCTTAACAGCCTCCCTGTCTTATCTATCAGATTTTCTACATGCTCAACAGTGGATATTAGTTTTTGCTTCAAGACTCTCTAGAGCAAGAACCGCTGAAATTTTCCACCTACCCTCTTGCCTGAGACCCAAAGCAAGTAAGCCTTATTAGGAATATAAGAGAGAGAAAACATAATATAGAAGTATTGGAAATCACTAATCCATGCCTGGGGTAGCATTTGGGATAGATTTCTGAGCTCTTTTGCTTCTATTTATATTGTCAGCTAACTGCAGGAAAGTAAATGTGATAGAACAAATGAAGTAAAAATGGCAGAGAAAGAAAATTAAATAAGCATATTCTGAAATACTCTCAGGAACAACAGGAGCTATGCCAAATAATAAGCATAAACAAAATGTTAAGTTAAATGTAGCTAAAACTGTCAAAACTTTCCATATTCATTTAAATGTCCAATTTTGCCATTGCTATGATCACTGTTGTAATGTCTTTGCTGCTACATTGGAAATATCTAGTCTGTGAACTGAAAATTGATATGTAAGAGAAGAAAATGTGTTCAAATTCTAGTGTTCAGATGTGTCCATTCTAGTGCATCTTATGCATTCTCAGTAGGACATTATTATCTGGACTGCAATTTGGCTATCACTCTGTGGTGCTCTGTCTAGGTCCTTTTGTGAGGGTGATGTACCCAACTCCCAGTTGCCGAGAGCTCACAGCTCTGTTCCACACTAGGAGTTGCCTCTGCCACAAAGAAGGGCCTCACCCAAGGTTACACCTCCTGAAGAGGATGATCCCACAGCTAAGGAGTGGCTTGTATGGGTATGTAAAGGCCAAGCCCCCTTGCTTCAATTCGGGAGAACCTAAAGGACCATCCCAGCTCTACAACTCCCTTTGGGATCAGCTGAAGCCTCACTCGCACTGGACTGAAGGTCGGCTTCTCGGTCTTCTCAATCCTGACTTCGTTACCAGTGGATTTCCCAAGACCACTCACTGACAAATCTACTGAAACTCTTTATCTCGGAATCTCTTTCTGAGGAACCTAATCTAAGAGAGTTGATGCCAAGAGTGGTTCCAGGAAGAAGACCCAGATTTGGGATATGGGAGCTGGATCACCCCCCAGCTGGCTGGCAGTAAGGATCCCACCACGAGTGGCAGGTAGACTATAAGTAGCATCTGGCATGCTTCAGCAGTGCAATTACTAAAAGATTCCCTGGTGGTATAATGGATATGATACCAGCAAAAGGAAAACACTCGCTAAGGCAATGTATCTAGTATTTGAGAGATGTGAGGGGAGAGGCAACTATGAGGATAGAACTGGGTAGCTGTTGAGTGCCACTGACTCATAAAAAGAAGAGATGACTGACTGAGGATGACTAAGCACCAACTGAAGGCAAAAGTGAAAGCACCTACCTTTGGTGCTGCAGAATCTGGCTGACATATACCAGCAGGAACTGGATTCCAAGACAATGTTGGATCAAGGGGGAAGGGAGAGGAATATGAAGTTGAATTAGGGAGAGTTTATTAATATGAGAACACTCTCTCAAAATACAGATTTAACACTCTGGCAAGGATCCTGGAAGACAATGCTTTTACACTGCCGAGATGGCTCTTAAAAGCTGAAGACAAAATAATAGCCCACACTGGGTGAAGTGGAAATGCCAGAACCAATATGAGGGTCAGATAAAAAATCAAAAGACTCAGAAAGGTGGGCATGGTAAAGTGAATCTACTACCCAAAGACTATGCTTTTCTGCAAGAAGGTACACAGAATGCTCCCTTAGCTGACACAATAAGAACTCACCGGTGGGAAGGGCACAGCATCACTGAGAAGCTCAGCAGTGGCCATCTTCTGAAGAGTGGTGCCAAGATCAACAACATAATATGCAGGATCTTGTGCAAAATGAAAATGCGGAGGTCCTTGTTTAAAAAGAATTTCAAGACTGCAACAGCGGAGTATTAAATGAAGTGTGGGGCCCCTCTAAGTGTAGGGCACCTGATGCACGTCTATAAAGCTAGCCATGAGTAGGGCTAATGGTAAAACTTGTAACAGAACTGGGCTCTTTAATGACAATGGAGATGATAGACCCTGAAACAATAGAGACCAAAAGGCAGCACTGAACCCTCAGAAGCGAGTGAGCATAATTATCACAATTAGAAGCAAGGTTGGGACAGCAGCCAGAAGAAGCCCAACTCTCATGGAACTGTGGAGACGGTCAATAGAAGACAGTGTTCCTAGAGACAAAATAGATGGGCAGCAAATGAGACCAGTTCTTAACTTAAATAATCAAGATGCTCAATAAGCTGAGAGCAGCCACCTCAATGAAAACGGATATCCTTTGCCCAATTTTTAGATATGAGCCTATTCTCAGACCTAGAATCCACTGGCTGAAGGAGAGACCAGTTCCCTTTGAAGAAAGACTTTGAAACACTACTGTTAAGTATATTCAGTAGTAAGTTCTCAAGTCCTTCTTCAAAAGGGCCTGACGTCATTTACTCAAGTAACCATGTGTTGAGGACAAGCGAGTGCCCAGACCTTTCAAGAACTGAGAGAATCTAAATTAGCATCATTACTCAGGGACCCAAAGCATCACCATCGCTGCCATGCTGGAGCATAGGGAGACCAGAAATAAATGAAGTCCTAGCCTAGGTCAGTTTCACAGTTTTTTCAGTGGGTTCATAAACCTACCCAATTCTATCAGACTCCAAATATATTATTGGAATAGACATACTTGATAGTTGACAAAATCCTCACATTGGATTTTTGAAACCTCTGAAATTGCTCCCTCCTTGACCAAGATAGTAAAATCAAAACAAAAGCACATGGGGATGGGATGGCAAGGCCACTATCATAGACTTAAAGAAAGCAGGGATGTGATCTCTATGATTTCCCAATTTAATCACCAGTTAGGTTCCTTGAACACCAAATGGATTACGGTGGTAGATAATGAACTGCCACCAAATTAGCCAAGTATTAGCCCAGCTGCAGCTGCTAGATGTGGCATCTTTGCTATAACAGATTCACACAGCTCCTAGCATAGGGTATGCTACCATTAACCTGGCAAATTTGCATTCTTTTATTTCCCTTTTATAAAGAAATTTTGAAGCATTTTTCATTCACATAGAACAGAAAATAGTATACACCTATGGTCTTACTCCAGGGCTATATTAACTCCCTCACTCTTGTTACGATATGGTCTGAAGGACATGGATTACCTTTTTGCAGAACATTACATTGATCCACTGTATTAGTAACATCATATTAATCAAACCGGATGAACAGGAAGTTGAGGCCTCGGTAAGGCATGTATGTACCAGAGTATGGGACATAAATCCTATGAAGTCTCAGGAGACCACAACACCATGTGGTCCATGTGACATGTCCAGGAGTCCGGAGTTTGCCAGAACATCTCCTCTGAAGTCAAGGGCAAATTATTGCATACTGAACCTCCTAAAATAGAAGCATGTTGCTTTAGAAGCCTTTTCAGGTTCTAGAGGTGGTACATTTCCCCATCGGGGAACTCTATTTTTACCTATTTGGTAGATGACAAAGAGGGCTGGTAGCTTTCAGAGAAACCAAGAGCAGGTCCAGTATGTGATGCACACAGCCCTGTCTCTTAAGTCATACAACTTGGCAGATCCTGTGATCATAGAGAGGTATGTCTAGTGGGAAAAGACACCACGTGGAGTTTATGACAGTTCTGAACAGGAGAATCACAATGCAGGCCCACGGAGTTCTAGAGCAAGGCCATGTAATATTCTGTAAAGAACTATATACCACTCAAAAAGCAGCTTCTAGCATGCTATTGGGCCCTAGTATCGTCTGACCATGGGTCCCTAAGTGAACATGTAGCTGCACCGTAAAGAATTGGGTCTGTCACAGCCACTAAGTTAAAAGGTTGGGCAGATCCAGCAGTAATCCACTGTAAAATGAAAATGGCAAATCCTGGGTTATATGTGAGCTAGACCAGTGAACACAAGAAAGCTGCCTAATCAGGTGACCTATGCCAATCTCTTGGCTCATGCCTTTCTCCACATGGAAGGGTTCTTTACGACCAGTAACTGACAGAAGAGGGAAAAGGCCAAGCTTGTTTCTTAGGTGGGTCGACTCAATAGGTAGGTATGATCTTATTCAATCCTCATGGCTAGATTGAAAACTTCATGAGGTCAGAAAGTATATCTGCATGCTTCACTAGTTAATCATCAGGGCACAGTGCAGTGTCCATATGGTAGGTATTCTTTCAATAAATATTTCTTGATCCAGATCCTGTGCTGTGTAATAAGGATACAAAAGTAAACACAACAAAATTTATTAAATTATACTAGATTCAGTAAATATTTGTTGAAGAATGAAAGAACAATCTTTTATCATCCAGGGCCCTGCCAGAAATGAGAATCGAATTCAAATGGCTAAAAATTCTTTCTCATGAAATGGTTAAATACCAGAAATATTGGGATGCTTTTACCACTCATAGCCCTAAAGGCACAAGAGGTGAAATGATTTTATTATTTTTTAATTTTATTAAATTTATTGAGATGACATTGGTTAATAAAATTATATAGGTGTACAATTCTACAATACGTCATCTGTATACTGCATTGTGTGTTCACCACTCAAAGTCAAATTTCCTTCCATCACTATATACTTGACCCTCCTTCTCCTTATCTACCTCTCCCCTCTCCCCTTTCCCTCTGGTAATCACTAAACTGTTGCCTGTGGCTATGAGTTTTTGTTTGTTTGTCTTGTTCATTTGTTGCTTTCAGTTTTATATCCCATGTATGAGTGAAATAATACAGTTCTCAACTTTTTCTGACTTATTTCACTTAGCGTGATTATCTCAAGATCCATCCTTGTCACATATGGCAGTATTTCATCTTTTCTTATGGCTGAGTAATATTCCATTGGATATATGTACCACATCTTTATCCAGTCAACTATCAAAGGGCACTCCAGTTGTTTCCATGTCTTGGTCACCATGAAAAATGCTGCTATGAATACAGGGGTGCATATATCTTTAGGGATAAATGTTTTCAAAATTTTTGGATAGATAGCCAAAAGAAAGATTGCCGGGTCTTCTAGTAATTGTATTCTTAATTTTTGGAGGCACCTCCATACTGTTTTCTATAGTGGCTGTACCAATTTATATTCCCACCAGCAGTGGATGAGTGTTCTTTTTGAGGTGGGGCTGGTTTTAGAGAGCTAGATTTGTAAATATGAAGCCAGCACCACCAATAGAAGCTGTACCTGAGACCCAGCCATTGAATAAAATATGGCCCACAGCAGGATGAAAGCCTGGAAGAGATACTTCTATCTTCCTTCACCCTCTGATCTCCAACAGTGTCTGACCCTTACAAAGACAGTTTTTGCCATACTGGCCCTATTGATAAGCTTGGCATGAAATAACAACAGAAAGTATTATGCTCCTGCCCCTCTTTTGTGTATCTGGGCTGTACATTCCTGGGCAGGAGTATGTGAAGACTTCCCAGCAGACATGCATCATGGTGGTTTTAGGTGAAGCCATGTCCAGATACTCAACTTCTATATGGATCCCCTCTACAAAAGATTTGCTCGATAATGATCCTGCAGGCTGTTAGTTCTCCTTTATAACCTCTCATCTCATAACCACTGTTCTCCCAATTTCCAAAAAAAGGCGTACATACCATTCTCTCATCCTGAGACCTACCACGGTACTTTGCCCCATGCTTCCTTGACCCCAAAGAAAGAATGCTTGAAGAATGCGTTGCTCTTGAGGGCCAGTCCTCTAAGTGCAAATTAAGGAATACTCATGGAAAGACTCCCTGCTTTAGCCAGTTACCTAACTGGTTTTCTGAGTATCTAGTTAATCATCCTAGAATTAGTATTCCTAAATTAAATGGTTCTCACCAGGATGCATGTTAAACTTATTTGAATGAAAAAGAAATAGTCAAACTTTTGTGATGAAAAATCTGATTTGGCTGAATGATTTGACCATCCAGACTGGCTTTGTTAATCAAATGATGTGGAAACATGTACCAAAAGCTGAGTGAGCTAAATCCACAGCTCCACAGTTTTGATGAAAATATATTAAAAACCTGCCTACGATATACAATATGCTGGAAACTGCATCCTATGTAACTAATTATGACACAGGGACTTAAAAATGTGGGGGTACATACTTTTAAAAAATTCTTGTAGGGATTCTGCCAGCACTTCTGTCTGAGAGAGAGCTGCCTCTCCAGCCCTTGCTCTGAAGCCAGGCAGTTCAGTTCCTCCCCATGTGTCCCTGGAGCCTTTCAAGCTGCTGCCCCAGCAATGGAGCTCAGAGCGAGCGGGTCCATTAGTGGGAGAAGGCGGGCCTTTCTCGGCAAGCGGGAATCAAATTCTTGACCTTGAAAATGTGATAGAGAACAGAATGCTTCTGGGTGCCACTGTAAGCTAGATGGAAAACACATCCCAGAAAAAATAAGGGGACATACTTGGACATTTGTACTGTTTTTACCAACATCTGGGACTAATGCAGAGATGACGGCCAGAGATTCTAGGCTAAGAGAACACTGGTCGAGACTTCAGAAACCCTGCAGATAATGCCAGAGGACAGGGCTCGGATGCAAGGTCCACATCACCGGCCTGGCCTTCCTTTGGCTGCATGACTCTGGATTGAGACCAGAACAAAAACGGTCAGCATTCTTTCCTTTTCAATTACTGTATCCCTCTCAAGCAACATTGTGCTTGTCCTTATTTAAAAAAAAAAAAAAAAAATTTAGAGGGAGTACATGTGCAAAACATTTGGACAATACCATTTTAGATTCTATAGTAGAACAAATTTTAGAACTCAAAGGGAAATAGTCATTTGGTACAATTTCCTTTATAGAGAAGCAAACACAAATTAAATGACCTGCAACCAATTTTGTGACAGAGTTTCCTGGTCCCTAAGGAATGTTTCCACTTGAAGTTGTTTCTACACTGCTCTTCCAGAATTCTGCCCTTTATCCCACCCCTACTGGGCCATCAAGGAGCCCCTAATGTAGAAAACAGATATTAGTTAAACAAATGAGCAATTCTCTTCAGAATAGAAGTGCCAGAGTAGGAAGAAGCTGCTCAATTGCTTATCCTTAATGGACTTTAGCTGTGACATCAATGGGAAGAAGTGGGACGAAATCCCAGGTCTCTGAAGGATTAGCATGAGTCACAAAAATTTCTTGATTTGCCACAGCTTATTTCACAGTCCTAGGCCAGCCATTGAATTGGAAGATCAATTTCAGCCGAACTTCACACAGTGATCACATTTGTCTTCTGAAATATGTGTTCCTTGAGCTTACCCAGCGGCTCTTATTCTATGGCCAGGCTTCAGCCTGACATCTGGTAGCTTCCCAGTTTGTCTCACTCTCAGATTTAATTAGCATAAGGCCTTAGGGGAGCCCCTCAACAGAGCTACAGTAATAATCGTTTCATCATGATTTTGCCTCATAGGCAATAAAATTATATCCCCATTGATCCAGTCATAACTTCTCTATGACATAGTTCGTGTTCTCTGCTTTATTATCCTGGTTTTGAGGGGTTTTTTTGGTTTTGGTTTTGGTTTGTTTTGGCTTGATTTGGTTTTTGCTATCCCAGAGAATTTCTATTTTTCTGTAGAGCTTAACTGAAGGTATTTACCTGCTTTGGGCTCAGAGAAATGAGGACATACAAATTATCTCCGGGAGCAGATGAGCAAAGGTATTCAAGTTTGTAAGATTCCGCTGACTTTCATCTGCAATGGCTAATAGTGTTAATTAAACTAAAATCGAAAACTATGTTAATAGCAAAAACATCATCCATGTTAATTGAGCATACAATTATAGTGGAACATTTCATAAGCAAAGTACAGAGGCCAAGAGGGCTTACAATAAAAATCACTGAAAGAAGTTCAGTGACCATTGATTTTGAATGGACGACATTAATTTACGAGCAATCGATGCTTTTTTAATTGGAATTGTACTGTATCTGGGTACACACATAGCACAGTCTATTAAGGCAAATGTTAAGTCGCCTTTGTTTTAGAGCTTACGGCAGGAAATTGGAGATGAGATCTTGGATTAGGACCCTTATTCCACTCACTAGTATCATTTGGCTATGAAATAAAATCAAAGAAGAGGCTCTATTTACACCAGAGACTCCAAATCTAAAGAGGCATTTCCTCCCTCTATATGTGTAAATACTGCCACTGCCCCCCACCCTACCTCCTTACTATCCACTGTTTCAGGGAAAGCAAAGCCATGTACTTTACAGAAGAATTTGGGGCAGGGGGTGGGAGGGAGATTAGATACTAGAAAAATCTATAGTCCAGAGTGAGAGCTACAGACTTCATTTAGATGCCACCACTTATCAAGTGCACAATTTCTCTGAGCTTCAGTTGCATCGTCTGATTCAGATGCCTCAGTTGCATCATAAGGATAATAATATTTATTTCCTCAAGAAAGTGATAAGAATTACATGGCAGAAGCACTATACGACGTAAGTCAGTATGACGGCATCTGCAAATGAACTCTTCTGGGTGATTATTTTGTTTTCTAGCCTTGAATGCTCACCTGCTATTCAAAAGGAAAAGTCCCCAAGATTCTAGGAAACCGACTAGTTTCATGGACAGTACATCACGATCACTTACATGTCACATTTTCTTGCCCTCTCTGCACCTTCAAAATTCATATCATTCCACAGCCAACAGCCCTCTGAGCTAGTCTGACTCAAGCTTGTCGAACAACGTCAAACCTTCTTCCAATTTCAGACAAACTGAAGGACAGGTGGGATGTTGCCCTTGGAATGCAGGAGGGGAGTAAGAGAAGATGCTGGAGGGCCTTGCTGTCCTGCTTGGCCTGATTCTAAGCACACCAGTCCTGAGCAGACATCTTCAACATAATCTTCTCAAGACTAATCAATAGAGAAACGTGTGAGAGGAAAAGCCCCTTAAAAGGATAAGTTTCAGCAAAATTCTGAAAGCCTTGAAAATGAGGGAGCAAACTGCCAGAAGAGAAAACTAGGAGCATATTATGGCCCAATGCATCATCTGTTCTGACAGGCAAATTTCACAAGGAGCCAAACCTTGATAATTCTCCTCCCCTGTTTTTCAAAAACTGCTTCCCTGGCAACCCCTTGCTAAGCTGCCACAGTCACACTACATTGCAGGTGCACTCTTTGCTGTCATCTCTCTCCCCATGAGGCTAATTTATTCAGAGGAATGCTGCAGGTGGAGAACGAGGGGGTGGGCAGAAGATGGAAGCATATCTCCACTGCCCCCAGGATGAGTGCCCAGGCTTCTGGGTAAGACAACATGTCTTCCTCTTATGTGTGGCTCTTATAATTTACAAATTTTCCATCTCTTGAAATGCTATTAAAGAGTAATGAGTTAGATTACTTGCTATTCAGGTGGTTTTTCTCTTGGACAGTAAGTAAAAGAGCAAAACAACGCTAATTCACTATAGGATGTTGACACATTTTATAAATATTATAGAATAGCTAGCAACATAATGGCCATATCTTGCACAGTGAGTTTTGTGTATTATTTTTCAGATCAATAATTTTATTTTTCTAACATGTTCGTTTTTAAAATTTAATTTTAATTATAGTCGACATACAATATTATCTTAGTTTCAGGTGTATGAGAAAGTGTTATACATGTAAATTGTGATAGTGGAAGAGAATAAAGAGGAAGGTTAAAAAATAAATAAAAAAATACATTACAGATGTTTCTGAGATGACTGTATAAGATGTGAAGCATACACACACACATGCGCAAAGTTTTGCAAATATTAGACTACCATAGAAAAGGACCCTATCCTTAAAATCCACCCTTTTAGCAGATGAAGAGAGAACTTTGAGATATTTTAACAGTTACTTTATATGGCAAATTGTGATCAAAAAAGGTTAAAGGGACAGGAAGCTTGCCTTTAGGCATGGCTGAAATACTATAGGTAGATGCTAATTCCATTTTCCTGTACATTTGCAGCAATGAGAGAAGATATACCTCTCCACTGACCTATGTGCTTCTATTTTAAGCTTTAAACCATCTCTACTGTCTTGACCCAGAAGTGATTTGGAAGTTGAACCAGAATATCCCACAGAAAAGTCTCAGTCCTTGAACTTCTTAAACAGATTGTTATTTGTCTCAAATGATAACTCCTTTCTTAAAAGGACAAATGCTTGACTGAGGTGTTTTCCCGATAAATTAAAATAAGTTATATCTTTCAGTCCAAATCCCAATTCTTCTCCCCCTTTGGCTCACTTAGGCAATAAACATTTATTTACTATTCCAGACCAAGATGGCAACATAGGAGGCTCCTGAATTTCCCTCCTCCCAGAGAAACACCAGCTGTACAGTTACACACAGAGCAATTCCCTCTAAGAGAAATTCAGAAACTCGCTGAGTGACTCCTTCACGTCAGACAGCTGAAGGAATACCCACATCAAAACAGATAGAAAAGGCTGAGATACATTCTCACCATATACCCCGACCCCAGCACAGGGCATACAATCAGGAAGGAACTTCAAACTTCTAGCTTCTCCCTGAAGGGAAAGGAGTTTGAACCCCACATCTAGCTCTCTGACTTTTAAAACTTCCACCGGAATGATGCCCCACTTCACTTAGCTCTGATAGCCAGTGGGGCTTTCACTCACAAGTCACGAGGACTATAGCAAACAAAGAAGTAGCTGTTCACATGTGCACATGAGAACTCACCTTGGCCACCTCTTCAGGGCTTAGAGCCGAGGGAGCAGGCCAAAACGCCCACCTTCCAGTCTTTCCCAAAAGAGGTGTGACTGCTAATCCAAAAGCTGCTGCCTGAGAGTCCAGCTTCTAATAAGCATGCCTCTAGGTGCTGGCTGTGATCCTCCCCAGAGACCAAATGAGCTAGTGGGCACTTTCCCCGCGGCCTCACTCCGACAATAAAACCAAGCCTCCAGTATCTCCCACCTGAGGAACTGGCCTCAAAAGGACCTAGATCTGAGAGCCAACAGGGCTTGCTTTCACAAGTCCCACAAGCCAATAGCAAACAAAGAAGCAGTTTTTAAACACGTAGAAGAACACACACACACCCGCTGCCCTGCAGCTGCACACCAGGCTCAGGGCAGAGGAAGCAGGCAAAACACCTATCTCCAGGTTCTCCCTGGAAGGAGACAGACTGTGGACTGTGCTTTCCCCGGTGCCGCCTGAGAGTTCAGCTTCTCAGCAGCCTGCAGCATGGGGGACATGCAAATCAAAACCACAATGAGATATCACCCCACACCTGCTAGGATCTCTATCATCAAAAAGACAACAGTTAACAAGTGTTGGCAAGGATGTAGAGAAAACAGAATCTTGGTGCACTGTTGGTAGGAATGTAAATTGGTGCAGCCACCATAGAAAACAGTATGGAGGTTCCTCAAAAAATTAAAAGTAGAATTACCGTATGATCCAAAGATTCCATTTCTGGGTAGATATCCAGAGGAAACAAAATCACCATCTCAAAGAGTTATATGTATATGTATGCCCATATTCATTCTAGCATTATTCACAAGAGCCAAGGTATAGAAATAACCTATTGTTTCCTTCAACAGATGACTAGATAAAGAAAATGCGATATATAAAAATCTCTCAATAGATAGATAGATAGATAGATAGATAGATAGATAGATAGAAGAATATAGCTATATAGATATATAGATAGACATATAGATATATAGATATATATGATTCCATTGTGCGTGTGTATCTTATTTTGTGCAGCCATGTGGTATAATCATATGCCTTGGGATAACTGAGCTAGCAGCCATGGCTCAGACAGATTTGTACAGTGAGGAAGGAACCAACTAAAATTATTTAAATAAACAGGGATAAAGGGCCAAAATAAGGCAGTGAGAATGGAACTGGAAAGAGAAATGAGAGCTAGGAAAGCAGCATGAGCAGGAGTTGGCACCAACTGGAGCAAGAGAGAAGTTTTAGAGCCCATGTGATTAGAAACACTGACATCTTTTGGACTGAAGACCAAGAAATGCCACTGGACCATGATTCCATCAGGAAGATACTGGCACAAATAAGTGGTTCCAGTGAAATACACTGCCAGGCTACCGTGATGGTTGCCTATGGGCAGCGTGTTATGAGGCCACAGAGAGCAGAAATAGCAATATTTCACACATAAATGTACACACACATGCACACAGTGCCATGGTTGGGTGGAGACAGGTATGAAATGATGGAGTCACCATTTGCTTTTGGGGAGAAACAGTGGGGCTTTCTTTGGGGGCTAATTGAAGGTGTCGAGGAGATCACAGAGAAAGGACTAAATAACTGCTGGAGGTCTCCGTCACCTGGTGGGAATGGATATTGATCCAGCCCTTTGGAAAGCATTTTGTTTAAAACATCTGTTAAAAATTTCATAAAATGAGGCCACACTATTTCACTTCTAAGAGACTAGCCTAAAAAAAAATCCAAGTATGGCAAAGCTTCTTACAGGTATTTATCACTGTATTATTAAAATGAGTCAAGTAAATTTTGTTTATCTGATTGGGGTCATATGACTTGGATGTAAACATATACCAAAACTCATCAAATTATTCACTTAAGATCTGTACATTTCATCATAAATTTTATCTTAAAAAATTAAACAATAAATGTATAAATATTTTTTCATTCTTATAAGAAATAAGGAAATAAAACAGCCAAATATCAAATTAACCAAAATGGTCCAACACAGGAAAATATTACCCTTGGAGGACCCATTTGATTATATCTTATGATGTTATTATAATCATGAGTATGTCTAATAATACAGAAAACGTGTTAAGATGTAAATTGCAAAACAAATACAAAATGCTATAGAGAATATAATCACAAGAATGTTAAAATTTGCATAAGGAAAAGACTGAAAGTTAATATATCTAAACATTAACAGTAATTATGATGATTAGAAATGATTCTTTTCTTCCTTTTGTTTTTTGGTATTTTCTGTGTTATTTAATGATCCTTATTACAGTAAGAAAAAATTTTTATTTTTTTAAACAGTGAATAAGGTGCTCCTCCCAGTCATTCCCTGTCCTCTCTTGACTTAGTTCTTGAGCAAATAGCAGGTCTGAATGGCACCATCCCTAAGTAAGAATAGAAATTAATCAAAAAGGATGAAATCTATGCATAAATACAACCCAATAACCCCTCTATAAAAGAAAAGTTAGCAAATTCATAACAACATTGGAAACAAGGTTTGCTAGCAGACCAGAAAAATGTGGAGTTTCTAGAAGTGATAGAGCAATAGTAAATAGATTGGCAGCATACCCCAAAAGAGATGAAGAATCCTTCTCAGTAGACAAATAAACATCCCCAAATAGTGCTCTTTCACAGGAGAACTGCAGAGTAATGCCACAATCAGAGGCATTGGATGCAGGAAAGAAAGTGTGCCAGTGTTTCAGGTAATTAACTGAAGAGTGACACAGATAAGACAGCAATGCCCCATTTCCCTGCCTCCTGTATTTGTCTCCAAATAAAAATTATGAGTACACCTTCCTAAGGACTCTGACATGCCACCTGGGTGGCAATTGAGCTAAAGAAAGGGAGAGCTTCTGTCTGCCTAGAGGTACCAGGAGCCTTGTTCTCAGAATAATAAGAATTGGTCCTTTTCTCCTGCAGACTCACCAGAGGTGGTTAGAGTTTACATCAATTGCCAGACAAACAGAGATCCTCACTTGGGCTGAGAAAATATACTCCAAAAGCAATGAACTATTCAATCTAGAACCAAAACCACAAATAAGAGCAGACAAGAAACACCAAATATTCAAGGAATTTAACAGCTCAAAAGACACATTCTAAACTCAATAAATACCCATTACTGGAAAAAAGGTTTTTAATGGAAAAAAATAAATTTAAAATATTAGAAGAAAAAGTTAGGTATATCTACTAGAAAGAAAAAGATAAAATTATTATTATTATCAAACAATGTGAATGTCCATCTAGAACATCCAAGAGATTCTATTAATAAACTTTTAGAACAGAGAACTTAGATGGATACAAGATTAACATATGAGAATTAATAGTAGCTCTTTTATTCCTGAAATAACTAATTAAAATAACTTTAAAGATCCCATCATAATAACATAGTGATAACATGTCCACAATTAAATCCGACAAGAGATATACAACATATTTAAGAAGAATGTTGTAAAGTTTTATTGAAGAAAGTAAAAGAAGCTCTAAATTAATAGAAGGGCAAACAATGCTTCTGGATGAGAAGACTCAATGTTAAAAGATATCATATCTCTCCAAATTCATATATAAAGTTGATATCATTCCCAATCAAAAGTCTAAAAAGATGTCTTATGAAATAAAATGAAACCAAATGAAATAGTACAATTCTCCTTTTTTGAAAAGAAGAATAATGAGGAGGGACTTGTCTGACCATTCTAACTTTAAAGAGCAGTGTGGCATTGGTCCTAGAAAAGATACATAGATCAATATGAAAAGATAAAGTGGTGTTTCGAATCAGGAGACAAAAGACCATCAATTCAGTAAATGATGTTGAAATAATAGGCTAATTATTTATAGACAGATGAAAAAAATAAGCTCAATAACACATTAAAAGTATTAAAAATGATATAAGTATTAGGAAAACTATAAGAGAATTTTATGTTTTAATCTTAAAGTGGAGACTACAATACTCTCATAAGCAAAGGCAAAAAAAACATAAAATTAAAAGATTTGGCTATATAAAAATTCAAATATTTTAACAATGTAAAAATTCAAAATAAAATTCAAAGATGAGACACTGGTAGAAAATATTTCCAACATCAATAATAGATAGGTTTAATAACCAGTATAAAGGGCCCCTAGAAATCAATAAGGACTGAAAAAAAGCCTATTAATAATAGACAAAGGAATTCACAGAAGAAATACATGTGTAATGAGTATTTTTAAAATATGCTGAAGTTCCATTATAATTTGAAATATGAAGTTTTTTAAAATAATGAGTTCAAATTGTAACTTATTTAATGGGCAAAAATGAAAAAAACAAGATAATATTCTATTTTGACGAGGGTGTATATAGGGAAACAGATTCTCATTAGTGAGGCAGTAAATTGAAACAGACTTTGAAATATAATTTTTTAGTACTTATCCAAATTTTACTTGTGCATTTTCTTATATCTGCAAAGTCTACTTCTAGAATTATATGCAATTGACAGAAACACTCATAATAGCCATACAGAAGACTCTTCATTGCTGTATTTGAGGGTAAATATATGGCCAACAACAGTAAATAGTTAAATAAACAATAGAACAGCCACAGTGTACAATACTATAAAAGTCGTTTTTGTAATAGAACAATAGGTACTATCCTAAAAAGATGACCAAGATATATTAGTAAAAGCAGAAAAACCATATGTGTAAGCAACACAGGAAAAGGTGAAGAAGTAGACATATGAAAATATTAAATAGCCGTTACTTCTTAGGAAGAGAGGGAAGGATTAGGAGAAAGTAAAGACTGTCACTTTTACTATCTATATTTTTTAGTGTTTTTTTTTTAATGTGCATATGTGGAGAACAGCAGATATGATACACTCAGAAAAGCTCTTACAGTAGTGACAAATGTTTACTTAACCAAGGTAAAAGAAATATGTAATTTGGTCCTTTAAAGCAAAGGTATACTTGATGGTATTGCGGTCACTGTTCCCTAAAGACTTCCTTGGGTGGGTGAGCTTATTCAAGTAAGGTAGGATAGGGGTCGTGACACAGACCAGCATTGTTGCTCTTGTCACACTCAGGTTCTTTTCCCTGCCAGCCAGAAAGTCACATCCTAGAGCCAATCCCTGCCTATGCACTACCCTGTGACTCCCCCACCATCTAGAGCCAATCTTCCTGTGACTAATGTCAGATTCTAGCTCTCCTACTGAGAGAGTGCTCTTCGTATTGCATCAAGACTTTCCAAGCAGCAGAATTGGCCATGGTATACCAGAACAAGTATAATTTTACATTTGTGCAATTCTTTTGAACAAAGAGAGGAAAAGCTTATGAAGAGTATATATCAGAAGAATTACCACAGTAAACAAACAAAAGACTTAGACAAATAATTCTCTACACTCTCAAAGAAATTAATGAAGGGAAAGAACCATCTGAAAAAAAAATTTTGCAAGGAGAGATACAAAATTAAAGAGGAAATAATGAAGGTGGTGAACGTGGACTGGTAGAGTTCACAAATGATATCGAAATTAATAATATAAACACCAAAGAAAACAAAAACGAGACAGTAGGTAGTGTTTTTGAAAAGAATTGGGAACATGGAATAAAGGCTTACTTCAAAATTTCAAGCGGCAAAAGACAAAGAAACAAAGGTAATTAGAAAGATAGCTATGGAGAGAAACCAGATAAATATGAGCTTGACCAACAAAGGGATTCAAATGGATCTGAAAATAATATTCAAAAATTAGATCACATTTCTGAAATAGAGACCTCAATCTGATGATCAAAGGGCATACCACATTCCGAGAAAAAGCAATTAGTTCCAGTGTATTCTAGAGAGACTGCTTACCTTTAAGAATAGAATTTTATGAGCATCCAGTCAGAAAAAGCTATTCACCTACCGAGGAGGAAACTCAGAGCTGCCTCAGATTTTTTCACAGCAATATTTAGTACTCAAAACACTGGGAGCTAAAATTTTTATAAAGAGCCCTCTTTAGGGAATTTTTTTAAAAAATACTTGATGATAAATTCTCATCAAACAGTGTTATAATAAAAAACTGAGAAAAGAAGTTGTGACATAAAAATATTTGTGGTTTGCACTGAATTAATTAAAATGTAGAAGTAACAATTATGTAAATTTTCAAGCATTGAAATATATGAGTATAGCTAAAAAAAAATGGTCAATGATGGGGAAAGTTGATCAGAAAAGAACACAGATGTGCTAATTTCCTAATCTTTCATATCAGAGAATTAAAAGATATTTATTTCTGATGTTCCAAGTTTTCTTCTGATATCATTGTTTGAAATGTTCCTCTAGCAATTCTTTAGCAGTAATGTAAGGTTGATTTAACATTAAAAAAATATGAGTCATCATCTATTAACAGACTAAAAATGAACAATCATACGATCATCTTAATAGAGGTAGGAAAAATATTTTACAAACTCCAGTAACCATTTGTGATAGAAATACTTGGCAGCAAACTAGAAATAAAACAGAATCTCCTCAATCCAATAAAAAGGCATCTTTAAAAAAACCTTAAAGACAGAAAACTACTAAATATTGCTGAGAGGAATTAAAGAAAACTAGGTAAATGGAGAGATACACAGTGATATAAATCAAAAAATTCAAAATTGTTAAGATATCAGTTCTTCTCCAATTGATTTATAGATTTGACATAATTTCAAAATCCCAACAGTGTTTTCTTGTAGAAATTAGAAGCAGATTTTAAAATTTATATAGAAATACAAAACACCTAAGGTAGCCAAAAGAGAAGGAAAAGAAAAGTTGAGTCTTTTGAAAAATAAAAACAAAGTTGGAAGTCAAACTCCTGCTTAGCATAAAGCTTACACTTAGACTTAGTATAAAACTACAGTGATCAAGTTAATTTGTTAATCTACTTTTGACATGTAAATCAATGGAACAGAATAGTGAGTCCAGAAATAGACCTACGTGTGTGTGTGTGTGTGTGTGTGTGTGTGTGTGTGTGTGTGTGTGTGTGTGTAGCTCATTGATTATCAACAAAGGTGCCAATGTATTTCAGTGTGGAAAGGATAACGGTTTCAATAAATGGTGCTGGAAAAGTAGGATATTTACATACAAAAATAAAAGCAGAACTTCAACTCTCATCTTCACACCATACCCAAAATTTAACTCAAAAAGGATTATAAACCTAAACGTAGGGGTTAGAACTTTAAAACTTCTAGGAGAAAATATAGGAAAATTTTTGGTTACCCTTAGTGACAGTAGATTTCTGTAAAAACATAAACCATAAAAACTAAAAATATAATAGCAAAATGACCTTCAAAAAATACTGTTACAAAAATAAAAAGGCAAGTCATAGACTGGGATAAAATATTTGCAAAACATATAGCTGATAAAAGGATTTGCTTCTAGAATATACAAAGAATTACAACTCGATAAGACAATTCAATTTTAAAAAGTGGGAAAAAATTTTGAACAGACACTTCATCAAATAAAATAACTGGTAAGTAAGCATATACGAAGATGCTTAACATCATTAGTTGTTAGACAAATGCAAATTAAAACCACATTGATATGCCACAAACACATACTAGGATTAACAACAAAAAACTTACAATATCAAATGCTGGTGAGAATGTGGAGCGACTGGATCACTCATATGTTGCTCGTGGAAATAACAAATGATGGAGCCACACGAAAAACAGTTGGGCATTTGCTTATTAAGTGAAATATACTCTCACCATACAACTCAGCAATCTCACTACTAAGTATTTGCCCAAGAGAAATGAAAACATATGCCCTAAGACGTGTATTTAAATGTTCATAGCCACTTTTTTCATTAATAACCAAAAATTTGTAAACAACCCAAATGTCTATCAACTAGTGAACATAAACAAATTGCTGTATATCCATATACTGGAATAACTTTTAAGCTTTTGGAAAACATGTTTACATGCATACTCTAATCCTTAAGTAACAATAAATTTTGTTTACATCAAAGATTTATATGCCAAAAATAAAACCGTGAAGTTTAGAAGAAAATATGAGTTTTTTTTATTATCCTAGGGTTGGGAAGATCTATCTAAGCTTACATAAAATTCAAAATTCAGAAAGATAAAAACTAATAAATTTGACTACATAAAAATTTTAACTATCTGAGATGTAAAAATTTACTGTAACTAAATTCGAATGATAAATGACAAACTGGATAAAAAGAAATTAGCAACAGAAATGAGAGAGGGCTAATTTCTTCAAAATTAAAATTAGTATTACAAGTTAATAAAGAAGAGACAACCAAGCAACAGAAAACACGGCAAAGAACATAAAGAGGTCATAAAAGGAAAAAAATTGCAAATGGCCTAGAAAATGAAAATATGCTCAACTTCACTTATAATTAAAGAAGATGACATCAAATAGAAATGAGGTGTCATTTTTCAGATGGACAGGAAGCTAACATTTTGTTAATATTTGGCCATGTGCACTGCCAAATCCCTCCTAATGCAGTAAGAGATGAAACCCAGAGCTTTATAACTATGAGACAGCAGGAGTTGCCTTTTATGGGAATAATTACTCCACTGAGTGCCAGTGTGGCCCCTGCCCCATTCAAATGATATAGGATGCAGAATATGCAGCCCTGGGCACCTTCAACTTGAACCAGAGAATTCCAGATTCCCCTCCAAGAGGCATGAAGGAGGCACTGGGAAACTGTACCCTCACTTTTATCATGCTCTACTGCAGCAGATCTCAGACTTGGCAAGCATCAGAATCACTTGGAGAGCTTGTTAAAACACAGATTGCTGAGCCCCTCTCACCATGAGAATTTATGATTCAGAAGGTTAAGGGTGAGACCTGAGAACATGCATTTCTAACAAGTTCCTAGATGATGCCAATGCTCCCGGGCCAGGGACCCTTTTTGAGAACCTCTGGTCCTGTGAATCCCCTTTGCCCTGTGGTAATCCGAAGTAAAAGCAACACTGACCAGAGTCCCACTCTTCCTTGCCAATCTTCAAAGCCAGACCAGTCCTCTGAGGTTGGGCTTAGCTTAGCAATTGGTAAAGACATGGATAATGAAATAGTTTCCCATAGTGCCAGTGAGAGAATAAACATATGCAGCCCTTTTCACTGACAATATTCCTCAAAATTCATAGGCATATATGCTTGGCCCAGAAATTCCATTCCTAGATATTTATCCTGCATATATGTTCCTTCCCAAAATACACAAAGATTATTGTGTACAAAGATGTTTATTGTAGCACATTGACAATAGCTAAAAACTGGAAACAACGTAAATGTCAGTCAGTTGGGAATTGAATAAATTAGGGTACATCTCAAGAGAATACTTTGTGGCCATTAGAATGAATGCAAAAAATTTACCATACTGAAATGGAAATATGCCCGCAATGCATCATTAAATGCAAAGATAAACTGCAGAATAGTACATGGAGTGTGATCCATTTTTTTTCCAAGTTAAAAAGATGCATCTTATTACATATAAGATATGAAATATGACATGTATAAAGATATGATTGATACATATGCAGTGTGCACACACATGTGTGTATACAGAAGTGTCTGCAAAGTTCCTATGACGTAGCTTAGGGAAATAGAGCTGAAGCCTCAAAGATGGTGACACTGCATGGCTATGGGGAGAGCAGGTATGACGCTGAAAAACACTTTTAAATTTTTTGTTTGAATTATTTTACAGCAACTCCATGTACCCTGTTTCATTTATTTAAAAAAAAAAAACTGTGTTTTAATAGTCAAAGCAAAAGCAACCATTATAACACCTACAATGCCTTGATATTAATTTTTATCTATTGATTACAAATAATTTGCCAGAACCTTTAATTGGAAACACTTTTTTTGCCTCGTTTTTAATCATTGTGTATAATTAATAAAATAATGCTTCATGAAAAAGCTAATAAGATAGAAAATAGATAAGGTTCCCCCACAAATGGAGAGGGACCCAGGAAGTCTGAGCTCTTTCTATGCCCCATTCTTTGTCCCCATTTTAATTTTCTCTCCAAAGTCTTAAAGAAAATGTAGCATTATATAATAGCATTATATAATCAAACATGTAAATGTTTTATATAATTATATATAAAATAGCATTATATAATCAAACATGTAAATGTTTATCTCAAGTATCTGCAATTTCTCTGTTGACTTAATAGTTGCTTTCATAACCATGAACTGAGTTGGTATGACTCCTGCCTACTTCACGATGCCACCATTTCTATGAGTTTTGGGAAAAGGACACCACCGATGACAGTATATGAGGCCAGTACATAATACCAGTATATATTGACAATATATATGCCAGGTTATGATAAAAATACTAGGGACCTAGAATCTCTCATGGCAAGGGTGTACCTGAAATTAGCATTACTTAGGAGAATAAGAGAAAAATTACCAACTTGTAAAGAGAAAATAATTAATTCTGTTGTGGGCCTGAAATTCAGGACTTTCAGGCAGCTCGTTCAGGCTGGCACTTCAATATGCAAACCTACTGCTCTCAGGTAAAAGCCCAGCTCTCAGGGGAGAGAGCTAGGCAACAGGTCCAATTCAATCTTAAACTTCTCTTTAGAGTTATGAAAGCTTATGCCATGCGATGAATACTTATATGCTGTGGATTTTTTTTTAATAAAAAATTCCAAGGAAATATAATGGAGCAATATCCCACATTATTTCTGAACCTGAAATTAAAATAAGAATTTCGAAGAACCACACATTTTCTCATTCTCACAAACGCACATGGAGTAGGTCCTAATACAATGGCTTACTTACTCTGTAAAGAGGCGCCGATAGTCTCCATAAAGTTAGTATCATTTGGTGAAAAATTCTGTAACACTGATCACTGTTTTGAATCAAAACAGATCCAAAAGTTTGTGCGTTGAACAATATGAACTAAGAAGTTCCTTTCATCCTGGAATCAGTTGTCCTTTTTCCTTAACAAACCCAAAACATCAGGTGGTATATGTTTTATGTCAAGTGCCAATGGATATAACGTTTTGGTTATATTCCTGATTGATTTCAGTCATTCACTAAGAATATCTTTCTCAAACCACCTGAAGTGCTTTCCTTAGTCACCTTGACAGGCTCGAAATCCTCTAACTTTTTAAATTTTTCCCATCTATCCAACAAGTTAATTTGGTTATAGCACCTTCTTCTGGGATACATCATAGAATATCCTTGAGCTCTTGCAAATATGTAGAGGAAACTGAGCTAGAATTGGGAAAGCCACAGAAAAACAATCAAACTACAAATGGGAATCAAAGACTCAACCAAAGTAAAAAAGACTTTCTAACTAATAATCCCACCTAAATCTTGTCTTCTTGGTTTTCTCTCTGGTAAAGTCAAAGTACTTTATAACAATTATCAAATGAATCGCCCAAACATTCTTGCACATCAGCAGGGAAAATGTACTACAATAATCACTTAATGGATTGGAAAATATGCAGTGCAAAAAGGTTAAATGATTTACCAATATCACAAAATGAGTCAGGATTAGAACAGAAAATAGTCCTCGATGACCATGATTTGGTCAACGATCCTGGCTGAATGAGTACCTTTGTTTGTCTGCTTTATGTCTCTATGTAATAGAGACTAGCCAAGGATTTAATCTTCTTCCTGTTAATTGCTGTCTGTTGGTTCTTTTTCATTCCTCCTTATTTTTACTTCCATGATAATGGAAATGATGCTAGTAATATTTGAGTAGCATCGTATCTCACAAAGTGCTTTTACATTCACAATCTCCTCTAATTAAGCAAACCCCATCTCTGCATTCTTCATTTCTCCAATCCCTGACTCAAGCTGACTTTAAACTATTAAAAGGCATCACGTAAGAAATGCAGTAAGGAGAATGAGACTTCCTTTTGGTCACTATTTTCATTATAGATGTCTCAAATGTCTACACCATCTTTTGTCCTAATCAGCAAATGTTCATAGGGCACCACTGTGTGTGAGAATGCTAAGTACTAAGTATATAAAGGTTATTAAGATAGTCCTTAAATGAAGGTGTTTATGGTCTTCACGTAAAAATTATTTACAAACTTAATATCACGGGTGCCTCAGTTGATGTATGAATAAAATGCTCTTAGAATATCAATGAGGGAGAAATGAGTTCTGTTTGGGGAAATAAGAAAATGCTACTTTGCTGAATTGTCTCCATTTGCCTCCCCAACCCCATCTTCTCCCTGCTCTGCACCCCATGGAGGTAACCACTGTGGACCATGCTCCCTTCCTTGCCCTCTGGCTTTTGATTGGGTGTGACAATGGACAGCCCCAGCAGGAGATCAGAGGGCATGCAGAGGTAGGATGGAATGTTTACTTTCCCATTTCTCTTCCTGCCCAGTTTGGCCCTGACTATATTCCTCTATCAAAGGCCAGCACTCCTGTCCTAAGGGCTCAGGTCACTCTGGGTCACTGTTCCCTTACTCGCTTCCTCAGGCCCAGGGGTGGTAGGATGCTACCCTTACTAGTCTCAGAAAGCTTCATCAGCTTTAGTATTACCTTAACCCTTCGTAAATAATTTATCTATTAAGATTTTTAAGCAGAAGAATGACTTAATCGGACTTCTGGTCAAGATGACGTAGAAGGTAGACACTGAGCTCACCTCCTCTCACGACCACATCAGAATTAACAACAAAACTACCAAGCAAGCATCACTGGGAGTCACCTGAGGTCTGGCTGAACAGAAGTCCTACAACTGGAGACATGCATAAGAGGCCCCCTCGAGAATGATAAGGGTGGAAATGCGAAAACAGCGGGTCCCACAACTGCGTGTGGCTGCAGAGGCCCCTCCCTCTCCCGAGGAGCAAGGAGTGTCGGCTAAACAATGGATTTCAGTGCCAGGAAGAGAAGTCCTCATAACCTCTGGCTGCAAAAACCAGTGGACATTGTGGCTGAGTGAGATGAAGGGCTGAGGAAATTGCAGATATTCCTCTTAAAGGGCCCGCGCACGAACTTACTTGGTGACGGTCTCACTCACTCTGAGCTCCAGCTCTGGAGCGGCAGCTCGAAAGACAC
>NW_011888819.1:3500207-3502438 GCF_000151845.1 Pteropus vampyrus
GGCACTCCTACAAGACTGTCAGTTGATTTTTCAACAGAAACTGTGCAAGCCAGAAGAGAATGGCACAAAATATTCAAAATGATGAAAAGCAAGGACCTACAACCAAGATTACTCTACTTAGCAGAGCTATCATTTAGAATAAAAGGACAGATAAAGAGCGTTCCAGACAAGAAAGAGCTAAAGGAGTTCATCACCACCAAGCCAGCATTACAGGAAATGTTGAAGAGCCTTCTTTAAGAAGAAGAAGAAAAAGTATCAAAAATATGAATAATAAAATCACAACAACTACATATCTATCAACACATACTTCACATGAAAAAGAATCAAATACTCTAATCAAAAGATAAGGTGGCTGAATGGATAAGAAAACAAGACCCTTACATCTGTTGCTTACAAGAGACTCACTTCAGATTAAAAGACACACAAAGATTGAAAGTAAAGGAATGGAACAAGATATTTCATGAAAATAGAAATGAAAAAAAATCTGGGGCAGGAATACTTATACTAGACAAAATAGATTTTTAAAACAAAGGCTATAACAAGAGACAAAGAAGGACCCAGTAATCCTACTTCTGAGTATTTATCCAAAGAAACAAAAAATACTATTTTGAAGGGACATGTGCATTCATATGTTCATTACAGCATTATTTACAGTAGCCAAGATATTGAGACATCTGGATGTCCACCAATGGATGAATGGATAAAAAAAAGAGGTGGTACATATATACAATGGAATATTACTCCACCATAGAAAAGAATAAAATCTTGCCATCAACAACAATATGGATAGACCTGGAGGATATTGTGTTGAGTGGAGTAATACAGAGAAAGACAAACACCATATGATTTTACTTACATGTGGAATCTAAGGAACAAAATAAACATACATAACAGAAACAAACTCATAGATACAGAGAACATTTCAAGGGTTGCCAGATGGGAGGGGATTTAGGGGTAGGTGAAAAAGGAGAAGGATTGAGAGATACAAATTAGTAGTTACACAATAGTCATAGGGATATAAAGTACAGCGTAAGGAATATAGTCAATAATAGTGTAACTACTATGTATGGTGTCAGATGGGTACCAGATTTATTGGGGTGATCACTTCATAAATTATATAAATGTCTAATCACTTTGTTGTACATCTGAAACTAACATAACATTGTATGCCAATTATAATTGAAAAATAAAAAATATTTTTAAAAAAGATTGACTTTAGAGTAGGGAGTTAATAAGTAAGAAGACCCCCAAAATCAGGGGTTCTAATTAGATAGTTGCTGGAATCCTGAGTTCATGTGAGAACAGGAATTAAGGCAAATGTAGCTCGAGATGGAAAAGAGATAACTGACTTGCATGATATTTTTGGAAGCTGAATTGCTAGGCCAGGTGACCAACTGGACATTAAGGAAAGTAAGGGAATGAGTGAAGCTGAAGGTAATTTCCGGGCTATTAGAAAAAAAAAAAAAATGTGTTCCTTAAAATATTTTAAACAATGTGGTACTACTTGTGATATATTTTAAATTAATGATAATTTGGCAAAAATGCTGCTGTTTATTAATTGCTCCGCCCTTGCATTTGGTAAGAAATCAACAGTCACCTTCAAGAGGGTTTCCATGTAACAAACTGTACAACCCAAGTATGTGTAACCTTCTCAGATGCACTCTTCCTGCTATTGTGCATGTATGCAACCACCAAGGACTCTCATGGAAAATGTACAGCTGTGCAAAGCCCTGTAGGACAGCAGAGAAGATGACTATGTCCTCAAAGTCCAACCTTTTCTTATACATTAAAGTCAGTATCTTTCTACAGTCTGGACGCTGAAATTATTTCTGGTCTAAGTATACTGGAAAGTGGATAAAAGCATGCCACTTGCCGACATTCCTCTCGATGGTGATAAACCTAGTGTTAAGCTAAGTGAAATAAGTCAGACAGAGAAAGACAGTACCATATGGTCTTGCTTTTATGTGTAATCTGAAAAAAACAAAATTCACAGAAACGAAGGTCAGATGTATAGTTCTGGGGAGCTGGGGAGGTTTGGTGAAAGTGGCCAAAAGGTAAAAACCTCCACATATAAGATAAATAAGGTCTGGGGATGTAATGCATTAACATAATGTCTATAGTTGACAATACTGTACTATATTTTTGAAAGTCTCTAAGAGTAACTTGCAAACGTTCTCAGCACAAGGAAAATAAACTGTAACTATGTGAGGTGATGGATGTTAACTATACTT
>NW_011888819.1:3502488-3506409 GCF_000151845.1 Pteropus vampyrus
GATTCACACAACGGACATGCCTTGAGCACCTGGGTCAGGTGGCCAGGGAAGACTCCACCACTAGACAGCAAATGACATCTACTACATAAGGCCACTCTTCTAAGACTGGGAGACATAGCAGCCCTACCTAATACATAAAAACAAACACAGGGAGGAAGTCAAAATGGAGAGACAAAGAAATATGTCTCAAATGAAAGAACTCCAGAAAAAAAACTAAACAAAATGGAGACCATCAATCTACCCGAGGCAGAGTTCAAACACTAGTGATAAGGATGCTCAATGAACTTAAGGAAAGAGTAGATAAACTCAGTGAGAACTTTAACAAAGATATAGAAAACATAAAAATGGAGATAGAAAACATAAAAAAGGACCAGTCAGAAATAAAGAATACAATAACTGAAATGAAGAAGACATTAGAGGGGATCAAAAGATTATATGAAGCAGAGGGTTGAATCAGTGATTTAGAAGATAAGGTAGCAGAAAACATCCAATCAGAACAGCAACAAGAAAAAAGAATCCACCAAAAAAGACAGTTTAAGGGGCCTCTGGACAACATTGAGCATAGCAATATTTGCATCACAGGGGCACCAGAAGGAGAAAAGAGAGAGCCAGAAATTGAAAATCTATTTAAAAAAATAATGATAGAAAAATTCCCTAACCTTGTAAAGGAAATAGACATACAACCCCGGGAAGCTCAGAGAGTCCTAAACAAGGTGAACCCAAAATGGCCCACACCAAAACACCTCATAATTAGAATGCCAAAGTTTAAAGACAAAAAAAAGAATCTTAAAAGCAGCAAGAGAAAAACAATGAGTTAAGAGAAAAACAATGAGAAAAACAATGAGAAAAACAAGGGCACTCCTACAAGACTGTCAGTTGATTTTTCAACAGAAACTGTGCAAGCCAGAAGAGAATGGCACAAAATATTCAAAATGATGAAAAGCAAGGACCTACAACCAAGATTACTCTACTTAGCAGAGCTATCATTTAGAATAAAAGGACAGATAAAGAGCGTTCCAGACAAGAAAGAGCTAAAGGAGTTCATCACCACCAAGCCAGCATTACAGGAAATGTTGAAGAGCCTTCTTTAAGAAGAAGAAGAAAAAGTATCAAAAATATGAATAATAAAATCACAACAACTACATATCTATCAACACATACTTCACATGAAAAAGAATCAAATACTCTAATCAAAAGATAAGGTGGCTGAATGGATAAGAAAACAAGACCCTTACATCTGTTGCTTACAAGAGACTCACTTCAGATTAAAAGACACACAAAGATTGAAAGTAAAGGAATGGAACAAGATATTTCATGAAAATAGAAATGAAAAAAAATCTGGGGCAGGAATACTTATACTAGACAAAATAGATTTTTAAAACAAAGGCTATAACAAGAGACAAAGAAGGACCCAGTAATCCTACTTCTGAGTATTTATCCAAAGAAACAAAAAATACTATTTTGAAGGGACATGTGCATTCATATGTTCATTACAGCATTATTTACAGTAGCCAAGATATTGAGACATCTGGATGTCCACCAATGGATGAATGGATAAAAAAAAGAGGTGGTACATATATACAATGGAATATTACTCCACCATAGAAAAGAATAAAATCTTGCCATCAACAACAATATGGATAGACCTGGAGGATATTGTGTTGAGTGGAGTAATACAGAGAAAGACAAACACCATATGATTTTACTTACATGTGGAATCTAAGGAACAAAATAAACATACATAACAGAAACAAACTCATAGATACAGAGAACATTTCAAGGGTTGCCAGATGGGAGGGGATTTAGGGGTAGGTGAAAAAGGAGAAGGATTGAGAGATACAAATTAGTAGTTACACAATAGTCATAGGGATATAAAGTACAGCGTAAGGAATATAGTCAATAATAGTGTAACTACTATGTATGGTGTCAGATGGGTACCAGATTTATTGGGGTGATCACTTCATAAATTATATAAATGTCTAATCACTTTGTTGTACATCTGAAACTAACATAACATTGTATGCCAATTATAATTGAAAAATAAAAAATATTTTTAAAAAAGATTGACTTAATGAGTTTAGAGTAGGGAGTTAATAAGTAAGAAGACCCCCAAAATCAGGGGTTCTAATTAGATAGTTGCTGGAATCCTGAGTTCATGTGAGAACAGGAATTAAGGCAAATGTAGCTCGAGATGGAAAAGAGATAACTGACTTGCATGATATTTTTGGAAGCTGAATTGCTAGGCCAGGTGACCAACTGGACATTAAGGAAAGTAAGGGAATGAGTGAAGCTGAAGGCAATTTCCGGGCTATTAGAAAAAAAAAAAAATGTGTTCCTTAAAATATTTTAAACAATGTGGTACTACTTGTGATATATTTTAAATTAATGATAATTTGGCAAAAATGCTGCTGTTTATTAATTGCTCCGCCCTTGCATTTGGTAAGAAATCAACAGTCACCTTCAAGAGGGTTTCCATGTAACAAACTGTACAACCCAAGTATGTGTAACCTTCTCAGATGCACTCTTCCTGCTATTGTGCATGTATGCAACCACCAAGGACTCTCATGGAAAATGTACAGCTGTGCAAAGCCCTGTAGGACAGCAGAGAAGATGACTATGTCCTCAAAGTCCAACCTTTTCTTATACATTAAAGTCAGTATCTTTCTACAGTCTGGACGCTGAAATTATTTCTGGTCTAAGTATACCGGAAAGTGGATAAAAGCATGCCACTTGCCGACATTCCTCTCGATGGTGATAAACCTAGTGTTAAGCTAAGTGAAATAAGTCAGACAGAGAAAGACAGTACCATATGGTCTTGCTTTTATGTGTAATCTGAAAAAAACAAAATTCACAGAAACGAAGGTCAGATGTATAGTTCTGGGGAGCTGGGGAGGTTTGGTGAAAGTGGCCAAAAGGTAAAAACCTCCACATATAAGATAAATAAGGTCTGGGGATGTAATGCATTAACATAATGTCTATAGTTGACAATACTGTACTATATTTTTGAAAGTCTCTAAGAGTAACTTGCAAACGTTCTCAGCACAAGGAAAATAAACTGTAACTATGTGAGGTGATGGATGTTAACTATACTTTTTATGGTAATTATTTCATGATACATATATATATATATCAAATCATTATGTTATACACCTTAAAATTATACAATGTTTTATGTCTATTGTATCTCGATAAAACAGAGCATGGGCGTGGTAATCTGGTGCTATTGCTGTTTCTCTCTAGGGCTCTGCTGCTGTTGGGGGAGGTCATCAAAACAGCATGACCTTTCTTCTGTCTGGCTTATTTTGCTTAGCATGATTATCTCAAGGTCCATCCACGTTGCCACAAAAGTTGAAAACTACATGATATCACTTATATGTGAGATATAAACCTAAAAGCAACAAACAAACAGGACAAACAAGCAGAGACTCATGGACATGGACAATGGACTAGTAGTTAGCAGAGGGAGTGGGGAGGGGGAAAGTGGATGGGATAAAAGGGGTCAAATATGTGGTGACAGAAAGAAATCTAACTACGGGTGGTAAGCACACAATGCAATGTATATATGCCTTACTTTTGAATTGTACGCCTGAAATTTACTGGATTTCGTTAACCAATGTCACCATAATAACAATAAAAATAATAATAACAAAATAAAAAGTTAATTTATGTAAACTGCTTAGAAGAATGCCTGACACATAGAAAAACATTAAATAAATAATAGCTTTTTTGTCATTAAAAAGAAATAAAGGGAATGACCACCAATTGACCTGTGAGCTGGACCCAGGCAACCGGAAGCTCCTTACCCCCTGCCCCCCACCCCTCCCATCTTTGGAATGCTTGTTCCACCCACCTTTCCCATGGCTGGAGCTGTTCCAAGGTCACGGCCTCAAGAGAGTAATGTGTTGTTGAGACCACCTGGAC
>NW_011888819.1:3506459-3506812 GCF_000151845.1 Pteropus vampyrus
ATATTTTTGAAAGTCTCTAAGAGTAACTTGCAAACGTTCTCAGCACAAGGAAAATAAACTGTAACTATGTGAGGTGATGGATGTTAACTATACTTTTTATGGTAATTATTTCATGATACATATATATATATATCAAATCATTATGTTATACACCTTAAAATTATACAATGTTTTATGTCTATTGTATCTCGATAAAACAGAGCATGGGCGTGGTAATCTGGTGCTATTGCTGTTTCTCTCTAGGGCTCTGCTGCTGTTGGGGGAGGTCATCAAAACAGCATGACCTTTCTTCTGTCTGGCTTATTTTGCTTAGCATGATTATCTCAAGGTCCATCCACGTTGCCACAAAAGTT
>NW_011888819.1:3506862-3527593 GCF_000151845.1 Pteropus vampyrus
CCAATTGACCTGTGAGCTGGACCCAGGCAACCGGAAGCTCCTTACCCCCTGCCCCCCACCCCTCCCATCTTTGGAATGCTTGTTCCACCCACCTTTCCCATGGCTGGAGCTGTTCCAAGGTCACGGCCTCAAGAGAGTAATGTGTTGTTGAGACCACCTGGACCAAATACGTGACTGAACCCAGTTAAAGCCTCTACGTAAACATTTAAGATTCTGGCTGGTGGGTGCACAGATCTGCTCATCTTGTGGTCACCTCAGACAAACTTCATATGTAAGTTGCCTATTAAACCTGCCACCTACCTGTCTGGAGTGGTCTGCCTCTTTCTTCGGTCTCTCCTTGCCCTGCATGTATGGGGGTCGATTTCAGATTTCACCCGGGAAACTTGAAAAGATGAAAGATGAAACGTGAAAGATGAAAACCCACAGCTGCCCACCTGCACTTCCACTAACCATAAAAATAGAATACAAGAAAAGGCTTTTTAAATTTTATCATCACACTACTTCCACATGGTTGAAACTCCTAGAAAAATGCTTATAAAATATGTATAGTACTTCTAAATGGGTTTAGACCTGGATAACAGTGAATTCCCAGAGGTCATAAAAAAATCCATCCTTTTCCTGGAATATTAATAACTAGATATTATAATTGTATTGTAAATACATCCCTATTCTATCAAAGATGGAAACTGAACCTTAACAAACATTCAAACTCGAATAAAAACAGAAGCTCAAATGACCTTCATATTTCTTCCATTTATTGAACTGGAGAAAAATAATTTGTTAGGTCTCTATAAGGAAATCCTTTTCTTCAAATAAAATCACACTAAGCCTGAGGACGCAGTGACTTTTCTGGAGATACCCAGGCACAATGCAACATGCAAAGGGTGCATGGGATAAAAAGGAATAACATGCAAAGATGTACGTACAAGAATATTGATGGCTAAAACCACATGTATTAATGTTCAACTATAGAGAATCGGTTCAGTACCCCTCCCTGGGCACCAAAGAGAGAGTTCTTTTTTGCAGCCTCATGCAGCCAAGTCTTCATCCAGCAGCACAGGTACAACACTATCTCACCAGGACGGTCTACTCTTCTCAAGGTGAACTTCTCTCCAGAGTTCTTGGTGCTTTTGCTCCGCCACAGACCTTGATCACTGCAGAGGTCTCCTTAACATTGAATTTTGAAAAGAAAGATTACTGTCACTTCCAAAAGGCACTGGGGCTTCTTATGCAAATTATTCCCAACCACTACCACTCAATTATGCATACTAAGAGAAAGGGCAGACTTTCAAAGTGACAGCGCCCTTTAAAAGTAACTCGGATTAAAAACGTGTTTACATCTTCTGTTCTCTCTCAAAATATTGCTAAAATGGTTTTAAAAATTCACCTGCAAAAACAAGGTGACAGGAGAGGAGAGAACTGCAATCAAACCTGGATGCCAGAAAGTGGATGGCAAAGCTGTAACTGAGGAAGAAAATAAAGGTCTTATTCTCAGATCAGGAATCAGGAGGACATTTGCCTTCTTAACAGAAGCACCAGAGGCCAGAAGACAATAAAGAAATTGCCTCAAAACCCTGAGGGAAAATGACTTCCAACTAAGAATTCTATATTAAGTCATACTCTTATTAGCATATGAGAGTAAAATAAAGATTTTTCCACACATGTAAAATTTCAAAAAAAATTTTGCCTTCGATACAGCTTTACTCAGAAAGCTACCAGAGTAGGTATTCCCTCAAATGAGGTAGTTTACCAAAAAAAAAAAGCAAAAAACATAAAATGTAGGGTTCACAGCTACATCATTTGCAGGACCTACTACAAAATGAAAATGCAGCGTCTCTCGTTCAAAATTTAAGAATTTCAAGGTGGTGACAGCAGAACACTAAATCAAATGCAGAGCCCTTTAAGTGTGGGTGCACAGGATGCAGACCTCATGACACTCAGGCTCCCGTAGATTCAGTCCAGCAGAAAGGAGAGGGGATTCCCAGGATGATGGAGAAGGGTGATCCCAGGGCAATAGCTGTGCAGCAAGTCTAGGCGATCACCAGTTTGCACTGGAGGCAGAAAATGGAGTGTTCCAGGAAGGATATCTTCAAGGAAAAGAATGAAATACAGAGATTACTCGATGCATTTTAATGTATTAAGAGAATATTTCCACTTTGAGGGGAAAGGACGTGAAAGAATTAACGATGGATCCAGTTAGAGTAACTTTCCAGACAAATCAGTTACTGGCAAGTGTCAATATTTTATGACAAACTTGCTGCAAGAGCAAAAGCACTCTGCTCTGAAACCATGCAGACAGACAAGCAAGAAACGGACCTCCAGGCAGTTACACAGTCTTGGGAGGCACAGATGTGAATCAAAGATGTAGAACAAACTTGGTAAAACAGAGGGATTTTTATGAATTCGAGAGGGAGGGAGGCTTTCTGGGCAAATATATGACAATACAAACAAAGGCATGACACAGCACAAACAATTTGGAACGAGCCTGGACGAACTGAATTCTCTTGCTTAATGATGACTATGAGAATGGGGAAATGTTCTAGATTCCTCTCCCGTCATCCCTCGTAAATTTCCATTCAAGGATAGATGTGCTAGAAATATATGCTGGTAAACAGTTCTCATTTGGGATCCTATTAGGACCTGTAAAACAAGCACATTTTGTTTGTGCATATTGATTCCAGTGTGCTGATTTTAATTTATTTGCTGTAATTAAACTCGTGTAATTATTGCAAGGAAAGTCAATGAAAACAGGCTCAGAAGCTTCTGTTACACCAACTCTCCATGTTGCTCTAGTTTATTGGAATTCTCTTGTGGCTTGAAAGTAGAAACTCGGGGTCAAAGTGGTACGCTCCCCAAGAGGAAGGGGAGACAGCAATAGGCAAAGTTCAGAACAGAACTATTTTTCCTTTAAAAAAAAATATATATGATTTTTTTTTTAAGCTCTAACACTAAAGAAAATCTCAAAGGAGAAAGAAAAAAGTAATCCCAAATCCCACCACTTCAAGATAAGCACCATTCACCTTTACCAGTAATCCTGCTGGATACCTCCTTTTGTATGTAAACAAAAAGAGGAAAAGGTGAACATTTTCACACAAATAGTAAAATGGCATGTTATTCTGTAATAATTCATGTCGTTCATTCCAATAATATCTCATGAGTATTTTATGTTAAAATATTTATTTCCATGTCATTATTTTTAATATAGCTATGTAATATACTATCTTTACCCTAAACATACAATAATTTATTTTTAAAACATCTGCTAAGTGTATTTATAATTTTTCATTATTATAAAAAAAGCTGCAATAACTTAAGCACACATCATTTCATATTTCTGTAATTATCTCCATAAGGTAAATTTCTGTGAGTTTGTTGGATAAAAAAGAAAAAATTGCCAAACCGTCCTCCAGAGTTGTTTTTTTAAATCAATTTACACTTCTACTGACAGTATAATATACAAATGGTCAATAAACACATGAAAAGATATTCGACATCATTAGCCATAAGGAAAATGCAAATGAAAACCACGATGAGACATCACTTCATACTCTCAAGCATTGCTATAATCAAAAAGTCAGAAAATAAATATTACTGAGATTATAGACAAATTGCAACCCTCATACTCTACTAGTGGGAATGTAAATTAGTGTAGCCACTTTGGAAAACAGACCAGCAGTTCCTCAAAGTTATCCTATGACTCAGAAGTTCCACTCCTAAGTATGTACCTGAAAGAATTGAAATCAAGGACTCAAAAACATATCTGTATGTCAATTTTCACTGGGGCATTCTCACAACAGCCAAAGAGTAAAAACAACTGAAGTCTCTATCAACAGATCAATGAATAAACAAAATGTGGTATATCCATGCAATAAAATATTACTAATCCATGAAAAGGAATGAAATTCTTATACATGCTACATCAAAAACATTATGCTAAGTGAAATAAGCCAGACACAAAAGGATAAATATGGCATGATTCCACTAATATGAAATATCTATAATAGGCAAATTCAGAGACAGAAGGAAGATTAGAGGTTATCAGGGGCTGGAGAGAAGGAGGAAAGGGAATTTTTTGCTCAATGGTTACAGTTTCTGATTAGGTTGATGAAATGTTTTGAAAATAGATAGTGGTGATTATTGCATGACATTGTAAGGGTAATTTAATGCCACAGAATTGTGTATTTAAAAATGGTTAAGATGGAAAATTTTATGTTATATATATTTTACCACAATAATAAAAATTTAAAAATAGTAAGTTCTGAAGTTAAAAAACAAAGCAATGCAGTACTGATACAGGCTACAATATGGATAAACCTTGAAAACATTTTGCTAAGTGAAATAAGTCAGTCACAAAAGATATTATATGATTCCAATCTATATTAAATGTCCAGGATTGGCAAATCTATAGAGACAAAAAGTAGAGATCGAGGCTAGGGGTAAGGTGGGGTGAAAAAAGGAGTAACTACTAAGAGTTATACAGTTTCTATGGGGGGGTGGTGGTGAAAATGTTCTAAAATTAATTGTGTGATGATTGTACAATTCTATCGATATACTAAAAACCATTGAAATATACATTATAGATAGGTGAATTGTATGTTATGTGAATTATATCTCAAGAAAGTTGTTCTTTTTTTAATTGTGAATTTCTCTGATGATGGGTAAATTGGGCCATTTTTTCATATTTATTGGCCATTTGTGTTTATTCTGTTATAAAAAGCTGATTCGTGTTTTTTGGTCTGGTCGTTTTGTTTGTTTTGTTTTTAATAATGTAAAGATCTACTCAGAGTCTACCTTAACAAGTATTTTGTAAGAACATTATGTTCTTGAAGTTGGTGCAAAATACTGCCAGTGGCATATGCCTCAAGTCAAAAGAGAAGGTCAGTTCTAAAGATGCTGACATCTTTTAACAGGTCGTTAGAAGTCTAACAGGTTGAATTGATTTTATTTTTAACAGAGTGAACACAGCATGGAGGGGTAGCACAATGAGACTACTCTTTGAATCTTCAGTATCATACTAGGTGGTCTACAAAAGGTGACCTCATGTAATCCATCATGCCCATTTACAAAGGAGAGAAGTCAAATAACCCACAGTTACACAGCCAGCTGTTGCAACTGGGATTTGAATTTATTTCTCTCTACCTCTAACATTCTAGTCTATTTTAAGTGCCCTCTAAAGAGTATTGATCACATATGCATGACCGATATTAGGAAACTGTGACGATGACCTTTGTACTTCTGAGTTCCAGACACCTAAGACTGGAATCATGCTGAGATGCTGTGGGCGTTATAAAGTTGGAGCTGTCAGAAAATATACTTCCTCTATTGTTCCCAGGAAGGCCATGAAGAGAAATTACTAATAAAAACATAAATTCTTTAAGGTCCCTTGAATGTCCCCATGGATAATTGTGAGACTCCTTGGATTATAAGGATTGCACCTGGACATTTCCGCTCAGCCAAAGCCTCAGTTCAGGATGCAGCAGTAATAGATCAGATGTCACATAGACCAGGAAATGTTAAAGTCACACGATGAATGACACACAGCCATCAAAAGAGCTAATAATATCATACCTGAGAAATTAATTTGTAGATTCCATAGGATTAGATCATACATCTGCATAATCAGGATCCATTATAAACAGTGTCATCCAAGAATCAAATTTTTTATTTGAAGGGGACTTAGAGTTTATCTATGTAAACCTCTCACTTTACAGCTGCAGAAACTGAGATCCTGAGATTTTAATTAACTATTTTACTTAGAAAAATCCCAGTGGGGAAAAGATAGCACAATTTCGGCTGACTCCCAACTCCTAGGTCTGCTGCCCTTCCTTCTCAGTCTGAAAACCTCCAAAGTCAGTTTTCAATGGCAAAACCTCTAAAACTGTGAGTTTAGTATTCTCTAGCTCTCTGTCTTGCACCAGGAATTTGTCAGTTCTAACTTCCTTTAGTTATCAAGACCGGAGGAGAATGTAATTCGCAACCCTGCTCATGTTTTCAAGTCACATGTTGTCAGGTTACTAAAAATTTCTAGTCTGTGAAACACCAAATGAAATGCCAGGATGCTGCTTTTGATTGACAGCAAAAGCAAGCAGGCAGATTTATATCCACTGGCAAAATCTTATGCTGATAGTGAGAAATTGCTAGTGATGAGATATGTTACCACATTGCGTTGAGGAAGACTCCACTTTTCCTATTGACTGAGATGAGAATACTTCCCTTTGGCCTCCACTTTCCATATTCCAAAATCAGACATTTAATTGTATTTTTAAAATAATTATAAATGTAACCATATCATCAGTATGGTTCAACAAAGAAAAGTAAAAAAAAACTACAAATGGAGATCAGGAAACTGGTATTTTTATCATCTTCCATTTCATTTATGTTTTACTTCACTTAGAATTCAATTATTTTAATATAATTTAATTTTAAAAAATACATCAATAAATGAGTATGCTCAGAAATTTATATAAATCAATTTTTCAAGTAGATATTACATGGAACAAACCTAGTTCAATAACTGTAACTGTATTTTTGATCCTAATGTATAATCTAGGACAATAGAACTGATTGCTCTAAAAGAAAGATTGAGTGAACTTTAAAAAAATATTTCACATGTATTTTGGTATCAGCCAACCCTGTGCCACAGAAGCAGGAAACTCAAGATAAGCACACTTAAAATGTAAGGAAAGTACTTAATGTTTAAGTCTGTGGTACATTTACATAGCAATATAGAATTCTGCTGCCCTCCCTGGTTAATGAACATGATGATCAGACTTAAAAATAAGTATTTAATTTACATGTGCGTCTAACATATTCATATAATATTGTTAAATAATATATACTTATATTTAATATACATTAAATAAGTATTTGAGAATATAATGTAATTGGAATCAATTCGAAAGTTCAAACTATAACTGTGTAGATAATATGTATACCAAATTAAATATATGTTATATATACAAATATACGTCAATATAAAACATATATCTCAAAAAGCTGACACTTTCTTTTTTCCCCATTTAATTGACTGACTGAGCATTTGTTTTCATAGTCATGTAGACAGATACTAGTAGTGTACTAACAAGAATCTGCACTTATACACCCAGAAAACAACCTGTAATATTTTTTATTTTGACTCTTCTTTAACTGTTCCCCATTTTCTACTTCTCTAGACTTTGGTGTTTTTATGTTAGTTTTTTTCCAAGTTGAATTTGTTTTACTCTTTAAGTTCATGACATTGTTTGCTGACATAGTGAAATGTGATTTACAGCACACTAACCAGCCAATTGGAGAACATATTATCTGAAAACCGGGAATGCAAGCAGTAAAGAATGTCAGGATCCACTAAAAATAGATTTCATACTTTCAGTTTAGTCATCTTTGTTTGGCATAAAAATCTCTTACTT
This sequence comes from Pteropus vampyrus, assembly GCF_000151845.1. NCBI lineage: Eukaryota > Metazoa > Chordata > Mammalia > Chiroptera > Pteropodidae > Pteropus > Pteropus vampyrus. Next base: position 3,514,269 of record NW_011888819.1, read on the forward strand.
CAGCTCATTGTGTGTGCGTTTTTTTTTTATTATTTTTAAGCATTGTGGAAGGAGCAATTCAGTGTGAAAGTTATTTTTTAAAAACTGGTTTTCTTAGCCCATCAAATTTCAGTATACGTACATGGTTAATAACCACCTCGAATTGCTATGCCAGGAGAAATGACTCTTACCTAATTGCCTGCCAAGGATCATAAAGCACCTCTGCATCATTGCCAATTCGTGGGTCTACTGATATCATAACTCACATTGATATTTTCTGGTTCTCAGTTTTCAATCGCACCGATGCTCACTTTCTTTGATATTTTTACATCCACTATGTACACACACGTGTGCACGAATGCATGCACACTTTAAATGGTTGAATATATTCCCCTCCAAGTCGAATGTTGTTATTAGACTGAAACATTTTATTTTCATATTGAAATTTGCCTTTCAAAGTTACTCTAAAGCCTCTTTATGTGACATATTGGTGATCAAACCACTTCACCTCAGAATGCCAGATTTTTTACAAGATCACAGCTAATGAGTTAGTTCCCAGCATAGTGTCATCAGGCTCAGTTCCCAGAACCCAATCATATGTCAGTACTTTTCACAGTAGCACACATCTTCTCTGTCGCTATAGAGTGTCATGTGGTGGCCAGCACTCGGCGACGGGAAACAGCTCCTATCAGGAGATATCCGTCATTGTCCCCTTGCACGATGTGAAGAAAGAATCTTCACACCTGCCAATTCTGCCAAATTTCATCCTCTCGTGCCACACACCAATTAGTTTTACATTCTCTTGAGGAAGTCGAGAGTGTGAAAAGCTGTCTTTTTGTCAGCAATGTGACTGTCCTCTACTACCTCAGAGGAGAGTAGCATTCGTCTTCACTAGTGAATGGAGAAAAGTTTGAGATGTGATGGGAAATCACTCTTGACGGGAGGAAAGTTACTTGCAACCTGTCAATTCATTGTTAGCTCAGTGGACATGACGACTCATTTCTAGGTTTGTCAAACTCCTCATTCCTCTCAATATCACTTCCTGAAACATTAAATGATCAAGCAAGGATAGAAACTTGTTCAATGTGTATCCTAAGGCTGACCAAATAAAATGCACCAAAGAAATCAGTAATAGTACAAAAATAAGTCCACTTCAGCCACAATGCTGCCGTATCAACCACAGCTTACAATTGTGATTGAAAAATTTACATTTGGATCATTTTCCAGAAAATGATTAAGACATTGCATTTGCCTTTGAAAAACATTAGTCCAATATTTTTAAAAACTCTACCATTTACAGTGATAAGTGATTAAATTTGCCTGCATCTACCTTACAGATGTTAGAGTAACTCAATAGAACCATCTGGATTAAATAATAATCAAGGGACTGTTCACAAAATCATTTTCTCTTTTGAAGATTGTCTCATTAACCTTCTCAAGCCAACCAGTTCCTCCCCGGGGTTTTCAGCCAGGACTGCTACTACTCTGCCACATTTTGACAGTCACAGGAACTTTTTTATTTTTCTAGTTGTTGCTTCATTAGGGATCATATTCTTGAAAACTTCAAGATATGTCATTGCTGTCAAGTCAGCACTCAGTTTTAGTGTAAGTGATGTTGTAACATTATGATTTATATTAAGAAATATATATATTTGGTCTTAGTCTGGTTTCTGGCACAGAGCTCCTAAAACTCTTAGAGTTTCCTAACAGTGTCTTTTGTTATGTTAACGGAGTGACTTTTGGAAAGCACTTGAGGATGGAGCTTGTTGCCAGGGGAACCAACTAGGATGTGATTGAAACTTCCAGTCTCACACATCCCCACACCACAACTCCTGACCTCCAGGGAAGGGAAAAGGCCTGGAGATTGAGTTCAAGCACCAACAGCTAATGATTTAATCAATCGTGCCTAGGTAATGAAGCACTCATAAAAACCCAAAAGGAGAGGGCTGAGAGAGCTTCCAGGTTGGTGAACAAGAAGAGAGTTGGGGGGAGTGATGCATGGAAGCTTCTTGCCCCTTCTCCATGCCTTGCCCTATGTGGCTCTTCCATCTGGCTGTTCCTGAGTTATAGCCTTTAAAAATAAACCTGCAATCCGGTAAGTAAAATGTTTCTCTCAGTTCTGTGAGTCGCTCTAGCAAATTAATCAAACCCAAAGAGGGAGTGGTTGGAACCTCCAATTATATCTGATCGGTCAGAAGCACAGGTGATAAACTAGACTTGTAATTGGCATCTGCTGAATTGCAGCAGTCTTATAGGACTGAGACCTTTACTTGTGGAATCCGACACAATCTCTAGATAGAGGGTGTCAGAATTGACTTGCTTGGTGGTGTAGGGAACTTCCCCCACCCCCCCCCACACACACACCAACCTTGGAATTGGGTGCAGAATCGGAGATGCACCTTGAGGGGAGAAGAACCTGAAACCTAAAAGTCATGAGTTTTTCTCTGTGGGGAGGTGAGGAGCAGTGGAAGATGGATATAAGGGTGGTGGGAAGGCCTGGAGAAATACAAAACATGGGTGGGCATAAAAACAGTCTGTGACAAAGGGTCAATCTTTCCTCTAACGTACGCTTTAAAATAAAACACAATCCCCAAAGTCCAAGACCTATACAATATATGCCACTGATTCCACTGGAGGATGTCATAGCAATGTCAAATTGCTTTCAAGTTCTCTCAGTGTTTACTCTCAGTTACTCACCTAGAACCTAAGAAGCAGTTCACAGGCTGACTGCCTCACCTCACCAGTGATACTGGCAGCCATGTGTCATTGGTCTGCTGGTATGATAGATCTAGCAGAATTTTAGGGTCTGAGCTTTCAGTCTTTTCGACAGCTGTGGCCCCCTGAGAGCAACCCCTTTGCTCTAAGTTGCTGTATTTCGGCTCTGCAGCTGCCTGGCCCTCTGGAGAATCCTGGAATGCTGATTCTCAGGTGAGAAAAGCCGTTCCCAGATCTTTGCCAATATCTCTTGCACTCGTCTGGAGATTTCCATAGTCCTGGAGGCTGGGGTCGTAGTCTCACCTCATGGTTAGTGCAGCTTCTTAAAATATGTGTTTTGTCTGTTGACGGCTGGTTTAACTGCTTGTAGAAGCTCAACTTTCTCTATGCTTTTGGACATGCTGAAATGCCCATTTTATGTGAAATAAGATAATGGACTCCATGATCTTAATACCTTCCTCTTCCTTTTATGCTTCCAGAGCTTGTTCTCAGGCCCACTTTGATCCTTCTGCTCACTATGGGTTTTCAGTCTGAGAAACGCAAACTATTGTGAACCCGAAGAAGAAAGATTCATTTGATGTGACCCTGAGAAGGAATTTATCTGTTGAGATAGACTCCTCATGGTCAACCGAGGGTTCAAATTTAATAAATAATGAGAGTCTAATGGCCATTTACTGACAGGAGCTTCTCAAGTACTCTGTATACCGGAAAGACTCTCAAAATGAACTCTTGGCTTCTCAACAAATGCCTCGTTTGTGTACACCCTCTGAGTCTACCGCTGCAGAGAAACCCTGGTTTTGTCTTTAGACCAATGGACTGAAACCTTCCCTGTCCAATCAGAACTTCTCCACAACAACCAATCAGAATGCGTAATACCGACCAATCAGGACTGTGCGATTAGGAACAATCAGAGCCCTGCGAATTTGGATAGTCATTTATGTAAAACAGACCTAAGCAGGAACTTGGGCAAGAACTTTCTATTTAAAAGATGGCCTCCCTTTTGTCTCAGTGGAGTGCATTTTCGATTTCCACCAGAGGTGGTGTTTCCCTGGTTTGAAAACTGTTTCACACGAATAAAATCTCTCCGTTTTCTATTACTCTTTGGGGGATTTTGGTTTACACCACCCACAGCTCATGAGAAGAAGTTAGGTGATTTACATACCCCAGACATATCAATGCTGCCCTTTACCAGTCCAAATCGAATTTCACTCCAAACTGCAAGATGCTAATTCTAGCCACCCACGTGAACCTCGGTACAAAAATCTGACGTCAAAAAACCTCCTCACGCATGCAGGAATTCTCCCATAAGTAAAGGCAGGAGAGCTGGTCTCTCATATCCCTTCAGGAAGGAAGATAAAAGATTTACGGATTTCCAGTGAAATTTTTCCTGACTCTTGGTGATCCACTAGACAGAAACAGGGGAGATTTATTTTCTGACTGGGCCTCATATGTGCAAGCTCAGTCATCTGCAACCCAACTAATTAGAAAGGTCAGCGGCGCCTTTTGAGCAAAGTAGAGAAAAAGACCTCAGCCAAACTGCAAATGTGCATTTTACTGTGAGGTGTCACGCCGAAGCAGTGGGAGGACAAAGAATGATGCTCACGCCTCGAGGAGAACTTTTGTGAGAAATTTTTTCAGGCAAAGGAGTGAATGTTACTGCTGGAGAGGTCACTGTCAGCAGCTTCTGTGCAAAATTAACAACATAACGTGGATGGTACCATGTTTTGCTGTTCCTGTAGAAGAGGATGGCTGCATTATGAATAAAGCATAATTATAAGAATAAGAAAGAAAAGATGAAATGTGAAATATTCCCAGCTCAATAACGAACCATAGCTGAGCATACAGAAGTTATTCATTCCAGTAGTACAATGAAAGGCACCACATTTCTTAAGCATTTGGTATGTTCCAGACACTGTATTAAGGTGATTTTCTATATTTTAGAAGTAATATACTATTGTCTTCCTTTTATAATTGAGAAAGAAGAAACTCAGAGAAATTGAACAATATGTCCAAGGTCATACAGACAGCTTTTCTAAACCAGGAAAAGCTAGGACCAATGTGTATCTGAATCCAAAGTTGATCCTCCATATTCCATCACCACTGCAGAGCAGCTCTCAGCTATCAGATCACTATATACACCATTGGTACGTCAATTCTACTCCTCTACCAAAATTAAATAATAGTGCGAACTCATATTACGTTAGAATATAATTAAAGCACTAGGGTAGTGCCTAGCCTGTGTCCATTAAATAATACAACATAGAAATAACAGACAAAACTTAAACTTATATAAGGACACAGATACAATCCATTTGTTGTACTATATTATCCAAAGAGATGTTATCCAAACAGCTCTATGAAATTTTATTCTATTAGATTACATTCCAGTGTGAGAAGTGCAAGTACACTCGGAGCCTCAGCACATTTATCAATCTGAGAGAACTTGATGAAAAAATGAAATTTCTCTAGAACATATCAGGATGGGAGAACAACAGGAAATTATGCCACCATGGAGGCCGGAATATTTTATGAAGTCCTTTTGCTACTGATGCGACTATAGTTTTATCTATAATAGGAAGCTCTACCAAAAATATCCCAGCTCATCTGAGCTGCAGGCTCAGAGTTCTACCTTTATTCCCAAGTGATGAGTTTGACATAATCCCCAAGGATAAATAGCTGCCCTAGATATGAATAAGAATCCTTCAAGAATTGATGTTTGTGAAGATGCAGATTCTTAGACCTTACCTCATAGAAGTGCTCCAGCAGGCTTGACTGAGGTGGGGCCCAGGGATCTGCATTTTAACAACATCGGTTTCTGACACAGGTAGTCTACTGCTTAGTGATTGAGAACCGAGGATCTTTCTAGAGAATCCTTCACTCTAGCTTGGAATGAGTCCCTCAGGTTCACGTTTGTACCCACAGTAGAGCTATCACGAGGCCTGGGTCTAAGGTGTTTGAGGTCTTCTCAGATTCTCTAATTGCTAGAGTATTGCTTAAACTGCACCAAGTCTACCTATGACGACGAATCCATCCCTAGGACACACCTGAATGAGACTGCCCTTTACAAGCAGGATCGTTGAAGTTCTGTTCAGATACAATTTGCTTCCTTTTATTTGCTCTGGGCTGTTCTCAAAATAAAACTGTGAACTAGAAGAAATCGCTTTTGTATCCTACTTCCTATGCCTCCATCACCGCCAATCTCAATATCCAAACTACATATGGGAAACTAAAGCTTCTCGACTACGCGGCGTCATGAACTGAGGCACCCAACCAAAGCAGCCTGGCCCTCTTTCTCTTGCTCTGGATTACTATTTCCTCCATCAAAATGTACTTTATTCATTTCTCATTTAGTCAGGATCCCAGAATCAGCACAATAACAAGATTTTATATAATACATTCAAATAAACTAACAGATTCATATTTTAGCTGGGAGCCAGACTAGAGCCAAGAAAAGCAAATATTTTATCTTGGGTCTCACACTTTGCAAAATAAAATTAATGAATAAAGTTAGAATGATGGTGTCAGGTAGTGGAAAGGCAAAGACGTTCCTTCCTCCATTTTACTATTACAAAGAGTAAAAATATACTTAATTTATCAGTAATCCACTCCCTTTGTTGACAATTCAACAAGTTCATAGAAAAATTTAGCCAGCCAATAGAACTTGAACTTCAACATGGCATAAGCTGGACTCTAAATACGGTTTAATGTTTCAAAAAGAAAATCAGGATAACTTGTTAGACTACAAAATATAGTCAAAATCAAAGATAAGAATCATCTAAAAAAATAGCTTGATTAAACGTGAGGTTCTACGGCAATGTACAAAATCACAAATCCAACCCGAGACCAACTACTGTAGAATTAGGACAGACAAAAGAGCCAAGCAAAATTCTCAAGGGAAAATAGAGAAAACCAGTTCTCCCATAAAGCTCTAAAGAGAAAGTACAGACTTACCATATCTTAGACCATCTTTGATGACCTGACAGTATCTGACATGCTTAACACTTAAATATATCATGAAATAGTAGCAGTTTAGAATAAGATAAAGGGAAGGAGGGAAATATTCTTTAATCTATCGATATTTTTGCAACATTAGAATCATTTGAACTTTGGCTCAGTCCTTGGATTCAAAGATATCTAGAAGTCTCATTTAGCCATAATTTTCAAACTTCATGATTATAATTAACATTTAAGACTTAATGGATGCTAATGGGTTGCTTTTTATAGGTAGCATGTTATTTTAACAGGATCTATTTATACATAAAGCCTTACAAATTCTAAGGAATAACTCTAATGGTACAAAGTCCAGGCACTATAGTAAGATGGGAGAAAAGATGTTGAAGAGGGAGGTAAGTGATCTTGCAACCTCTAAAATAAATAATTATACATTGTCACCTACTGTTCCCAATTAAAAATAGAACAAGCCCTTGCTTTAATACAGGACTTACCACACGGTCCAATTTCAACAACGACTGCTTTAACCATCCCTAAGGTAAAGAGCAGAAATATGGTTCACATTGAAAAAGATCCATTAGGAGATAAAGTATAATAATCTCACTCAGATGAGAGAAGTCTTAATGTCGTCACACAGTAAGACAATTCATTTTGACTTGGAAGTCTCTCCTTTAGGCTGAGCTATAGGTATCTGGAGAAATCTTGGTTGGCTTAGGAGAATAAGAGAAGGTGCTTGATAGAATCTGACTTCCAGCTTCAAGTGAGGCCCTGGAAGTCAGTATGTCTGGGTCATATACCTTCTACATAGGAGCACATATCTGGGGCTCAGGACTGACACTGTGGCAGTTATGATATGGTCCTAGCTGACCTTGACTGTGATCTTACATCCAACCACTGCACTCAGCTCTTCACTGTGTCAATGCAGTATAACTCAGCATTTCTCTCGGCCTTTGTTTCTCTATTCGGACAATAAATATGATAATAATGCAGATCTACACAGCTATGGTGGAAACAAAATGAAACTGCAAGTAAAAACACTTGACAAATGCTCAAGCACTAGATGATTCTTAAGTAGTCATGATACAAAATCAGAGGCTTTTCTCTTCCGTACATATCTTTCAGTAAATAAGTAATTGGCCCTATGCAAATATAGAGAACTTAAGAATCATTACCTTGAGAATCAGAAGCTCTTAGGGCTGAAGGAATCTGTATTTTCAGGCGGCAGCCAGTTTGTGTATCCACTGCAGGAACTACTGCTCTACACCCCATATGCATCAGCTATAACCCAAACAATGTGCTTGTATATAGAGGGTCCAGAACCCCGGTATTTTTACTTCTGACCCTCTGCTCAACTCTGGAATGGAAAGCCCTCCAAACTGCCCCATACTGTGTCAAGGAAGCAGACAAGTATCAAAAGCAGTTCCCACACCTTCACATCGAACATGCACTGTGAAATCCTTTTCATTAACTATAAATCATATGTATTTTAAAAAACAAAACTTAGAGCATACCGATAAATGAAAGAAGCCAGTCTGAAAAGCCTATATACTATATGATTCAAAGTGTACGACATTTCGGAAAAGGGAAAACTATAGAGACAGTAAAATGACCTATGGCTGCCAGGGCTTGGGGGACAAGGAGCGAGTGATGAATAAGTGGAGCACAGAAGATTTTTAGGGTGGCGAAATTGTTGTTGGAAAATGTAATGGTAGTTACATGATACCATACATTTGTCGAAACTGTGGGGGCAGAAAAATTAATTTCCTCCTACCCTCCTAAGTTCTTTAAGTTTTTCTGGCTACACTACTAATCAAATTAACAAGAGAAAATTTTATTAAAATTACTTAAAAAAAAAACCATCAAAAATATTCTGAATGAAAAAGGGGCCACATATTAAACCTGATAAGCTCAGGAGAGGCCGCATGGCGGACCTCACAAACTCAGAGACCAAAAGTGGCAAGGGTGGTCTGAACATAAAAATTCCTAACTAAAAGCAGGTCATGGTGGGTAGTCATGTCCCAGGCCTGAAGCTTCCCTGACAAAGGTCAATTTTTACCTTCGAAATCGTCTTTCGTCTTTATGTATCTAAGATAACATACCTTTGAAATGTCAGAGTAATTTTATTTTCCAGAACCTTCAAAGGCACAATGTATGCACCAGAGCACAGAAACCCTCATTGTTGTCTTGTTGCCCACATTTCATCTCCATCTGCTGTAAATATTATCCTGTACCCACTAATGTAAAATAGGATGTGTCTCTCCTTTTGTTTTTTATCCAATCTGAGAGATTTCCCTGCTTCGCTTTCACCCACCTCCCTAACCTACCACCAATGGATTTTATGTAACTCTCCTTACGTCTCCTTCTTTGATTCCAATGTATAAAATAAGCTGCAAAACTGCTATTCGCTGGAGGATTTTCTCAATCCATTGAAATTTTGCTTCCCAGCAATTGTCATCAGTTTGCTTCAAATAAACTCTTAGAGGAATTTTTCTTAGGCTGAATGTTCTTTCGTTGACACTACTAAGATAAACCTAATAGAGATGAGGTATTATGTCTGGGATTTGCTTCAAAACAACTTGAAGAGGGATGGAGAGTGGGCACAGGTCAAATTAAAATTGGCTGTGAACTGATAATTGTATAATTAGAGAGTGATGGGTACATGGGGTTCATTACACTATGCTCTCTCTTTGAATATGTTTGAAATTTTCCATTATGAAAGTGTTTTTAAGTTTATTATCCATCATTAGTTCTAACACTAATCTAATCTTGTGCTTTGTTTTTATAAATATGAATATGAATATTAATTAGAAAAATAATAACTGAAATTTGAACATAAGAGTACCACATACAAGCATTTTTCACTGATTGTTTTAATAAACCATGCCCTTTTACTTCTGTTAACCTTTCCAGGAAACAGCTAATATCAGTCTTCACTGTTTCTGTTGTCCCTCTGTCCAGGGCCTCTCATTATTCACTTCCTTCAACACCTGTGGCCAGAAACAGGCATCCTTGGCAGAAGAAACAAGTTCAAGGGGCACTGTTACATGTTGATGTTTCCCTCTCAAAAGGAAGCCAGAATAAAGTCAGGGCTGCTTGTGGCTGCTCTGAGTACAGTCACAGGTGTCTTCCACCCCTGGGCATCACTCATGACCACAGACACCCAGTCTTGAACCTGGGTGATCTTGTTATCATTTGGGGGTGATTCAAACTCCGGGATTGCCCCAGTGACATGTGGGGACATAACAACGCAGAAGGACAATTAGCATTTTTCCTCGGTTCTTCCCCACTTATGCAGCCAAGAATCACAGGACAGTAAAATTTAGAAAAAGATTTATTAAAGGTATATTTTAGAAGGAGACGGGCCACACTAAGGAAGGCTGCAGCCCTGTGGAATTTGGGAAGTGAAAAGATAAAAGAAATAAAAGATAGATTATAACCCTAGGGAGGGGCAGGTTTTCAGCCAAGAGAGCTGTAACAACCCTAAAGTGAAGTCTGTATTATATTTGGGCTGTGATGGGTGGTTACAAAGGCATTCCTAGGTGATTTGGTACGTGAGGTCATTTTGATTGACACTTGGCTGCTAAATATCTATGCCTAGGGTACATAAGCTTACCCAGATTTCAGTCTGTTATAATTAGATTGATGAACTTCCAAGCATTAAAATAGAATTATAACGATGGTATAATGAGGCTGAGGTTGTGAGCAGGTTAAGGTAGTACTTTCTTCATGCACGTCTGTGGCCAGATTAAACCAGCTATAGGTTATAGCCCTCCCATCCTTTGTCTTTCGGGATGCAGGAGGGATTCTCTAACTACCACTAAGATGTTCTTTGGGCGGTCTCTGGCCTGGGCCTCCATTCCTTTGTTCCTCTATCCCTCATGTCTAACTACCTAACAATCCAGAACATCTGAATAGAGTCTATATCATCCCCTGAGTTTACATGGTAGTTCTTCACTTGCGATATCTGGGAAGGACAATTCCAAGGACTCTGATTCATAGGAGACGTATAAAGGAAAACGAGGCCCTATCTCCTTCCCCAAAAGCAGCAGGAAAATCCTTGCCTAGCCATAAGGAGATATTGGCCTGGGGAAGATGCCAAACAGGAGGAAACCGTGGAAATCCCATTTGCCCCACGCAGCAAAAGTACAAACCAAAATCATGAAGCATCTTCAGATGCCGGCTCCAACTTCAGAGGCCAGTACATTCTTCTGTTGTAGGGATTTCTTTGACAGGAATGCCCTAGGCCTACCCAGAGTGGGGATGATCGCAGCATCTGGAACCCACTCCACAGGCCTCTGTGGATTAAAAAAAATGTGGTTGTGTGTTATATATAGTGTGTATGAATAAATATGCATCATATTCTGTTTCCAGAAGTAGTAAGAGGTGAATGTGCTTACCTGTACCCTCTTTCCCCCAAGGAATCTCTCACTTCAAGAAAAAATTTCCACAGATGAGTTAAATGAATGTTTCAACTTTGGTTGATTTATTCAGCCAGCTGTTATGGTATTCTTTTTAAACTCTTGTCATTTACTTGTGCGGTTTTGGCTTTTCGTATTCAAAACATTCCAAATGCCTGCATTCATCTGCCATTCCACAAGTTTGTAAAGGTGCCTGGGGAATTTCACTAAGCCCACTGATTTAAAATTCTAAAGGTCAGGAAGTGAATCACTGCGTACATTAAACAACAGGCCCTGGCCCTGCAAGGTACAATAGTGAAATATTGATTATGCAAATTGACAAGTGCATATTATCTATGATGCTGTTGCAGAATATTCAACTGAATTCCAGGAGAAGCAGGTTTTGGTCTCAGCCTGCCCACTTAGAAACTATTTGATATTAGGTAAATTATCAAATTCCTATGAGCCTCTGTAAAGTAAGGGATCAGATGAGTATTGATGGTCATTCAAAATCTCAGATCCAATAAACTGCTTATTACCTTAATAGCTCTTCAACTTACAACTATTTGGTTTTCTCTGGAATAAAAATTTGCAACATGATGTTAATGCTTCTGTGGGGAAGGAAAAATAAAATTTCCTCCTACCCTCAAGTTCTTCTGGTTGGACTAATCAAATTAACATGAGACAGATAAAACAAATGACCACATTTGTTACGTATGTACATATAAGAGTTCCCTAGGAATATAAGCCCCTAGAACAGATTGGGTAGTTGAGGCTTATATGCCATCTTCAGCTAAGAAGAAGGGGGATAGTTTGGGACTTCAAAGGGCAGGAAGGCAATTCATATGGAGAAAGAAACACGAATGTTCGGTAAATAAATGCTTACTGGATCATCTTCAACAATGGGACACAGAGAGGACTTTGATCAAATGTGCCTTGCTAGGTTCCTCCTTATCCATCACACTCAGTCCATATTAAACTATAGTTAGCTACAGTGATAGCTTCCTTCCTGGAGCAGGTGCTCTATCTAATTCTAGTAAGTGAGGGAGAACATCAAGGGTTCTTTCTGAGTTTTTTGTTTGTTTGTTTGTTTCTTAAAAATAATCCACTTAAAATAATCAATATCCCAGAAAAGGCAGATTTTGGGGCGATAAACTCTGCTCGTCTCACTTCCAAGAGACTTCCAAGAGACTGCCTCAAACCAGAGCTCCAATATGCTATTCCATGTCATGGGAGCTTTATCTGAAATGACCATTTGCATAAGACACTTCCTTCCTGAGGATAGCTCCACCAAGAACACCACATTATAGATCAGATGTGGCTTAATGAACTTAGGGTCAGAACATATGTCATTGCTTTTCTGAAAAGTTGCTTCCTTCAAGCAAAAATGATTTGTTAGACTTCAGCCATTACAGAAATATATCAATTTAGATACTCAACATTAATCAAGAGAATCACAGCATTCTCTCTTCCGATGAATGCTAGAGAAATGCCTTTGAAGCTCATTTTCCACTCCTCATAGTCCGGGACCCTATAGCTCTGACACTACCTCAACTCTATTATAAATAATTAGATAACGACTTCTCACACTATTTGCTTTCTTCCTTGTAGCAGACACTTGTAATGCCTTGGCCTCATCCTTTGGTCCACTGGATTTCACAACAGCTATGAAGACAATTCTTTGTAAGTGACCAGCTTCCCACATTTCATAAACCTATTCCCCCAATTTTGAAATTGCCTCCTGTGTGATATATGCATTCCCCTGAAGGGCAGCAGAGTTTGCCACCCTAAAATATGCCTCTTTGGTATAAGAATCATTTTGAGATAAAATTTACATTTTCGAAACTTTTTGAAACTTAGAATAACTATTGAAACATTGAAAAAGTAAATATATTTGCATTCATTAAATCCAAAACACACCTTTGGAAAGCCAAAATTCTCTCAACAGTTCTTACGGTAATTTTCTTTATATTATTACTTTGCTTTCATTTGGATTTTTTCTTAATGAATTGTTTCACCTTTAAATGACTTTTGTACATAATACTAATAGCGCCTTGCATTTGCATAGCATTTTCAAGTATTGAAATGACTTTAACGTGAATATTTTTAATTGAGGCTCAGAAAAAAAACCTTGACTCAGAGGGTGTACACAAACGAGGCATTTGTTGAGAAGCCAAGAGTTCATTTTGAGAGTCTTTCCGGTATACAGAGTACTTGAGAAGCTCCTGTCAGTAAATGAGTAAACTGAGGCCACGCTGCTAGTAAGTAGCAGTGTCATTATTC
>NW_011888819.1:3527643-3530361 GCF_000151845.1 Pteropus vampyrus
TCAGTCCATATTAAACTATAGTTAGCTACAGTGATAGCTTCCTTCCTGGAGCAGGTGCTCTATCTAATTCTAGTAAGTGAGGGAGAACATCAAGGGTTCTTTCTGAGTTTTTTGTTTGTTTGTTTGTTTCTTAAAAATAATCCACTTAAAATAATCAATATCCCAGAAAAGGCAGATTTTGGGGCGATAAACTCTGCTCGTCTCACTTCCAAGAGACTTCCAAGAGACTGCCTCAAACCAGAGCTCCAATATGCTATTCCATGTCGTGGGAGCTTTATCTGAAATGACCATTTGCATAAGACACTTCCTTCCTGAGGATAGCTCCACCAAGAACACCACATTATAGATCAGATGTGGCTTAATGAACTTAGGGTCAGAACATATGTCATTGCTTTTCTGAAAAGTTGCTTCCTTCAAGCAAAAATGATTTGTTAGACTTCAGCCATTACAGAAATATATCAATTTAGATACTCAACATTAATCAAGAGAATCACAGCATTCTCTCTTCCGATGAATGCTAGAGAAATGCCTTTGAAGCTCATTTTCCACTCCTCATAGTCCGGGACCCTATAGCTCTGACACTACCTCAACTCTATTATAAATAATTAGATAACGACTTCTCACACTATTTGCTTTCTTCCTTGTAGCAGACACTTGTAATGCCTTGGCCTCATCCTTTGGTCCACTGGATTTCACAACAGCTATGAAGACAATTCTTTGTAAGTGACCAGCTTCCCACATTTCATAAACCTATTCCCCCAATTTTGAAATTGCCTCCTGTGTGATATATGCATTCCCCTGAAGGGCAGCAGAGTTTGCCACCCTAAAATATGCCTCTTTGGTATAAGAATCATTTTGAGATAAAATTTACATTTTCGAAACTTTTTGAAACTTAGAATAACTATTGAAACATTGAAAAAGTAAATATATTTGCATTCATTAAATCCAAAACACACCTTTGGAAAGCCAAAATTCTCTCAACAGTTCTTACGGTAATTTTCTTTATATTATTACTTTGCTTTCATTTGGATTTTTTCTTAATGAATTGTTTCACCTTTAAATGACTTTTGTACATAATACTAATAGCGCCTTGCATTTGCATAGCATTTTCAAGTATTGAAATGACTTTAACGTGAATATTTTTAATTGAGGCTCAGAAAAAAAACCTTGACTCAGAGGGTGTACACAAACGAGGCATTTGTTGAGAAGCCAAGAGTTCATTTTGAGAGTCTTTCCGGTATACAGAGTACTTGAGAAGCTCCTGTCAGTAAATGAGTAAACTGAGGCCACGCTGCTAGTAAGTAGCAGTGTCATTATTCAAACCTAAGTCTTCCTGTTCTAAGTTCAATAATAAGCCATTTGTCCCTTAAGTATTAACACTATCTCGAAAAATACCTTAAAAATCACTTCAAGCATCCCACAGAGTGAAAGAGAAGCACACTTCTAAGCAGTGGTACTAATCAAAAAAAAACTGAAAAAGTGGTCTCTCCTTCATGGAATGAACAAAAGAAACAAGCAGCTATGCCAGTTCATCAGGTATCTGGACCGTGGAAAGGATGGTTTCATTGAGCATGCAAGGCATCATCAGCAACCTGATCAAACACGAACGCTTTAAAGGACTCATTTTGATTTACCAAATCAATGATCCATAGAGTCAAAAATCTCTCTAAAGTAGAACTTGACATGATAGACTGTAACAATTCCGTAGGAGCTGTTAGGGTTTATCAAGTTAGTGGCGTTTTGCATTTGCCCAATAGACTAGAGCAAATCGTAGAGACATGCTACTCAGGAAAGAAGCTACCATTGACCAATGACATGATGTGATGGGGTGTTAATGCTAGAGCCCTAGACAAATGTCCCCTGTGGTTCCACCTGGAGTTCCACCATGACCTGCCTCTGCTCTTGCCTCCCTCATGCTCCTCCTGCCTTACTCACCAGCAGTATTTTGAGGAAGCAGATCCCTATTCCTCATGTAAAATGTATTTGGTAATCTGTGACCTAGGAAAGTAATAAATGACTTAAAATGACTTAATTCTTCCAAGAAAATATTTCTTAAAGAGCATTAAGATAGATGGTACACAGAGGTATGTCCCTTGCAGTCACAAAATCCAAGACCATTTCTTAGTAGCAAATAAATGAAAATAGAACCATCGCAAAAAAAAAATATGATTAAATGAATTTTGACTGAAGGAGGGGAAATGTGTCCTAAAGCTTTGTCTTCAGTTGAAATTATGTTGGTGTCTCACCTTCGCCCACAGTAAGCCATCAATCAAGGCTCTCTCTTCCATGGTGCTGCAATTAACTCTGCTAGCAAGACTTATTACTTTTATAAATTAATACAAAAAAAGTTGCCATAAGTACACCTCATACCTCTCCTTTAATATTATACTGAGTTGTTTACATATTTTAGAAGTTTGGTATTTAATTTTAATATCGAATGAGCTGTTGTTCCTTTCCCTTCTTTTCTTTCCTGAACGATTTAATCTTAAGTCTAATAAGCAGAGCACAGCAAACAAGCCAAACAGGTCAGCAGAGATGGAGGTATTAGGAGCTGAATAACTCAGCTCATGGCACCAGAAACTGAGGTGGGTGAGAAGGACATCTGTGTAGCAAGCCCCCCCAGAGTAGGGTGTCAGAGTCTAGAAGAGTGAGAGGTCATCTTCATGGAAGGGTGGTGTGCATGGGGTATCAAAGCCCAAGTAGGGTGAGGAGAGCAGC
>NW_011888819.1:3531366-3533548 GCF_000151845.1 Pteropus vampyrus
CAAGTGAAGAAAGCGATATCATTTTTATGATATATCCTTCCAAAGGTGCTTAAATTTACTCGTGAGAGAAAATTAGACAAATCCAAATTGAGAGATATTCCGTAAAATAACAGGCCCATATGCATCCAAAGTCAAATTTATGAAATTCAAAGAAAGAGAGACTTTCCTAAACTTACAGAGGCTGAAGAAACATGGCAGTTAAATACAGAACATTATTCTAAACTGGATCTTTCTGCTATAAAGGACATAATTGGAACAACTGGTGAAACTTGAGTGAGATTGAGGATGAGATGACAGTAATACATCAGTGCTAATTTCCTGATGTTGATGGCTATATTGTGGTTCTGTGGTAGCATGTCTTGGTTGGTAGTTTAATGAGGCATTCTGGAGTCGTAAAGCATCGCACTGGCAACTTGCCTTCAAATGGATTGGGAGAGGGTCAAAAAGTCTTTGTACTATTCTTCCAATTTCCTGTAATTGCATGATTGTTTCCAAAAAAAATTTAAGCCTAATGAATTGTTATAAATATTTGGTACATGTTAATGAGAGTACAAAGTACATAAACTTTAATTCCCATAAAATAAAACAAATACGTATAACCTGCAAGTCTCCAAACCTTTAATGATATTCTAAATGCTGTCCTGAGCTTAGATTAAAACAAATTGATTAAAACAAATAAAAATGGATTAATTTATTATGTGATGTAAATAATAAAGAGAATGGAGAGGAATTGAACACATTAAATTTGACTTAGTTCTTATCAATCCCCCAAGCCATACCTAAGGAGAAGTTGGGGAAGTCAATTTACAGTTCCATTTAGCTTCATAGCTTTGCAAAATGAGATCTGGTAGAGCCCTGTTTTGACCTCTCTGGGTCATTTTCACACAGATTTGACTATGAAACAAACCAGTCTCACATCAAATCGAAAGGAAGAAGAGAATTTTATGGCTGAGGAAAATACAACTCCCTTTATTTGTACAAGATTTAAGCATGTGCCTAATTTTTAAAAATTTAATTCAATAATAAAATTTCACTGGTAGCATTTGCCTCATTATGCCAGTGATTGATGACTGGTAAAAATAAAGTTGCAGGTTGTCATTTCAGCCTGCCAAGTGTGAGAGGGATGTTCCAGAATGGTGTTCCCTCTCCTAAATACTCTTAAATATACTAATGTCATTTCAGCCCACATGTGATTACTATTCACCATTTTTTCCAATTATTTTTTCTTAAGCAATTACACTTAACCGGTACAGGTCCTTCGGTCATAGGAAGCATGTCATGCAATGAAAAGAGGACTGAACAAGAGTCAAGAGCTAGGTCTGCCACAATCTAACCATGACTTTGGGTAAATCACTTAACCTCAGTATGTCTCAGTTTCTACTCCTATAAAATTAGAGTATAAAGCAATCTGATGTTACTCTGAACTTGTCTTCTGTTTTCCTCGTTTGCATTCAAGATACTGTCTTCATTAAATTGCAAATGACTTTTTCATTTTCTCATAGTGCCTAGTATAGTTCTTTGTTTGTTTTTTGTTTTATGGGTTTGTGGTTTGTGGTTTTTGGCTTATCATGAGGGCTCATACATGTCAACAAACTGTCAGTATCTTGTCTTAAAATTGTAGAAACTTTTTACAGAACAGTGCAGAAATTATCCCCTCTAAGAAAAGATGTTATTTCACTGTTTCAGTTTATAGTTCCAATTTTGCACCTGCTAAGAAAATGTATTCTTTATTAGGAGTGATGAAAGCCTGATGAAATTCAACCATCTCTGTATTTGTCTTCTGATACACACACCTGAGGACCAACCCAGTAACATAAATCATGTTAGAAATTCAAGCTATTAATAGGATACCAATGAATCAGGAAACATGATAGAAATATATGTATTGTAGAAGCAATGAATGGAATCCATAAATGTAGAATTTCTATAAAACATATCTTTGTTATTTCAATATACACCTAAATTATCTTGCTTAAGGCTTTTTTAGAAATAAAAATTTTCTTAGAAATGAACAATTTAAGTATTCACTTAAATGTTAAGTATTCATAGTTATAACAGGAGCTATGAATCCTGTTATAACTATTTGAATTTTTAATGTTTTTTAATGTATATAATTTATGCTTTTTGTTTCATTCTCAAATTATTTGCAGAATATAAGCTTTTGACAATGCTGTAAAATGAA
>NW_011888819.1:3533598-3550137 GCF_000151845.1 Pteropus vampyrus
ACCTAAGGAGAAGTTGGGGAAGTCAATTTACAGTTCCATTTAGCTTCATAGCTTTGCAAAATGAGATCTGGTAGAGCCCTGTTTTGACCTCTCTGGGTCATTTTCACACAGATTTGACTATGAAACAAACCAGTCTCACATCAAATCGAAAGGAAGAAGAGAATTTTATGGCTGAGGAAAATACAACTCCCTTTATTTGTACAAGATTTAAGCATGTGCCTAATTTTTAAAAATTTAATTCAATAATAAAATTTCACTGGTAGCATTTGCCTCATTATGCCAGTGATTGATGACTGGTAAAAATAAAGTTGCAGGTTGTCATTTCAGCCTGCCAAGTGTGAGAGGGATGTTCCAGAATGGTGTTCCCTCTCCTAAATACTCTTAAATATACTAATGTCATTTCAGCCCACATGTGATTACTATTCACCATTTTTTCCAATTATTTTTTCTTAAGCAATTACACTTAACCGGTACAGGTCCTTCGGTCATAGGAAGCATGTCATGCAATGAAAAGAGGACTGAACAAGAGTCAAGAGCTAGGTCTGCCACAATCTAACCATGACTTTGGGTAAATCACTTAACCTCAGTATGTCTCAGTTTCTACTCCTATAAAATTAGAGTATAAAGCAATCTGATGTTACTCTGAACTTGTCTTCTGTTTTCCTCGTTTGCATTCAAGATACTGTCTTCATTAAATTGCAAATGACTTTTTCATTTTCTCATAGTGCCTAGTATAGTTCTTTGTTTGTTTTTTGTTTTATGGGTTTGTGGTTTGTGGTTTTTGGCTTATCATGAGGGCTCATACATGTCAACAAACTGTCAGTATCTTGTCTTAAAATTGTAGAAACTTTTTACAGAACAGTGCAGAAATTATCCCCTCTAAGAAAAGATGTTATTTCACTGTTTCAGTTTATAGTTCCAATTTTGCACCTGCTAAGAAAATGTATTCTTTATTAGGAGTGATGAAAGCCTGATGAAATTCAACCATCTCTGTATTTGTCTTCTGATACACACACCTGAGGACCAACCCAGTAACATAAATCATGTTAGAAATTCAAGCTATTAATAGGATACCAATGAATCAGGAAACATGATAGAAATATATGTATTGTAGAAGCAATGAATGGAATCCATAAATGTAGAATTTCTATAAAACATATCTTTGTTATTTCAATATACACCTAAATTATCTTGCTTAAGGCTTTTTTAGAAATAAAAATTTTCTTAGAAATGAACAATTTAAGTATTCACTTAAATGTTAAGTATTCATAGTTATAACAGGAGCTATGAATCCTGTTATAACTATTTGAATTTTTAATGTTTTTTAATGTATATAATTTATGCTTTTTGTTTCATTCTCAAATTATTTGCAGAATATAAGCTTTTGACAATGCTGTAAAATGAAGAGAAGGATGTTAAGTAATATAATTTATTCTATATAAGTTAACTTTCTCAGAGATCGAACGTCAAAAATGAAGAGATACTTGTAATATCAGATAAAATATTGCTTTAAAAAATTAGGTATCTACGTTTTTTTAGAAAATCCAATTGATACAAATGGATTTTAAAAAATTCAACAACCCATAAATCCCAAGAGTCTCTATGATCATTAAGTTAACACAGGCACAAACACCCTGGTAAGATTCCAGCAATGACGATAAAATTAAGGCACAATAGTGTAATAGTTCTCAGACAGTGTGGTTTTACAGAAAGGAAATTTGAAATACTTGGTTCCCAAAGTCTAGATTTCATTTACATATTCCTATTTAAAAAATTAAGACACAAAATCATTACAATCATTCAGGGAAAAATAAAACTCTTCCATTAATAGGTGAAAGAATCTATGATGGTTCTATAACATCACATCACATCATAACACAACATAATAAAAAACATAACATAACATAATAATTTTCTTTAACTAAGTACTTAAGATATTTATTCCTATCAATTTATCTCGGAATTTAGTCAAAATATTCATCAAAATGTAAGAAGCCATATTAGCACAATAGAGCAAAGCTCTTTTTCTCTAGGAGGTTACATTCTAGCTACCTATCCAGAATTCTAACTTCTGTACTCAGCAAAACTACATACACTGTTAATATATTTAATTTAGTAAAAGAAAATCCTCAAAGTTGCGACAAATCAGATGTAATAAAAAGATATTCACAAATGGTCACTATGATTATTGAAATACAGATGGGTTCAGACTGAACAGAAAAAATAAATTAAGGCACTAAATTCTAATGCATGACACAAAATGAACTAATTGCTCACATGTGGGAGTTCTTGTGTCCAAAAGTCTTGAAGAATTTTATAACCTGGATGCTAACACTCAGCACAAGACTCCCAGAAAAAAAAAAAAAAAAAGACTCCCAGAGATATAAGTAGCATTTTCATCTTTTCAGGGAAGAACAATTAAAATGCCAAATACTTAGTGAAGAATATTCACCATTTAAATTATAACTGTAGGGTAGTTGAGGACAGGGCGGTCAATTTTTCCCTGTGACAATTTTAGAATATGAATTATATGAGGAGTTTAAAGCAATTAGGAAAAGCTCAGACATTGTTAAATATTTGAAAGAACCTAGGAAACCACACGAATGTAGACAGAGCCTATAAACTCTAGAAATCATCTGCAAAAAAATGGAAGTCAGACAAAGAATGATTATAATGCAGCAAACTTGGCTTGGGAGCCCATTTCTGCCTTTTCATGTCTCTAACCACAGTAACAAGCACAGGACCCCAGCACAGGAGAGGTGCTCTCTAAATATTGGTTGAATCAATAAATTAACGGGCCTCAATCTCAAATTTGTAGTCTTTTTCTTTTGAAAAAAAATCAGAACAGAACTTCTTGTCCTGTCTGACTCAGCATTTGGCATTTCCTTTTCTGCTCATTCCCTGTTTTGTGCTTTTCTGGACTTACATAAACTCCTCTGGCCATACTGCCTGCAGAAGTGCAGTGTGATGGAGAGGTGTGCCCTCCATCAATTGGTCATTTAAGGTAAAATATGATTGTTTCAATTTTGTTGCCCTTTGGGAACCCAATTTAAAACATGTGCAAGCTTTGTCCTCACCAAACCAACAGTTTTTAGTTAACACTTAATAAAATGTGTTAAAGATTCTGTTTTTACATCATTTATAATGTTAATGAATTCATCAATCCCATTATGGCACATCTTTCTGTAAATGTCAGACAGGACGTAGCCGACAAGGTCAGGACCATTGAATATAAGTTCACAAACGTACACGTTTGTTCTTAACAAATTCATCTATGGATAACCTTTGACTTTCTAGGACTCCATTACTTGAATGTCAATAATTATATACAATTTTCACATGACTCTGTCACTGTATGTCAAAATTTCCAAACATCTGTGCATATTTTATATATTTAAATGGATATTTTTTTACATCACTTTAACATTTTTCAATATTTACTCTCATTGGGGACGAACGAGTGTTTTCACAAACACACTTAGATGGGGTTTCTCAGAGGCTGAGCCTGACATAATGATCCTTATGCAAGTGATTTATCAGGGGAGTGTTTCAAAGGAAACTTGTAAGGACATGAAGGACAAGAGAGGGTGGGGATGAAGCGAAGCTAAGATGTGGTTTCAGCTGAAGTCTAGTCCCAGCCTAGTCCCATAGAGAGCTTTGGAATGAGTGACATCAGAAAAATTGTCCGATCTTGAGGCAAAGGGACAGAATGGACAGCAGTGTCCTTTAGCGACTAGCACTCACGGCAGCTCATGGGTGGGCACGCAGGCCTCCCAGAGGGTTTTTTTTTTTCCTTGATATTTAATTTTACAAAAGAACTTCCTATGGACTGATAGTTGAATTTGACTGTCTTAGTAATTTATGTATGAATCATGCTTTCTTTCAATATTTAAACATTTTATGTAAAATGATAAAACTGCAGTATTTTGGTAACCCACCACTGGACAACTGAAGAATTACGAAGCAGATGAAAACAAAATGCTTAAGTGGTGTTTGGGATAAAATCTTAAATTCCAAACACAGCCTTATCCTAGGAATTCAATTCCGGAGAATGCATTCCATGAATGATAGCCACTGTGCAAATTTCAGTAGATTTTGCCACCTTCACGTTTTGATGTCATAAATAGTGACAATTTAGGAAACTTATGTAGGTCAGCAGATTTACCAGCATGAGTGGAAATTTTGCTCTCACCAGGGTTAGGTCTCCTTACGTTCATGGTAATGGGACCGTTTTAGCAACAGCCCTTCTCAAGGAGCGCTGTAGTGGAGTGCACACTACTGGACGATGTTAGAGCAACTTGAGAACAAAGGCTCCAGTTACTTGAACTTGTTCTCCAACATCTGAGTGAGCCTCCATTTTTTTTCGTTCTTACTCCTTACAGTTAATGTCATACGGGTACCATCATTCCTTCTTCCCTGCTCATTTTCAATGTCATTGATTGCTCATTCCTCTTCCACAGGAATGGCCATTAAAGAAGCAGGACATTCTCTCAGGTGCATCAAGTAGGTGGGAGAATCAGAAACATCATTGTCCCTTTTTTCCCTCTTGTGCTCATGTACATTTATGACTGAACCCATCATTTGGGGACAGTTATGCATAGACATCAAGGCTACTCTCTGGTCTTCCTTGTTGCTTTGTTAATATGGAGTAATGGATGAAAGTAAAGGCTCTGAAGGCTGGCACATGCACAACTTTAAGAGTTGCTGTGGAACTTAGAATATCTATTTGCTTGTGTATGGCCACCTTGACCTAGAGGCAATAAAGGAAGATCGAGGATAAAGATGTAGAGCCTTTAAAAAGCAAAAGGGGAACTAGTGAATAAAATGGATGCAGTTGCTGATAGAGCTTCCTATATAATCTTAAAGACCTGGAAATATCCAAGTTTTACAAGAAAACCTAAGAACCACTTTATCTGTAAAGAAATGAGCACCATGGAATAGCTACATAGACTCACAAGCCACAATCTGCAGAGACACATCAAATGTTCCAAAACAACTATTAGGGGAGGATTTGAAGTCATACGAAAGGTGTGCCCTTTTCATGAATCATGGAGGGTGGAGTTGGGGAAGGATAAGTGCAAACTTGAAATCAAGGTTTGGAAATTTTCTTCTCTAGGCCGTCAGCATCACTGGGGCACCAAGCCAGGTTTGAAATTCATCTGCTTCCTTTTTTCAGAGTTTTTCACTCTAATCTATTTAATCTGGAATCTAATCTATGACATAACTCCTTCATTTTACATGATTTTATTTGTCCAAATCTTGGCTATATTTGGGACAATATTAGAATGTTCTTTAGGACTTTAATTTTTTTAGCAATTCATGTGTCACTTTAGAAAGGACATATTCATGAAGTCTATCTCCCACTTAAAATCTGACGACAGATGAGGAACAGAGAAGTTAATGGCTTGTCTGATGTCACACAGCTATTTAGTGGGCATCTGTAAATTACGTCATCATCTTTTTTCTTTCATTCATTAATTCCAACTGGCAGGCTACCTGTTCAGCAATCTCCTTTGAAGATTCTTAGTACCAAAAGCACTTTATGATCCAGCAATACTAAACTACTTGTTCAGTATTGATATTTCTTACTTGATGTTTCTTATTTCTGTGTCTACCTACACTGTTCGCTCTTCCAGGAAATTTCCCCACCCCCGTCCCAGTCTCAATAGCCATACTCTACATGTCTACCTTTCAGGAAGCCCTCCCCAGTGACCCCAAAAGGGGTAGGAACATCTCATCAATACCATATTATACTATAACAACCTATTTATGTATATTTCTAACAAGAAGTGAATGTCATTATATCCACCAAGTCTAGCACAATGATTGACAGAGTGTAGGTGCTTAATAAATTTGTGCTGAATGAATGTATTAGGAAATGTATGAATACAAAATGAATGCATAAATAAGCAGTGTGAACAAGAAGGTTCTACGAGAGGAGCTAAGAAATGATGGTAATTTATTTAGATAGCCAAAAAAATGCAGGTTAAGGACTATATTTGTTTTCCTACATAAATTAGACTACGATTAGGCCTGATGCAGATAAAGTAGTTACCCTACTGTCAGGCTCTGTCTAAAGTTGAAGAGACTGGAATCCAAAGTGCTCACCAAAACTATCCAGAGCCTAGAACATGACCTGACTGGCAGCAATTGCTCGGTGATTATTAACTGGGTAAACAAACATCCAGAAAATTTAGGATTATCACCAAAAAAAAAAAAAAAAGTTTTAGGGAGTAGACAGCTGAGTCACTAACTCTTAGCATTTGCAGTGATATGAGAGCATCAAAGAAATCTGAAATCCAGCAATTCCACTCCTAGGTACATATCCAAGAGAAATAAAAACATACATCCACACAAAAGCTTGTGCATAAATATTCATAGCAGTATTATACATAATGGACAAAGGGAGGAGACAACCCAAATGTCTACCAATGGACAAATGGATAAACAAAATGTGGTGTATCTATATCATGAATATTTTGAGGGTTGCCAGATGGGAGGGGGGCCTCCGGGGTGGGTAAAAAAGGGGAGGGGACTAAGAAGTACAAATTAGTAGTTATACAATAGTCATGGGGATGTAAAGTATAGCATACTTGAGACACAGTCAATAATATTGTAACTATGTATGGTGTCAGATGGGTACTAGATTTATTGGGGTGATTACATTGTAAGTTATATAAATCT
Source organism: Pteropus vampyrus (assembly GCF_000151845.1). Lineage (NCBI taxonomy): Eukaryota > Metazoa > Chordata > Mammalia > Chiroptera > Pteropodidae > Pteropus > Pteropus vampyrus. Next base: position 3,540,283 of record NW_011888819.1, read on the forward strand.
CTAGTCACTATGTTGTATATTTCAAACTAATATAATGTTGTATGCCTATGATAACCGAAAAAAATTTTAAATTAACAAAAAAAGTCCTTGTCCAACCCATGTCTATAGTTTCAATACCAAATTAGCATTTGTTGAATGTCCAGTATGTCCCAAGCACTCAGTATATGTCATCTTTAAGTTTCATAATAACCCCAGGAAGTGGGTTGTATTACTTCATTGTACAGAAGAAGACATGAGACTGGGCTTAGCTAAATGCTGTGGTGTTACTATGTGGGAACTGATAGACCCAGGTTTAAGGTACATGTGCGATTCACAATATCTGCACTCTATTCACACCTCAGAGTCTACGTGGTGGACAGAAATGCATAAAACCAGTGCAAGAGAGGGAATAAAGAAGAAGAGTATGGGATGTCTGATAAAGACAAAAAACCTGATTCATTATTCCAGCGTGGAGATTCCTGTTTTAAAATCTTGGCCTCAATGGCCCGGGCAATGACAGACTTTTCCTGGATCTGGGACTACTCAAGCTGTCTGCTTGAAGAGGGAGCTTTTAAATCTTGTTTTAGCTGAGAAAGCACTAGGTTATTCCTAGGTCAGTTTCTTTTGAAAAAGATCTATGCTTTTGGCTCCAATTCTAGTTGTCAATCCTATTCTACCTACACTTGGTGCCATCTTAGTCTAAAGCCATATCCGCTTCCTTGTGTTAAAATATAAGCTTGCTTATGCCACACACTGTGTACACAGACATTAGAGGCATCACTCAAAGTTTATTCCCTAGTCTATATCCTGTTATTTTTATGTGAGGATATCTGAGGACACTTTTTTTTTTCTGTTTCTTCTTTCTCTCTGTGTCATATCCCTTTCTTATCTTCCTGGGTGCATTTTTATATAGATACTGTCCTCCATTCCCCCATCTCTTTGGAGATTTTGAAAGTAGGCTGGTCAATTTCTTGTTATTTGCTCTTCCATGAAATGCAAGCTCCTTCTTGTTTGTAATACTCTAGAATACTAAGTGCATATCTGATAAATCAAAACCAGCTTTGCTATCACTTGTTATGGCATCTTCCTTTCTCCTCCAAAGTCAGTCACTTTAACTATCAGAAAATAAGAAAAGATTATCTCTACAAATAAGAATAAGCATGTAGACTAGATTATTAAAACACTTGCATAATGACACCCAGAAAAAGAAGCAGAGAGCTCTAGAAGCCGAAGCTAACACAGATTTGCTAGGAAATGCATGCCATCTAACCTTTATTAGATAAGTGTGGCTGGCATGGCATTTTGGGACTTTAACAGAGTATATTACTAAGACTCTCATGATGCTTTTAATGACAAGCCATATTGGGTTAGATAAGAAGATAATTAGATATATTCGTATCTGGCTGGACAATCTTAATAAAAACATTATAACTGAAAGGTACTTAGCAATCTTGTCTATACAAACTTACACAAAGATGCCCAAAGCAAGCAGATCAAATTTGGGGGTGACTGCAAGAAACACTGTACAAAAAGTAAGGTTTTTAAATTATCTCAGTAGAGTTAATAATAATACAATATTATTATCAAAATAATATTAGAATTGGTCATATTCCATATGTCAAGTTATCAAAGGGTTATAAATATATATTTAAGATTGACTATATTACTGTATATTTGTGTTTCCACAGAAATCATGTAACATTTACATTTTTATCACCACCTCCTAAACCCATACTGTCCACTACTGCAGCCACCAGCCACCGGAGCACTTGAAATGTGACTGCTCAGAATTGGAATGTGTTGGAAGTGTAAAAAGCACACCGAACCTTGAAGATGCAATCAAAAAGGATGTCAAATATCTCATTAATAACTTTGACACTGATTACATGTTGAAAGGATAATATTTTGCATATATTAAGTAACAAAAATATATTATTAAAATTAAATTCACTTGTTTCTTTTTTTAAATGTGGCTACTAAAAAGTTTAAAATTATCACTGTGGTTTGCATCATATTTCTGTTGACTGCCCTGATTTAGACCAGCACAGCAAATTTCACTGTGCCCTCTATTTATTTTGTATTAGTGACCCAAGAAGCCCTGGATTCCTAGCTTATCCCTCATCACCCAATAGCGCTGGACACCCCAATCAGATGCTGTCTCTTTTCCTCCACGGATCCTTTTCACTTTCACTGCACCTTGTGGAACGTGCCACGGTCCATCATTAGCCAAAGTCTCCATCCCTCACCTCTACTCTGGGCATTTCCTTCACCTTTGTGCTGTAACTCAGTGGTTCTCAAACACATCTGCGCATTAGAATCATCTCAGGAGCTCATAGATCAGTGCTCAGGCCCCATTTCAGAATGTTCGATCAGAACTTCTGCTGTAGGAATAAGGCTTCTAAAAATTTTAATTCTAATATGAGACTGAGAACCACTCATTAATCCAGCTTCAATTTTTCACCTATTCCAATGGTGCATCCATGCGAGTGATCATGGCTGGAGAAAAACACACAAGGTCCTTACTGATCTCCTTAAGTAAAGACTACTACCCTGAAGTGGATCTTTAAAGCTTTAAACTGGATTGTTCAGCAATCCATTTTACCCTTGCCATTCACTATCTCTATCTCCTAGAGAAATATCTTTCTCCATCTTCACTCTCAGCCCATGACCTTGCTTCCTACTTAAGTGAGAAAATAGAAGAAATTAGTAAAGACCTTCCATAAGCTCCCTCCACCATATCTACCCTCCTGACTGCATATGTGCCCATACACGTTTGCCTCTCCCCACGACTACAGCTCAGGCTGTCCAACAGAACTTTCTGCGGTGATCGAAATGTTCCAAGTTTGGGGGAGGGAGACGGTGGGGGGACGTTCCAAGTTTGTGCTGTCCAGTACCACAGTCACTCATTACATGTCGCTATTCAGCACTTGAAATAAGGCTAGCACAACCGAGGAAGTAAATTTTAAATTTTATTTAATTTCGAATTAATGTAAATGGCCACATGTGGCTAGTGGCTACTGTGCAGGGCAACAGAGCTGTATCGATGGTGTCCCCATCTGAAGCCAGCTCCTCCCTTTGCATTCCCTCTTATCTACTCCGGGACATCGTTTCAGCAATTATTCCCTCTCTGCTGCTTCATCAATTTTCCACTGTTACTGGATCATTCCCCTCAGCATAATGATATATTATAATATCTTCCATTAAGAGGGGAAAAAAAAAAACCTCTCACGTATTCCTCGTTAGCTACCACACAATTTCTTTGCCCTTTTAACAGCAAGAGTCCTCAAAAGAATATTTTATAATTGCTGACTTAAATTCCTCTCCCCAATTCTTGCTTGAACCCCTGCCAATCATACTTGGTCTCCGTCACCCCCCGAAGCAGCTTTGCCAATGTCACCAGCTACCTCTCCAGCACTGTTGGTTCCTAACCTCAGCAGCTTGCCAGGGAAAATCTGAAACCGGCCCTCATACGCAGAGAGAAAGGACAGACTGAGAAAAGAGGCAGACTCCTCCAGATTGGCAGGTGGCAGGTTTAATAAGCAAGAGAACGTACAGGGCCTGTCCTGGACAGCCGCAGGATGAGCAAATCTCTGCACCCTCTCTTCAACGTCTTAAAAGTTTATATGTGAAAAATTCAGTCACATATTCTGTCCAAATGGTCTCGGCAACACCTTACTCTCTCAAGGCTGCATCCTTGGAATGGCTGCTAGTGTGGGAACAGTGGGCAGAAGTACATTCCAGAGAGGGGACGACCCTCTGTCTGGGTCCTGCTCTCAGATCAAATAGTGGTCACGTCCTCTCAATTCTAGTGAAATGTTTGTTTCCCGAAGATGGCTCCCTATAAATAGATAATAAGGAAGCTGAAGCCATGTAATTGTTTCAAGAATATTGCAGGCGAGACACCTGTGTTTGTGGGAGGATCAAACAGGTGATTTTTGAGTTGGGTTCCAACTCTAGATTTCTAGAAAGATAAACCAACTTTAGACTAGAAAAAAATATCATTACTTCACAAAGTATAGCTGATCTCCACACCCCACTGTTCTCGTGATTCAGGTCTGGTGAGACCATATGATGAAATGAGAATCGAAAGTCAGGGGGACTGAGGCCAAGCTTTGTCAATAAATCGTCACACGACCGCATGCAAGTTACTCCATTTCTCTGGGTGGCTAATCAATGAGTCCTCATCAAATGAAAAGCTTGGCCTAGATCAGCATTACATTCTCTTCAATTCTAAAACTGTAATTCTCAGTTCTTTTTCAACTCATATAAACTAGAAGAGAGTTGGAGATGAAAGGGTTCAGTCACAGGGTATTATGGGATGGTGGTGGAAGCACCTTGACATGTTTGAACTGAAGGAAAATCGTGTTAAATCAAATCTTCTCTTACTGGAGGAGTTCAGAAATGAGAGAAAAAATCCTCTGGGCCAGCCATCCAATATCTTCTCTTCCAATGTGTGAAAAGTGAGAGAGCTGCAAGCTTGAAAAGTCAGTATGAAACTACGACTTACACAGAGAACTTCTTCTCATTCCTAAGGCTGTGCCGTGCTTCGGTTCACGGAGACGAGATCTTACACTGAGTATCACCAAAGACTAATTCTAAAAAGAAGGAAGCCTATGACTTAATGCGCATCCCTGTACTTACCTTGATTGAAAAATACCTCTCATAAATGTTTCGTAGGTGTTGAATGATCGAGACTCATAAGACTTGAGTTACCCCAGCTCAGTTTTTAATAGATTGCTCAACTGTCTTCTAGACACAGCCTGCACATGGCTTTTGGAGTTGTTTTAGAGATTTTTGGTGGAAACAATGTTGATAGAGTATAAGTGAGGCTCAAGCAGTGAGGCTAAAATGGTATAACTGAGTTTAAAGCAAATCTATGACCTATTTTCTCATGTAGGCTAAAATTAGTACTGAATTTGATATTTTCCAAGACTTAAACCAGGGTTGATTCTAGGGCTCTAGAATTATCTGAGAAACAGATTTGTTTTCACCATTTTTTCCAGTTTATTTCCATCTCATTTCACTCTTCCTTTGCAAAAGGAAATAGGCCTGCCTGGTCCCTTTTTAATCAGTCAGCATCTCTTACCAGGCTTCACAAACTCACCAGCATGAGGTGGGTATCTGGACCCTTGGTCTGGTCCTGCAAGATTTAGATAACAGAATCTGTTTTCACTGATAATTGGAAAACAGAAATAATAACATTCCTTTTCAGACCAGCCCCCACTAACCCTTTTCTTTTTCAGGACAATAATGAGGACTGACAGGGCTGCTTGATACCATTAGAGGTAAATGAATTTTTCAATAAGAACTAACAGAGGAAAACCATGAAAATTCAGATTTATTTATTTATTTTTTGACCCAGGGAATTCTATATCTCCTTATGCCTTTACTCTCTATGTATACTTTACGAGACATTTCAGCAAAGGCTTCTTAAAATTACTCCAGTAGCTGTCTCCTTCAATTCTCCTGCTTAGAACTCTTTACTCATCTTTGTAGAGGTCCTGAGTATTTCTTGAGGGTCCCAGTCCCAGAAGATTAAAGGCAGGCAGTGAGCTCAGGTCTTATCCTGAGGCTTATCTTTGTAAACTTCACAATACTTCCTCTTCTACATAGGAAAACTTAGAGAGAAGTAGCCTCAAATGTGAATTGGATTCTGTCCCATTTCTCTCCAAAACTGGGAAGAAGCTGGTCATATACTTACACATTCGTATTATAAATATTCAAAGGCTCTAATTCAGTATCTTCCACACAACACACATCTTAGCTCCTACTTTGAACTTTCGGAAGGTTTTTTGTGGCATCTGGTATGCCCTACTTTAAAATGTCTGTTTAGCCTAATAGTTCCACTTTCTTCCTTTATTAATTTATCTTCAAGGTCATGTATGGAAACACCTTTCAGTGGAAAGAACCCATCTGCTTTGACAAAAATGTACACTATACACCTTCATTTCTACAAGAGTCTTAAACAAATAAATCCAGGAGTCCACTAGAACACCTTCAAAGCAGAGCTCCCTAAAGCTTGTGTGATGCAACTCTAGTCCTGGATTTGATATACTAAACAAAACAAAAACAAAAATTGGGAGAGAGAGAGGGATGCTGCATAAAGAGCTACCTTCTCTAAAATTCAAAATGCATCATAGCTTCTTAAAAGATTGTAGGCATTCTAAAGTAAAGGTATTTGTTTAACTTCATTTAACTGCTTATTTCTCACTTATTTGATTACGAAACTCCATTCACGTGTGTATGTAGCACTTAGTCATACGCATAGGGCTCTGCTGAACACGATTTCACGGTACATGGTTTGGAAATTGTGCTAGAAGATGTTATCCTTTGTTTTCTCAAAATTATCATTCTAAAGCATCACATATTGAAAAATAACCTTGAGTAATAAATATAACTCGCTTCTTTCTCACACTGTGTTTATAGGGGTATTTAGGGTTCATCTCACAAATGCTCAATCTCCAAGTGACTATTTGGTTCTTAGAAGTAAACGCAAAATGTATCTCCCCTTTTGTAACACCGTGTTAACTTCATCTCAGTAGTTTTTAACTCAACTGTTGGAAAACTACCACAGCCACACCTCCAACATTCATCCCTCATTCCCTTCCCGTCAGTCTGCACTCACCTTGCTCAAGTTACTTCCTATGGACTTCTGATCCCCAAATACAAACAAGCTAAAAACAGAATTTATTATTTTCCTCATTAAAAAAATAAAAAAATCGTAATTAATGGTACAGGTACAAATCCTCCCTCCCCCAGCCCTTTCCGGCTGAGTTAACCACGATTTTTTTCACAAACTTTTTTTACAGATCCCGTCGTCTATGATCATAGCTGGAACCTCCGGCACATCCTTCTCCCTGTTCTTCCTGATCTCAGCTTTTTCATCCTCCAAACCTTTCGTTGTCCAAACCTTTCGTCGTCCAAACCTTTGCCACTGACAGACCTTTCTCCAGAAATGTTAGAGTTTGTCGCGGAAACCTGTTGTGAGTAGCAGCTCACTGCTGCCCCTTCCACCTGACCCACGTTCCACCGATTCTCAAACATTAGCAAGTCCTCCCACCGCTACCGCCCACTCACTGGCCCCGTCAGGAACACTCTTAATGTAGTTACGTGGTCCTCTCTTAGAACATCCTCCTTCTTGCTCCCCTTTCTCTTCTCCTTGAAAGTGCTATCAAATCCCCTGAAAAAACAAAACGAAACAAAACAAAAACAAAAACAAAAAAACCTCTTCCTCACATCACTAATTTACCCCTTCCAGTGCTATAGATCTGTAACTCTAATTTTCTTCTGATGAATTTACATACAGATATACATAAATGCTTTAAATTGAATTCTACTTACTGATGTACATTTTTTCACTGTTTCCCCCGCCCCGCTCCCCAGATATTTGTCTCACATAAATATAAGTTCTTTAAAGGGAGCAAATGTAACAGTATTTATTTATTTTTTACCCTGTCCACAGTGGAAGTGTAAAAAAATTTGATCGACCCACCAATATTAAACATTTTCATTTCTAAGATTAATATTTACTTTAACCAGATACAAATTCACATGAACAAAAAAAAAAAATGTTAGCTGAGGGATATGGCAAAGTTGAGTGTTTGCTTAGGGACAAAAGTTATACACTGGATGACTATGCAATATTTGTTGGTTTGTGTGTTTGTTTTGTCATTCAGGATGCTGTTTATTTACAAAATGTGTTCACGAATGCTCAACACTTTCCTGCTGGAATGTTCCCATTTATTTTAGGTTTAGGTAACACTCTTCTCTGGCTACAGCCTTCACTTGGATTTTGAAAACTGAATCACTCATCAAAGACACTTGAACTCTCTCCTTAAAGAAGACACGAAAGACAATTCCCAGGTATGTTTCGTGTAGAGATAATGCAATCTAGTTACCTTGGAGTATAACCTCCTTCAGCCTCCATGTCTGCCATCGGTGCTGAGTGTTGGCGAATGGCCCCAGGGCACGGCAACTCCTGGTGAGCTGTGGCTTCCTGCGGCTGCTCTGGGGAGTGACACTCCTTGACCATGTGTGTGGTCCTCCCTTCTGCAGGTGATCAGCCCCACCTAATACTCTCAGCATCCCCAGCAGCCTTTCCAAGCACTGTGCCATCTGCAAACAAGATACATATCTTTTACATACCTGGCGCACACCCTCGGGAGTGGTCAGACTTTGTTTAATTCTTAGAGTATTTGCCTAATTCTACAGTTCCATCCCGTTCTCTCCCCTCTAGACAGCACATTGGAATACGAATGGTTAGCCTGATATAAGGGTAACTGAGTCTGCTTTCATTTAGGTTCTAAAAAAAGTAAATCACTCACAAATTTGGAACTTATTAACAATATATTACTTAGGTACCACCTAAGTAACAGTGGGTTGAGAGTCACTGTGCAAACTGGCAGCCTCTGGCAAGGTCAAGGCAAGATCAAAGTCAGGACTATCAAAATCAGTTACAGCTATTGTGAATTTTTGTTCTCTCAAGGAAGAAGCAATTTCTATTATAAACCTGGCACTGTTCCAGGTGCCTTCCCAGTTTGTCTCCACCACCTGATGAGGGGAGCATTTTGAAAACAGGGTGTGGTAGTTTCCATAACTATTTCCAAAACTGATAAGTAGTTGTCAAGCTTTCTCAAAGCCTGAGTCCTTCCCCATTGTTGCATATGGCTGCCCTACTTATCAAAGTTCTCTGGAGAAGCAAATCTTGCTACTGGTTTGATTTTCACACTTCCTACCTCTGGGGTTTTACGTATGGCCTTTTCTTTCTCCTCTCTTGTTCTTCCATAAAATATAGAAATACTTTTTTTTTTTTTTTTTATCTAGTCTTTGTGGAAACCTTGGAATTACCATTATTCTTCCAACAAGTTATATAAACCAGCTGCAAATAGTAATCCCTGGCTAAACTGGTTAAACATTTAATTTTGTTATCCCATAGAGTTACTACTAGATTATACTAAATCCACTTGTAAACTATCACTTATTTGAATTTGAAGGCTGTCTTTGAAGTAGTTTACTATAGTGATTGCAGAGGACTAATTTTAAAAATATTGTTTGAAAATACATTTATACTTCATAGATGCTCTTCTGAAGTAAAGACCTAGGAATGAAGCAGTAACTTAAGAAAAAAGGCAAGTAAAATGTCACATCCTCTGTCTACATGCAGGTCTATTAGATGTGTGTAGTTAATGTAGATATGTTAAGTGTTAACTATTCATTTTAAAATGTCTTTGTCTATTCATTAGAAGAAGAAAAAATCTTATAATATGAAAAACTGCACCTATCATTGGAAGAACAATTTTATTATGAAAAGCTTGATGGCTCTTTAGTGTAGACTTCTGTAGATATTGAAAGCTGCAGTCGAGACAAAGAAATTAATAACACTCTTGTGTCTTAGAGAAGGTAGAGATGAGAGAGAATGAAACTCAAGATCTACTTCTGGTCTACAAAGAGGAATCAGCATGAAGTTCTGGAAGAAAAGACAAATTAAGAAGCATGTGGTTACAGTGTCTGCCATCACAGCTACTACCCAGCAAGGAAGAGCCTCTATAAAAGGTAATTCTTAACACTATTGGAAGTCTGGAATAGCCACAAGATCCAAATATTCAACCAGGAAGCAGCTGAAGAAAGCACTCTGGTTACCTAGGAAGCATTTTGGTTTCAAAAGGACTTGAATAAAAGGTCAAAAGAATCCACTCTAAAGGATGTAAGAATAATTTTAGGGGTTCTATTATGGACTGAACTGTGTTTCCCCCAAATCTATGTGTTGAAGTCTAACTTCCACTAGCTCAGAATGTGACTGTATTTGGGGATAGGGCTTTTAAAGAGATCATTAGGGTGGACCCTAATCCAATCTGACCAGTGTCCCTATAAGAAGAC
>NW_011888819.1:3551232-3568068 GCF_000151845.1 Pteropus vampyrus
CTGAGTCTGCTTTCATTTAGGTTCTAAAAAAAGTAAATCACTCACAAATTTGGAACTTATTAACAATATATTACTTAGGTACCACCTAAGTAACAGTGGGTTGAGAGTCACTGTGCAAACTGGCAGCCTCTGGCAAGGTCAAGGCAAGATCAAAGTCAGGACTATCAAAATCAGTTACAGCTATTGTGAATTTTTGTTCTCTCAAGGAAGAAGCAATTTCTATTATAAACCTGGCACTGTTCCAGGTGCCTTCCCAGTTTGTCTCCACCACCTGATGAGGGGAGCATTTTGAAAACAGGGTGTGGTAGTTTCCATAACTATTTCCAAAACTGATAAGTAGTTGTCAAGCTTTCTCAAAGCCTGAGTCCTTCCCCATTGTTGCATATGGCTGCCCTACTTATCAAAGTTCTCTGGAGAAGCAAATCTTGCTACTGGTTTGATTTTCACACTTCCTACCTCTGGGGTTTTACGTATGGCCTTTTCTTTCTCCTCTCTTGTTCTTCCATAAAATATAGAAATACTTTTTTTTTTTTTTTTTATCTAGTCTTTGTGGAAACCTTGGAATTACCATTATTCTTCCAACAAGTTATATAAACCAGCTGCAAATAGTAATCCCTGGCTAAACTGGTTAAACATTTAATTTTGTTATCCCATAGAGTTACTACTAGATTATACTAAATCCACTTGTAAACTATCACTTATTTGAATTTGAAGGCTGTCTTTGAAGTAGTTTACTATAGTGATTGCAGAGGACTAATTTTAAAAATATTGTTTGAAAATACATTTATACTTCATAGATGCTCTTCTGAAGTAAAGACCTAGGAATGAAGCAGTAACTTAAGAAAAAAGGCAAGTAAAATGTCACATCCTCTGTCTACATGCAGGTCTATTAGATGTGTGTAGTTAATGTAGATATGTTAAGTGTTAACTATTCATTTTAAAATGTCTTTGTCTATTCATTAGAAGAAGAAAAAATCTTATAATATGAAAAACTGCACCTATCATTGGAAGAACAATTTTATTATGAAAAGCTTGATGGCTCTTTAGTGTAGACTTCTGTAGATATTGAAAGCTGCAGTCGAGACAAAGAAATTAATAACACTCTTGTGTCTTAGAGAAGGTAGAGATGAGAGAGAATGAAACTCAAGATCTACTTCTGGTCTACAAAGAGGAATCAGCATGAAGTTCTGGAAGAAAAGACAAATTAAGAAGCATGTGGTTACAGTGTCTGCCATCACAGCTACTACCCAGCAAGGAAGAGCCTCTATAAAAGGTAATTCTTAACACTATTGGAAGTCTGGAATAGCCACAAGATCCAAATATTCAACCAGGAAGCAGCTGAAGAAAGCACTCTGGTTACCTAGGAAGCATTTTGGTTTCAAAAGGACTTGAATAAAAGGTCAAAAGAATCCACTCTAAAGGATGTAAGAATAATTTTAGGGGTTCTATTATGGACTGAACTGTGTTTCCCCCAAATCTATGTGTTGAAGTCTAACTTCCACTAGCTCAGAATGTGACTGTATTTGGGGATAGGGCTTTTAAAGAGATCATTAGGGTGGACCCTAATCCAATCTGACCAGTGTCCCTATAAGAAGACAAGATTAGAACATGCAGAAAGAGATGCCAAATTCTTGCTCACAGAGGAAAGACCAAGTAAAGACACCGCAAGAGGGTGGCCATTTGCAAGCCAAGGAGAGAGGCCTTAAAGAAATCCAAACCTGGTAGCACCTTGATCCTGGACTTCTACCTTCTGGAACTGTGAGAAAATTAATTTATGTTGCTTAAGCCACTCAGTCTGCAGTATTTTGTTACAGAAGCTCTAGCAAACTAATACAAGTTTAGGTTCTGAGAAACTTTTCTAAGGAAAAATGTAACAGAGCTTTTTATTTATTTTCAGAGCTGGACAATCTTGGGAGGAATACTAGCTGCTGGGGATCATGATGCAATGTTAGTTAACATGATGGAGAGAAAGTAAAATCCTTCAATTTCTATTTTTTTTCTGTTGAACTGAGTGATCTTCCAACTGAAAAGAGCAGACAAACCATGGGTCACTGGTAATAAAGGTCAAAAAGTAGTGACCAGATTATAGAACAAGTCCTAGTTGATCCATATGAGGGCCTGTTATGGGCTGAATTGTGTCCCTCTCCCAGATTCATGTATTGAAATCCGAATCCCTAATCCCTCCAACTATGACTATATTTGGAGACAGGGTCTCTAAAGAGGTAATTAAAATGAGGTCATTAGGATGGACCCCAATTTAATATGACTGATGTCCTTACAAGAGAAGAGGACACAGACCCACACAGAAAGACCATGTGAAGACACAGGGAGAAGACGATGGCCATCTGCAAACCGAGGAGAAAGGCCTCAGAAGAAATCAACCCTGCTGATGTCTTGATCTTGGACTTCTAGTTGCCAGAACTGTGAGAAAATAAATTTCTGTTGTTTAAGCCAGTCAGTCTGTGATACTTTGTTACGGCAGCTCTCGCAAACTAATACAGGGCCCATCTTCTGGCTTAGATGGTTTGAGGTCATATTTGTAGGGCACAGATAACATCCTAAACATAAGATGACAGAGAAGTGGCTCACAGTACTATGCATAAAATAGACTGGAGAGAACTGACGGCGAGTGTGACCAATTTGAGTTGACAAAATCAAATGCAATATTAGGCTGCTCACTGAGATGAGCAGAGACTGCTCCATGCTGCAGTGGTCAGAGCACGCATCAAGTATTGTAAACATCCCAGAACACATTTAAAGGAGAAGGGTCAGGGTGTAGAAGGAACCAGAAACCACGCCAACTGCACAACTGTTGAAGGAATCGCCTGTGTTACCTTGCAAAGAGAGGACGCTGGAGGCAGAGGCAGCATGAAAACTGCTGGCAAATATGTGAAGATCTGTGGTGTGGAAAAGACTTATTCTGCTTGGTAATGGGGGTACAACAAGGACATCTGAGTGGGAAGTTAAAGGAGAGGGAATGAGGTAAGAACTTTATAGAAACCAAAACCAGAATGTACTGTCTGAAGAGATAGTGAACATCTCACAGGTTAGGCCACTTAAGTGTAGGCTGGGAACGTTATGGAGATTTCAGCCAATGATGGTTGGTCCTTTCTCCAGCGTTGTAGGGTTCTAACTAGGATGACCCGTTATTTCCTGCTCAGGGGATCTGCAAGATACCTCAGGGCAGAAAATGGCATTAAATGCAGAACAGAGAGAGTGGCTGAGAAGTAAAAGCCATCAGGATCTGAGTGGGGACTAATGGGTGAAAATGTAAGGGCCATCCGTCATTCTGACAGTCAGCTGCTATTCCTCTTCCCCAGGAGGACGTCTTGTCCAGGGAATGTGTGAGGGTGGTGAATTTCAACAGTGGAAATGGAAACTGCTAAATCTGAGAACTTTTATTTGTATAGATTATAGCCTCACTTCTATATTTTTGAATGATGTGCTCAATAAGAGTCCCTTACTCTTAAGAATTGCTTCCTCTCTCCTAGGACTGGCTTCATGAGCATGCAACCTGTGCAGTCACACAGGGCCCCGAGCTCAGAAAAGCACCACGGCTGGTTTAACATTCCGCATCCTAAACTTAAAATTCTTAATTTTGGAAAAGAAAAGGGCCTGGCCTTTTCATTTTGTAACGGACTCTGCAAAATGTGTAGCTGGCCCTGCTCTTTCTCCATCTCTTACTAGTCATACTCCTCTTGAATTCAGATGCCGTCAATTGCTCATACAAACCTCGGACAGACAGGAAATTGTGGTGCTGGGTAAATGTTTGGGAAGCAACTGGATTTTGCTGTGACTTAGGCTTTTCCTTGTGGTCTCAACTTCATGTCACTTAACTTGCTGTTCCTTCGCTTTTGTTTGGGGAGAAGTTCCTTAGATTCAGTTTCTTGACTTATAAATGTGAATCATAACAGCAAGGGCATCACTGGCTTGTGTAGGAATTAATGACATAAGGCATCTAAAGAAATACTGCATAATAACAAATATTTGTTACTATTGGTTGAGGACTTCCAAAGGATACTTAGGAGAAAAGTAGTCCACGGTCAGGACTGGATGAGGAGTGGAGGAGGGGAGATGACGAGAACATTTAGGGAAGCAGCAGATAAATGCTGACTTCTCAGGAAGGAAGTCACCATCTCCCTGGCTGAGCCAAGACCCCATGATCATTGTCCCTGGCTTCATTCTCTCCCACTAGCCCCACTGTGGACCGAGGCTTGGTGACCTATGTTCCTTCAGGTCAAGAGGAGGGGATACATCTGGGCAGTTCTAGATTATTTTAGACACACGAAAAACAAGGACGGAGTTTGAGGTCAGAAGTTCTTAGTTACTGGGGGTCAAATAAGAATCATCTCTCAGACCCCTTCCCTCTTAACTTTCACTTCACTCCCATCTCAAACGGATGTTATATCCCTGCCAGAAAAAAAAAAACCCCTCCTGATCGGTCCCTTCTCTTAAAAAAACAAAACAAAAACCAAAAAAACCAAAGCCCAAAACTCAAAACAAAATAAAACAAAATACAACAAATAAATTTTAAAAAACCCTTCTTTTAAGGAGAAGTAAATGGGTCGCCAGCTTCTTCGCTAGGTCCGGCTCCTTTCTCCTCTGGTTTGTTCTAAAGATAGAAATTCCAGGCTGCTCCTGGCTGCTTTTGACCGAAAAAAAGAAAAAGGAGAAAAAAAAAGAGGCTTTCGCTCTATTAACAAGCAAAGAAATTCTGTTTCCTTTAAGCTTATCTTGTTCCCATTCTCTTTCAGAGACACCTCCCCCACTTATCCAAGCCAAGACAAAAACAGAAATGCGGCTAAACACGCACCCAGCAGCAGCCCTTTCTGTGACATCCCTGAGAGGCCTGCGGGGTCGGATGACTCAAGCTCACGGGAACGAGCGGGGAGCGCTCTCGACTTTTCTGGAGCCCAAATGTCCTACGACTCACCTTTCTCTGCTCCTGCACCGTCCCTCTCCTGGCCCCAGATTCTCCCTCCCACTGCTCCCGGGACGACGCGGGGTGCGGGAGTAGCGGGGGCGCTACACCTGTGGGCGCCGGGGCGCGGGCCCCTGCCGGCCGAGCGCGCGCAGCTCCCCGGCGGCTCCGCTAGGGGTCTCTCTCGGGTGCCGAGCCGGGCGGACCGGATCAGCTGACTCGCCGGGCTCGGAGCCCCGCCGCCGCGCTCCTGCTCCGTCAGTTTCCTCGGCAGCGGTGAGAGAGAGCACTCGGAGCAGTGCGATCGCGGGCGCCACCAGAAACGGCGGCGGCGGCGGCGGCACTGGCAGAGCGAGGGCGCGGCAGATCCCACTGGAACAGCAGCGCACTCGGTGCCCCGCGCAGGGTCGCGATGCTGTCCGGTTTGACACTGGTCCTGCTGGCCGCTTGGACGGCTCGGGCGCTGGAGGTGGGTGCCGCGCTTCGGAATGGGAGGGGCACGGTGGGGCGCCGATCCCCCCAAGTCTTTAATCCGGAGAACCCGGGGGCAGTCGAGGGGAACCCTCTTCCCTCGGCGCCCAACGCCCCCGCTCGCGGGCGCGTCGCGCATCCCCGCCTCCGGCCCTGCCCTGCCCCGGGGACGCGCGCTCCGGCCCGCGCACAGGGAGCGGGCCAGGCGTCCGGCTCCCGGGTCAGCGCCGGTCGGGGGCGAGGAAGGGAGGTGGCGATCCTGAGCTCAGACCATGCGTCCCGGCGGGGGCTGGAAACTAAGGAGGCGAGGGACAGCCAGATGGGGGGAGATGGAGGAAGCACGTGGGGGGGGGGGCGAAAACGCAGGGTCCCTGGATTCTGTCCCCAAATCGTAAGCGCTGCCCTTCCCTTTCAATTCGGCCCTCGGGAGGTGGAGTCAGGATCGCTCGGGAAGCTAACCCCCAACCCCCCGCTTCCCTTTGCCTTTTCCGCCCCGTTTCACCTTCCCCTCGCTGCCCCACCGCCCCTTCCCCGCCGGATCTCCGCCTTCCTCTTCGCGGCGGCTCGCGGCGGCGTCTGGAGTGCGACCCCTATCAGGGTCGCGCACCACCTTCCGCAGGCAAACTTTGTACATTTCTGCGTCTCCCTTTTGTGTAAGTTCGAGAGATGGGAGGGGTCGGAGACCCACAGCGCTCTCACAGCTTCCCCGAGCCTGGACGTCCTGGGCGTTCGCTCGCACCTTCAGCTTCTCCCGGAGGGAGAAGGTCCCTGGGAACAAAAGCCGCGACACCCCGCCCTCGCTAGCCCGGGGCGCGGTGGCTTGAGCTGCGTTAGTCTGTGCGCCGCCGAAGCTCCCGCCCGACTCCCTGGCGCTGCGCGTCTGTCCCGGAGGGGGCTGGGGCGCTGCTGGGGCCGCTCCGGCGAAGCCTAGGGGCCCTTCAGCTTCCCACCCCCATCACCTGCAAGGCTTGCTAATTCTGTGCCGGGCTGTGAAGTCCTTGGGGAAGTGGGGTGTGCGATGGGAAGGGCAGTGGCGGGTGGTGGGGAGGCACGAGCTCTCCCCTCCTGTGCATCAAAGGAGGCGTTTGTCTGATTAAGGCTCGGCCTCCTCCCTGGCAGCGCTGGGCACTCTGGTTCAGCCCCACCCTGGGGCCGCGGGCTGCTGGGGAGGGTCCTCAGAGTCTTTTTTTTTTAGAGTGCAGATAAAAGGATTGAATTGAGTGAAGATTAAGACGGAGAAGATGGCGCCTCTGCAGTGCAGCAAAGAAAAGCTGTGTGGAGGCTGCAGCCTGGTGGAATCCACCCACCACTAGGTGTATAACAAGTCTTCCCCATTCATCCAACATTCAGCAAACGCCTGTGCGTTATGACTATTTTCCTTTTTATCCAAAGATGCTTACAAGTAATTTGTGTGACAGTCGGGACAGAGGAGGTGGTATTTTGCATCGGTGGGTTCCCGTTAGTATTTTACCGTTTGCGACCTTCCCTCCTTATTTTTTTCCCCTTCTGTTCCCCTACCTCATGGTAGTTTTCCAAAAGAGCTATTTCCGGACAAGTGTTTTCCTGTAATTCCACTGAAGCTGTACAATCACATCATTACAGTTTTTTTAGTCCCTAATTTTCGAGGTCATTGAACTTTTTTCCCTTCTTGTTTTTTACCTACAAGTGACTCAGGAATCACCTTAGAGCTAGTTAAGACAAACTGTTTCAAGAGTGGAAGAATTTGGTGGTCCGTATTTTAAAAAATATGCATTTAATTAAGGGAACTCTAATATTCTCTGTTGACTTAAATTTACTTCTACAATTATTTGTTTTCCCGATTGTCTTACTGCACATTAAAAAACAAATTAACTGATTAAAATCATATAACCTTTATATTTGGAACTTTTGTCAAAACGTTAATATTTAACTTTTTCGAGCAATTTTTTTAGTAAAAAGGCAATGTGTAGGCAAATATGATTCAAATTATTTTTTGGCTTTGCGATTGCACTTTGATCTTTCTGCCATCCTTTTGGACATTTTCACTGGTTATTGTTACCTGCTTCAAAGGATGGAGGTGAGATATACATTAGTCCAATTTGCAGTGGTTGGTGGAAGAGGGTGATTCACTAATGAGGTTAGAGGGGGATTTATCCAGCTGTCTCTGAGTCCACTGAAAATATGTAATCATGAGTTGACTAACTTTTTTAAGGCTTAGAAAATAGGTCTGCTTGCAGATGGCTCTAAAAAACAAGTAAGGGCAGTAATAATGAAGCCTCGGCTTTTGGGGGAAACATTATTACCTGGGTTGATAATTTTGCCTGGTGTATTGATAGAGTGTGAGCTTTAAAACTCTGCCATTTATTTATTTAAATCTATTTCCTCTTAGATTTTATTTTCCCATATTGGGGAGGTGGGGGTTAACCTAATCACAATTATTTGCTTTGATAGTGGTGCTAATTCACAGACTGTAGAAACTTACCCATGCCGGCTAGTGCTGTCCTAAAGGCAGATTCTTACGCACAGAATAGTGAAGCTCAGATCTAATGGTGACCTGTAAGGAGTTTCTTGCTAATCAGTGGGAAGCCATGATAACCAGCAGGGCACAAAAGCATCCCTAACCAGCAGAGGCGCCTGATGACACTTGTGATGTGGTTAGTACTACAGTGAAGTACTTCAGAGAGAATAAAGATCCCTGGTTCTGATTAAGGAAATGAAAAGGAACCTGCAACTAAATAGATCGCAAAGTGAAATTAGGAATGCCTGTTTGAAAAAAGTTAAAAATAATGTGGCCCATTGAATATTGGTTTAAAGGAAAACAGAGGTTATGCTATGGATAAAACTTTCTCCTTATTACTAGAGGATCACTATGTTAAGTTACTGTTTATGGCTTACTTGAGACTCTTGTACAGATATTTGGATGAAGCTGAGGTTGTCAGTCTTTCTAGAAATCAGCATATCTATTAAATGCCTTTTATATGACCACTGAACTGTCACTTAGGAAGTGTAATTAAATTCTATAGAAATGTGCATTCTGTTTCTACAAATTTCATCTAGATAGGGATATATATTACCTTAAGAGACTTAGAAGCATCTTCTTTGATCTATCTCTTTATATCAGTTATGAATACAAAGGTAAACCTTATGAATATACTTTAAATGTAAAGCTCCAGGAGGATGTAAGGTTTAGTTTGTGTACAGTACACTTCATTACCTTCCGCCCCACTCCCCAGCTCCCAGGAAGTTTGCAGAGTAAGACAGGCACATGATTATAAAAGAAAATAGAAAGTGATAAGTAGCAAAAGGAAAGTACAGATTAAGCGAGACTCCAAGTAAAAGTATTAACAGTTAAATATCTATATTTAAGGAATAAAGGAACAATGGGATGAGATAATCCTGGAGAAGTTCCTCATAGTTCATTTTAAGCCAGGTTTGTAATCCAGGTCTGGGGAATGGAAGTTAAGTCATTTTACAGTGTTTGTTTACTTACCTCTCTCTACTTTTCTCCCCCAGACAACTCCCCTTCCCCTCCGCCTCTCCCCTTCTCTCACTCACTTGGCGGCATGGGGGACGGAAGGGAGCTTTGTCTTCATCTTTCTATTCCCTGTGCCTGGTTTAGAGCCAGGAGAGATGAAGTTCTTAAACAATGAAATATGACCAGGTGTGGGATTTGATTTCATTAATCTCTCCATCCACTCATTAGAGATATTTTTATTGATTCTCTTTTGGGGCCAAAACCTGTCCTGTAGCTTTTGAAGGTAGTGTGGTGAACAAAGTCTTTTCTTCACGAGGCTTCCAGTCTAGTGGGGAAGACAGACAATAAAGAAATCATTATAAACGTATGTTCATGCACTATGACAAATGTTGAGACAGAAAGGAAAGGTATAGGGTACATTCAGGAGAGGAGTAGGGAATTCGCAGTAAGGAATTGAGGAGCTGAAGGTAAGGGGCTGAAAGCAGGATATGAGAGCTCTGTGTCTTCAGTAAGACCATGACTGAGGGGGAGGATGTGATGAAAAAAGTGGTTCACTGGGCAGCAACAAGGAGGGTGGGGAAAATAAACTTTGATTTGTGTGTGTGTGTGTGTGTGTGTGTGTGTGTGTGTGTGTGTGTGTGTGTGTTTTGCCGGTGGTTTCCTACTTCTGCATGTTGGACTCCACCATGAAATGGTTTCCTTCTAATGGGATCCCAGACATGTACAGGGCGGAGATTGATGCTAAATACCCTCTTCTGCAAACCCGTGGAAGTGCTGTCACTCCGTGGCACAGCCAGAACACAGATACCCATGAGTGACTGGAGGAAGACGGAGGGGTGGCAGGTGGAGGAAGCTTAAGGTGAAGGTATGAGCATGCCCCCCACCCTCCGCCCCGTATGAGTAGGAAGTTTAAGCAATAGAATGTCTATTTCTTAAATTTTTCTTTTGTTGTAAAAATAAAGTGAACAGTACCTAAACCCTCAAACTGACTTTGCAAATGAAAACCAATGTGAAAGGGAAAATGTTATGTAACTGTTCCTTCAGTTTAATGTAGATAGCTTAAGAAATAACCGTTTTGGTGAGGACACTAGTGTTTTTCTTTGGAAAAAAAATATTTGGCGAATTTTCCTCTTCAGTTTAATCCTGGTTAATATATAGACTTTACTGGTGCTTTTTTAGAAGTAGAAATCTACCAAAAACTGGATTAGAATAATTGTTCTAGGAATAAAGTAATTTCATGGAAAAAAAAAAAAGCCTGGACACGTTAATCAATTATAGTTCTATGAACAAGTGTTGCTCGATAGATTAGTTTGTTGACTCTTCTAAGTGGGTTGAATACAGACGACTCAGGTTCACATGTGTGAGGTCTCAGCTTGCAATAGGGAGCTAAGAGCCCAGTTTATTTAGATTCACTTTGTGTGGCTACTTTTTGAAAAAAAAGTATATGGATTTAGCTTGAACTTTGTTAGAATTATAGTATTTCATGAAAGAAGGTAGCGGTTGAAATGGGGACGATGAGAGGTTTTTTAAAAGCCCAGCTCTGTGGAAAGTAGTGGAATTGTTCCTACATTTGTCATATTGATTTCAATACCAGTGTGATGTCCCAGTCATTAAGTTTGACACATGTTCAGTGAAGAGTAACATCCCACACTGATCAAGAACTTGGACTGGGGCAAGGTTGCCTGGGCTTGAATCTTCTTGGATCTGTTCCTTTTAAGCTATTGACGGTGGATTAGCTCTGTGCCTCAGTTGTTTCCTTTGTAAAATGAGATTAATAATGCTTGTGGTTGTTGAGGACAGTTAATATATCTGTAAAATGCTTGAAATGGTACATGAGTTAGTAGCTATGTAACATGATGTCATTGTGTATTAGTTATACACTGTATATGATAATGATGGAAAATGAATATATTTAAGTTACACATAGTTGAAAGTTAAAAATCTATGATTTTTCACTTCTTGACTAGTGCACTTAATGACCAGCTAAGACTATTGCAGGAAATTGGTAGTTTGTTCTTTATAAGAGCAAATGAATATAATTTAAATTTAAAAATGGCATACCACAGATACAGTTTTTAGAATACATGTTATAAAATTTTATTTATTAAATACATATTTTTTATATTTCAATTGGCTTTTTGTAAAACGTGAAAGTAATTCATGTTCATTGGAAAATTTAACAGCATGGAAATCTGTAAAAAGCATAAGCAGTTTTTACACAAGTGGGAAAGACCTATTTTAAATGTGTGCATACTGGCAGCTTGCCAACATGTCTAATATTGAGCTAGTTTATTTGCTGGTTCGATTATTAACTCATCTATTAGTTGACTGTCAGCTATGTGCAAGGAGCTGTGAACAAGCTTGGTTTACTTTTCAGGAAAACTTTTTCTAGAAAAATGAATAAACAGGTTTTGCCAATCTGGGCAGAAATGGAAGATTTCAAATGCCAGCAAAAGATTGGTCTTAAAATAGAAGCTTGAAATGATCTTCACCAGAGAACAAGGAAATCAAAAAGCAGACTGCTCGAGAGTGCAGCATTTCTGTAAGAAATCCATTTTCAAAATAAAGTGGATGATATTATAAGTTAGATAATGGCTATCACGTCTTTAAAAAGAGATATACTACTTAATTAAAAGACTACTTTTAAAAATTAGCATATTTTCTCTCATAAAAGAAGAGGTTCAAAATTAGAGTAAGGATATTTGAGAGCATGGAAAATTGGTATTACTGTGGTTAAAGTATGTGTGACACATTAAAGAATCAGTGAATCCCAAGGAATCTTTGTGAGTTTTGTTAACCAGTTCATGTATTTATCACTGTCCTGCTCAATCAAAAAAAGTGGGTTCAAGTGGGAGGATGTGATTATTTCGGCCATGTTTGAAATAAACATCCTGCTCAGAAGAGATACTGTGAGGAATGAATGAGACGGTATCACAGCCACATGTATAAGGGTAAATGAGCAGGGGCAAGGAATGAGCAAGCGAAACATGTCAGAAAAGGGAAAAGAACAATAAACTTGTTTCGTAGATGAATAAATTTTAGAATTCTGAAAGTCTTATTCGTATGGATCTCAGACAGTGTTTATGTCTTTTAATTTCCAGATGGTGTCTCTTTTTATCTTTTCTTCCCAAGTTGAAATGATTTTTAGCTGTGAAATCTGACCGAGCAAGAAGAAATGTTTCTTTTTTTCTGGTGCTTTATTTTGTTGATATGAAATTGTTCTTCGCCTGATTCTCTTTCTTAGAGAATCTAATAATTTGTCCTGTGCTCTCTATTCGCTTCCATAGAAACCCACATACTATCTTCATTGAAGAATATAAGGCATCCCTAGAGACAGATAAATTACTTTTCAGCCTTAAAAGATACTTATGAGAATAAGAGAGCTTCTATATCAAGAAATGTTTTTTGTGTGTTAGGTGAAGAAAAGCATTATATCTCAATTGAACAAATGCTTTGTTCAATTTCAAAGCTTTAATGACTGCAGTATAGTTTGACCTCGTGAAGACGTTTTACCAGAAGAAAAATAAGAAGTTTAATCCCATCCTTGAGCTAGGTTTGTGTACTTTAGACCTGACTTCTTATCTGCTCTTACTTTTGGATGAATTTACAAAACATAATTATTGTTTTTATAAATAACACCATTCAGTTATTTTGTAATAAAATTAATAGGTACACATGATAAAGATAGACAATTTCTTAACTATATTTCCTGATTTTTTTTTAATCTTTCAAAAACTGCATTTACTTTGAAAGTTAAGCCTTTAAAACTGATGTAATTTTGAAAAAAATCTTAGCTTAACTCTTTAGAGACTAACATTAAAATCCATCATATGAAAAGTGGTATTTGAGAGCAAATAGTCCCAATATTGATGCTCTTAATTGCTTATGGTTTTTTAAAAAACAAATACAGTTTTGTCATTGCAATATTTTGGTTTGAAAATATAAGTGATGAGTTCTCAAGAAACTCCCACAAAAATTTGCAAATATGCAGACCAATCATTCTAAGAATAATTTATTCACAGATACTTACATATTAAATTAAAATTAAAATCAAATTTTTATAGAAAAGTTAATAGTTTACTGTCATATGCAGAGGAATTTAGCTTTTTATTGGTATACTCAGAAAAGGAAATTCACGCTTTTAACGGATATTTCTGAGGTTCCCTGCCCTCATGGGAGCTTACATCGTGGTGGGGAGAAGTGGGGCAGACAAAATAAACAGGAAGTAGTGGGGGACTTGGAAAATAATAAGTTGGGTAAAAGATATGTTGTGTAGAAGTCTCTTGTGAGTGTGACAGTGTATGTGGCATTCTAAGGGAGGTCCCTGATCTCGTCACTATCCAGTTGTGAACTTAGATATCTGGGGGAGAGAACTATATATTCCCTGTAATATACAAACATGACTGGGGGCAGGGAACCTACCTTGGAATGATTAAATATTGAAAGCAAAAACTGGTGAGGGATAGAAGTTAATATTGATGGTGATCACAAACTATTTCCTATAATTTGTTTCATCACTCACCACATTGCCTTACATTTACTATTTGAGAAATATTTTCAGTGACTACTGTAGAAATTTTATATTGATAAATAATTATGTTTGATTCTTGACAATTGTGTTAACATCTCTTAAAAATTTGTGAATGCCACCTAACACCAAGCCTAGGGAAAGAAGTAAAGCCTTTTAGATAAGATTAATTTTTCAGCCTTTTCTAGAATATTTTATTTTGAAAAGATTTCATAAATGCTGTCAATAACTTAATAATGATCAGCCATTTGCAACTCTTTATTTCAGAAATTGAGTTGGTCCAGCAAACAAATGCCATCTTAAAATATTTCATCAATCCTCTGATTGATTGAGACACTTTCAATTGAGGGTGCCTAGAAATTATTTTGTTTGAATAAGAAAGATAGTGGAATTTAGAAAGAAAATGTTGTGTATTGGACTTAAATTGAATGGCTATCAAAATGAAAATTTTATTATTGTCTTTTTTTTAGTTTGCTTCTCTTTTGCCATTTTACAGCTAATATTTACTCTTCGGTTTAATGTGAACCAGAATCAAAATTCTGTTACTTCAGTTCTCTTTTCAAGTTCAAAGGTTTAAAGCCAATGCCACTATATGCTGTTAACTTGAGAGACATTGAACATCTAATCAAGATCATTATGATTAGCAAAAGCTAATGTATTCTCAGGCTTGTTTTTAATGTTTTTGTATTGTTAAATCCTCTTACACCACAGAATCTAGAAAATTTAAATCCAATAAAAGTAAGTTAATTTTTAAAATCCTGTAGTTGTTTAGTGTTGGGGAGGTTCTTGGCTAACTGATAGGACGTTTGAATGTGAAGGTAGTTTACGCTATTGCTGTTAGTTTGAAGACTTGTTAAGGACTCTGCTTTCAGCAGTGTGTTTGTGACAAAATTGTGCTTTTGGGATCACTGCATACTTGTTCAGTGAAGTATGAGAGGAAGAAATTCTCTGAGGGTGGTAGCCATGTGACTGGGTGGCTGAAACAGAGTAGAAGCAAAAGCTGCAGGATAGAGATATCATTAAGACAGCACAAGTCCTGGGAACTGGAGACCAAGTAATTTATCAGCATGGCCATTCAGAGATATCCAGGACAAAGATAATGAATTCGGTGGCGGGGAGAGCATACTTAACAAACAAGATAGATTGCAGACCTGTCTTGTACCCAGGCAATTCCTTTCTTTGAATATTTCACTTCACTTTTGGGAACTGGACTCAGAGGTCAAATTGGTATCATTGTGAATTTTTCTGGGTCATGTTATAAGGACATAGATGGGAAGTATTCAGTGTGTTGGGAGCATTTCTTGTGTGCATGTGTTTTTGGTTGTACTTATTATTTTAAATAGCGAATAAGGAAATGAAAAAAAATGCTAGTGTAAGATCTTTTTCCTGCAAAAAAAGAGACATTGGCTAAAATAGCATTTTAAGGTTTTATTACAATGTGTTGAATTATTTATACTTTTAAAAAAATTTGACACATGACCTCATTGCTTATTTGCTTGTTCATGTGAGTGGAACACACAAAATGTAAACCCAAGCCCAGATCTATTCTTCTGTTGGCCGTTGAAGGGAAGGTTTAAACGAATCATGTTTAATTGGATATTTGAATTGTCTTCCTCTTTTCTGTCTCTATTCCAAGTTTTCTCATGGCATTTGTGATTGACTTCTGTGATATTGACACTGATTTGTAGTAATTATTTTAAATTAAATTTATTTCGGTAACATTGGTTAATCACATAAATTTCAGCTGTACAACTTCATAATACAACATCTGTATACTCCATTGCATGTTTTTTTATTCCTGTTAATTTATTATCTCACTATATTTTTCTCCCTTTACCTTGAATTTTTAAAAACTTCATTTATTTTATGGATACTGGATACCTTCTGTGTTTCAGTTTCAGATGCCTTGGTACGTTGGTGGGGCTGTGAGCAAATAGAGAAATAACTCAGTTTGTGCCTTAAAGGATTTTGTGGCCTTATGGGGGAAGAAATAGTTGCAGAAATAATTGGGCACAGTGAGACAAAGTCTGCAATGGAAGAATGTACAAAGTTTTCTTAGAGAAGGTAGTTAGCATTTAAACTGGTTTTCAAGGATGAGTGGAGGGTAACTGGGGTAAAGTGAAGCTATAGAGATTCAGAAGGGAAAGCCATGGGAATGTGGGTAGGAGAGATGGTGTGGAGACTGTAGGAGATTAAGAACTCTGGATGCTTCAATGAGTTTGAACTTCGTTTTCTCAGCACTTGGGTACTTTTAAATGTTCCTACAATGGGAGTAGCTATTGATGACAATGGTCAGTCAGTTAGGTTTAGGAGCCTTTGCAGAAGTTCTCATTGTCTACTTGATCTTATTATTATTAGCAGGATGGTAGCGCCTAGCTGCAAGGGAGGCTGGTACACGTGGTCTGTTAGCTGGGAGTATTGCCATCAAGAATACATTCCAGGTTCTCTTCTGAAGGATAAAAGAGAGGTGGGATATTGGGTGATAACTATCATTCTGGGATGTAGAGGAAAATGGGTAGATTAATAACCTTTCTGAACCAAAACAAAGATTCTCTATGAGTAATTAGAGTAGGTTTTGGGATTTGCCCACTTTTCCTTTTCTGCTAGCTAAGCATGTAGGAAGCACATCTTTAGGGAGTGATATGGCAGGAACACCCAAGAGCTGAGCCTTTGCTCTGGTCGATTTAGACTTGTATTCCTGGGAAATGCTTCCAATCAGAATGATGGAAAAAGGGATCATTCCAGTGGCTCTGTGGATAGTAGTAGCATTGTTGGTTTACTCTGCCTGCTAGTAAACTATCTTTCATTTGATCTTGAGACTTCTATAAAGCAATTCTGTTGTGGTTGTTCTTTGAAAGGAATAGCAGATAAAACAAGCTTAGAAAAGCATGATGATGAGAACCTCTTGTGAGCTAGATTTGCTTACCGCCTTCAGCTTCTTCTCTGTTGCTGCACAGCCTTTCAAATATGTTGATGTGCCCACCTGTTATCAAAACAGATTGGAAAGAAATATGGAAAAGAGGAAAATAAACCTTAATATATTTGCATCAGTAAAAAATGGGACTTCCATTTAAAAATTCATTGCGTATCTTTTTTTCTTATTCATTTCAATTATTCTAGAAATGGTCAAATGAAGGTATTTGCCAGAAAGTAGGTAATGAAATAAACATGTGGAAAAAACCTAGAGTCCTGAGCAGGCGTGACATAGTCACCAATGTTAGGGAGTGTTTGGAGTTGATAGTACCTAAAGATTTATGAAAAATATGTTCCAATAGTTTGATGTATTGTACATGATTCTTTCAAAAGGGAAATGTCTAAAATATGGTTCCGCAAAAACTGCTCTTGGTTTTATTTTGTGAATTATTTCTTTTGAACCTTTTGTATTCTTTAAGGGTAATCAAAAGCTTAGTTCAAGTTTGATCATCTTAAATCTTGCCATTTACTTTTTTTATTTTGAAGTAT
>NW_011888819.1:3568118-3587902 GCF_000151845.1 Pteropus vampyrus
ATCAGTAAAAAATGGGACTTCCATTTAAAAATTCATTGCGTATCTTTTTTTCTTATTCATTTCAATTATTCTAGAAATGGTCAAATGAAGGTATTTGCCAGAAAGTAGGTAATGAAATAAACATGTGGAAAAAACCTAGAGTCCTGAGCAGGCGTGACATAGTCACCAATGTTAGGGAGTGTTTGGAGTTGATAGTACCTAAAGATTTATGAAAAATATGTTCCAATAGTTTGATGTATTGTACATGATTCTTTCAAAAGGGAAATGTCTAAAATATGGTTCCGCAAAAACTGCTCTTGGTTTTATTTTGTGAATTATTTCTTTTGAACCTTTTGTATTCTTTAAGGGTAATCAAAAGCTTAGTTCAAGTTTGATCATCTTAAATCTTGCCATTTACTTTTTTTATTTTGAAGTATGTCAAAAAAAAATTTTATCTTCTCTCTTTTAGGTAATGCCTTCAGAAAAAATGATTTGAATGTGCCTGGAATAGTCGTTGACTGATAACGAGAATGAGAGTAACCGTTTTGTTTGAATGTATATATTCCTCTCCTATTATCTTGGTCGTATTTCGAAATTATGCTTTTTTTCCTCCTATAAAAAGAGTGGGTGGTAATTACATCATATAAGTGAAAATTTTAAAAATTATATTAGATAGAATTTGAAAATATGAGAAAATTGTTTTTTAATCCTGCATAATTTTCTAATGGTAGTTTATATAATTTGATAAACTTAAAAAAAAATTCCCCTAAGAACATATATTTTATTCTGAATTCTGTTCTGCTTTTATATTTCTGAAAATATTTGATATAATTACTGGCCATAATTTAAGACCAATTTGAAATGGGTTTACCTTTAGTTGGCTCTGAATTGCAGAGTTAGCTTACTTTATTGCCTTTGGTAGTTGGTTTTGTAGGCGATTAGATATATGCCTTTATTTAAGAACACCTAATTGAAAAAATTGGCAGTCCAAAAATATGTTCAGAGAAGAATACTTGAGTATTCACTCTTGACTTACCTGAACCTTATAAATATTTTATTGGCTCTGTTCATAGTCATATTTCTAAATGAACCAATTCTTTAGAAACCATCTCTGCTTCTCTGAACATTTAAAACACATTAAATAAATTGATACAGGTTATAATAATTAGTGGAAAGGTTTCTAATTAGATATCAGTGAAACGTGGTCCATCCATGCAAATTCATTTTAGCTGTTGCTATTAAATTCAAAATTGAGTTTTTAAAAAAAGATTATATAATCATCTTTATGAAGTAAACTAAATTATTATCTTAAATGTATATTCAATTTAAAGGAAAATGAAAACAGGATACACGTGTCCACGTAAAGGTACATTCATTTAAGGTTATGCTTAAAGCCCACAGTTGATAATTAAGATTTAGATCTTAAGTAAATGAAGTGATGTTATTTTTAGGCCCAATGTTATTTGCTATTGATTCATTCATTGTTGGTGAGTAAAGTAAGAGAATATAAACATGGCTTTGAAACAACTATTTTATAAGTATTCGATGGAAATGATAAGCTTGAAGCCCTAATGGTGAAGAGCCAGAGAATGGCAGTGTTCCACTCAGATGCTCTCTGGCGTCACTTCATCTCAGAATTCCTCTGGGCTTCACTTAATGCCTGGGCCCGACTAATACTGTTCGATAAAAGTATAGTGGGACCACGAATGTAATTTGTAATTTTCCAGTAGCCACGTAAAAGAAACAGGTGACGTTAATTTAATATGTTTTATTGTACCCAGTAAACCCAAAATATTATTTCGGCATGTGGTCAGTATAAAAACGATTACTGAAATATATTACTTTTGTCTTCAAAATTTTGCCCATAGAGCGTATTTTAATTTGGACCAACTACATATACATAACATCCACATGTGCCTACTGGATATCATAGTGGACAGGGCGGCTGTGGAAGGGTCAGGTTAACCTATACTGCTGTCTATGAAAAGAACCATAGGTTTTGGAGCAGGTAGTATGCATGATATCCTTCTAAGCCCCTTCATTGTACAGATAAAGAAATTGAGATTTGGGAACGTTGAGTGCCCAATATCACTAGAATATTAAGGGTTGAAGCCCAGTCCCTGTCCTCTGACTTCCAGTCTCTTTTCATCAATAGTTCTTCCTTTTTCTGTTCCATGTTGCTGTGTCCACTTCAATATATACTAATGTTGTTAGGTGGTCGCTGTCAGTTGAACATTGAGACAGGAGCCTTAAGAAAATCTGACCCACTGGAGAAAGCATGGCGTGATCTGGACAAGACTCTGGGGGCAAGATAAATAAAATTACCAGGCATATCTAGAATCTTTAGATAGGAGATGATGCTGGGTTCAGTGATCAATTTGTCCTATTTTGGTGTAGCCACTGTTGAAGTAGGAGTTGTAGGGGGACCCTTTGGGAACCAAGGTATGTGACTGTGAACACTGGTTGAAATGTCAGCTGCCCTCGAAAGGAAAGGTCCACAGGGCATTCATTACTATACACATTTTGTTGTGAATGAGGTCTGTTGCCCGGGAACACGGGAGTTAAGCTTCTTTTCTTTTTTCTTTTTTTGTTTTTGGAAGGCTGCCTCACTGTGCCTATAGTTCTTATCCAGTTATACTTAAAGTATGATGTTTTCTGACAGCTTAAGCCCAGTGCACTTCTGGCATGTTATTTTCAGAATGTAAGCAAATGTGGAAAACTTTCTGCACAGCATGATGGGTTGGGGAAGGCAGGGATTGGTATGCTCCTGGGATCGCTGCTGGTGTAAAGTATTTACAATATGGAAATGCATAATGGGTGAACTTTTAAAGATGGAAGTTTTCACTTCATTCCTAAAATGTTTATCAACCTGGATGTTGTAGATTGTGTAAGAGTGCTCTGAAGCAGGTGAAAGTTTATTGATGTCTGACTTAGGTTTAGTGATTTTTGATTTAGTGTTAGACTTAACAGTGTTTCTGTTTAAACCTAGGGCTTCTCATCTGTGGCTAAGCTCTCTCCCCAAAGGAGCTCCTGATCTTTGAGTAAAGCATGTACTGTATTTTCTTCATATTCTATGATGAGAAAATAATTGCATTTTGCAGATGCCGGTATGTGTGGGACAAATCTTAGAGGAGTCACAGTTTACAGGAATGAGTTAAATGTCCAAGGATATCTGCATTTCCTTTGGCAGTTGTCTATTATACTTAAAAAATTACCTTTAAACTTAAAAAAGCCACCATAATTTTTTTTTAGCAGTTTCCCCATATTTTCCATAGTAAATATAACCAAGAGAAACTGAAGTTTAGAGCTTTAAAATGTTTGGTGAGGGGGAGTAATTTTTAAAATTATATTTAAGTTAGATATTTTTGAACTAGAAATGTATTACAGATGCATTGTAGGTAGCTTAGAGAAAATGTAAAAACATGCATAATCCTGACACCCACGAATGTCTGTTTTAGGTCATTTTTTTAAAGTATTTTTGAAATCATACTGTAGGTTCCATTTTCTAGCCTGCATTTTATTTCTTAACATTAAATCTCATACCATTATAAGCTCTTTGTAACTATAATGTTTGATGGATGTATGAATCTGTTTAAGGCAATGGGGGGAAATGATGTGTGCTTTCGTATTTGGCATTTTCAACCTGAAGTTAAGTTGGAAGTAGTGATGTAGGGAAGGACTGTGTGCAAAATACCTGTTACTATTTTTAAGTATTTATCGAATGATCTAAATTACTGCTCTCAAGTAGTGTTTAACATGGTACTCCTTCAACTGTAATGTCGTACTTAAAATGAGATGAACAGAAACCATAGATAAATAGGAAAACCTGACCAAATAATTCACACAATCTGTCCTCTTATTTAATAGTTCCACGATCACTTGTGTAGGAAGAAGTTTGACTATTAAGAAACTGTTAGACTTGACAGGCAAATGTAGCCAAAGCTCTAATGTAGACATCAGTGAAGTTGTGATTTTAGTTGATTAGAGCATTCGATGGGAGCATTCATTGGGTTATGTGGTCACGGAGATGTAGATAAAGCATCCTCCTTTCCCTTTTCCCTGCTGTTAAAGTCACTCCTGATTTTACGTGATTAAAAAATAAGCCATTTATTCTATGACGCTCCCAAAGGTAAGAATCTTTAGCCATAAAGATCTAGATTTGTCTTTAAATTTAACAGTGTGTGATGAGATGCTGCTTTCATAGGACCCTTGTAGGGTTGTAAGCCTGGTTAGCCAGACCCATATAATTTTTGATTGTTAACTGCTCTTTACATGGCCAGTTAACCAGTTTTGTATTATTATATTTCATGTTACAGGCTTTTGAAGCAAACACTGTAACTTATTCTTTACTTATTTTAAATAAATACTTTACCGTACCTTTATAGTGAGTGGACCCTCAGAAGCCCATACTTTTTTTCCTTCGTCTTCTCATGTCTCTGCAGTTTACTATTGCTCTTTGTTAAAATGGACTATAAGCTCTCAGGCCTTATTGTTTTTGGGGGGCTTTCACTTTTTTTCTGTGAAGCTCCCCTCACCAGGTAAAAATATTAACATCACATAGAATTTGTTTGCCTTTTCGCCTGTTAATCTGTTTCTTGTCAGTTAATTTGTATGGCCCTAGTTCTGAGCCTAACAGGGTAGAAGAAAAACTTTTTTTCTTCTCCTTTAAGTCCTCAAGCTAGAAATAATAGTAAATATAAAGGCTGTGAGGTAGGAGCATGGTAGGGTGTCTGAGGAAGTACAGGAACTGTTACGATCATCTCACCCATTATGTGTACATAATTTATCAATGACGGTTCACCTGGATGAATCATTTATAAAAACTAATGGTGTCTACCGTACTGAATTTACTCAGTCTTTGGAGAGGAATGTGTGTTTTAATCAAGAGGACTTTATGGAAAACATTCTGGATTCAAAACATTTAAAAGAACCGAGTATATAGCAATTCATCTTTGCCTCTGTATTCTAAATTTTTAAGTTGGAGAAATACTTTCTTAGAGTTATTTTAGGTTTGTTGTGTTTTTTTTTTTTTCGGTCCCAACTAAACTTGCGTTAGAAACTTGGCAGTCAATCATGTCATATTGTGGTTTGTTAGTTATAGAATAAACGCCTCTTTCTAGAGTATGTAAAAATAGAGGCTTTCTTAAGCTTCTGTAGTAGTAGTAACAACAACAATAACAATAATAATCATCATCAGGTATATAGCTCTTTCTAAGAGCCAGGCACTGTAGGAAATGTTTTTTATATAATCCTCAACTGCAGCCTTAAGGTAGCTGCCGTTATCCCCATTCCATGGATTAAACTGGTAAAGCATCAGGGTGGGAGCTCAGGAACCAGCTCCAGACTTGGTCTTCAGTGTCTGTACTCCACCTACTTATCTTTTGCTAGAGGCAAAAAGCAGTGGTGGGTGGAGTTGGACCTGTGTTTCCTCTCGGACAGTTAGCTCCTTGAAGCAAGCCATTACAGTGGCTGCTTGATAAGAAATGAGACTAATCTATTAGGCTTCAGTTCTGACTCCCCCCCCTTCCCCCCTCCAGCCTCTGAGCACGGATGTCTCTAGATGGTGTCCCTTCCCCCTTCTTCAGCCACTCCTTCCGTCCCGATTCCATTCTTTCCCTTTTTCTCAACCCCAAATAAAATAATCCAGACTGTAGATGTTGGGAGTCACTCTTGGATTTGAGCCACAGTTCCTTCAATTACTAGAGGTATGACTGCAGGAAAATGACTTAACTTCCCTTAAACTTAAATTTCCACATCTACAAAGTATCTGTAAATAGGTTGGTCAGGAGAAAAATGGAATTAAAACTAAGGTACAAAGCCCAGAATCTGGCCCATAGTAGGCCCCGAAAAAATAGTGGTTCTGATTTTCATTGTAAGCCTCTTTGTAAAGTCTCTTCTTGGACCCTTCAGAACTTGACTTTCAAGTGCGCCTCACTTTACCCCTGTGAAAATGCAAAAGCTGGGGGAGAGGCCTCGTTGCCTGTGGCGCTGCCCTGCCTGGCTTCACCTGTCAGTGCTATCAGATGGCCGGAAGGCTTTAACATCTCAACATTTCATCGATGACATTTGTGATCATCTGGAAACAGGAACAACTTATTTAAAATTCTGCATAAACTTTGTGGTCTGCTCTTTAGAGTTTAAAATGTCTTTGGAACCAGAAGAAAAACTACTTGGAAAGGAATCTAAAGAATGCGTATCCAGGACGCAGAGCTCCTGCTTGTTCGCGTTCCTGCCCCTCCAAGTTCTGCCCCTCCATTGGCATTTCCAGCAGTGACCCTGCACAAGTGACAGCCTTGGCTGCTTGGACCAGCTGGAGGCAGCCACAAAATTCCTGGTTGCCAGCTTTCAAAGATCTCTGCTAATGCCTTTGAAAGCTAAGAGATTGTTTAGTACATATCAAAAGGGACTGGGAAGGAGGTAATTTGAGATATCTCTGTGAAGGGACCTGTGGCATCTAGCACCTGAGGAAGCTTCTGGAAACGGTAGTGCCCAGGACTTACATCTCCAGGACCCGCTCACACATAGCATTGACTGTATATTAGAAATGCGCATATCTATTAGCCTTTTATCAGTATATTTTCCTGCTTATCTAATTCAGACATTAGATTCAAGAGAAAGTCGCCATGTACCTTTGGTGCTTTCGAGTGACTTAAATTGCATTAATTCATAAAATGTGAATTGAATGGAGCAGTCTGTTTTTTGTTTTGGGGAGGTTTTATTTTAGGGAGGTTTTATTTTAACCTAGATGGAGGAGGGATCGAATTTTTCAAGAGACTGCCAGGGGTTTTGATGTTTTGATTCTCGAAGGATAGACTTTCCCCTTCTCCATTTCTTCCTGCTGACCCAGAGTAAGGCCCTATCAGGTATCAGTCTGTGCGATCCTGTTACACCCACATCCTATAGCTGTGTCCAAGTGCTTTGAGGCTGACTTAACACGGATTAATTTAACAGTTGCTCTGTGAAAACATGATCTCTACTGGTTATTTCTA
Source organism: Pteropus vampyrus (assembly GCF_000151845.1). NCBI lineage: Eukaryota > Metazoa > Chordata > Mammalia > Chiroptera > Pteropodidae > Pteropus > Pteropus vampyrus. Next base: position 3,575,087 of record NW_011888819.1, read on the forward strand.
ATAAATTGATCAAGCCATATCTTCTTTAAGAAATCACATCCTCTGTGAAGCTGTAAACCGATAAAGTAAAACTAAAATATTTATGACTAAAATTAGTGTATTATATTTAAAACCTTTTGCCTCAGACTGATCTTGACATGCTCCTTTATTGCATTTGTAGTCAGGTCCTTATTTACGAAAGTAAGGCCTCAGAAAAAGGATAGTGTTCAAATATTAGAACAGTCTTTTGGCAGTTTGACCTTTCACAATAGCTAAATAAATATTTTTTACACCGAGAAACGAATTATTTAACATTTGTGCGCCAGCAGTATGTCAAAGTGAATTTGGAGTCTGACTGCAACAGATGATGTAAAGGAGAAACCAAGCTACAGGATGTTAGGGAGACAGCACTACAGGGAGGGGCGTTTATAAGTATAATAGACACTTAGGAAAATTAACACAATTATTTAAAGTCATCTGGGAAAATCATTAGGTAAGAATAGCCAGGAAAAAAAATCTAAAGAAAATGTAAAGGTATAGAAACTAAAACTGCATAGCACTTGCAAAGGCAAATTAGTGGGACAAAATGGAAGTCTTGGAATAGACTTGTAGATATGTTGGAAATTAGGATAAAGATGGTTTTCCATATCGGAGAGGGGAAAAGATGGATTATCAATAAATAGCGTTGGGATATCTGTCCATAGAGAGAAGGAAGCTGGAGGATTATTTATAGAGTCTGTAACAAAGGGCAAATTTCTTTATTCCACAAGGTATTCTTACAAATCAATTAAAAATATTATGAACATCTTAAGAAAAATGAGGAAAGCGCTTTAAAAATCTTTTATTATGAAAAAAATTAAAGCATACACAAAAGACAAAATAGTATGATATAGTATGATAAATCCCCAGGTACCTGTCACCTAGTCTTGGAAATTTTAAATTTATAAGCAGTGTTATTATCTATTATTATCTTGTTTTATCTGTAAATACTGCCTCCTCTTTTTCTTTTTCCTTACTGGGTTATTTTGAAATAAATTCAATCTTATAATTTTGTCCATACATATTTCATTATGATCCTCTTAAAAGAATACAAAAGAAGTAGGCCAAAAAAAAAAAAAGCAAAGAATTTAACAGATGATATTCAGAAAAAAATAGACATAGCTAGCAAATTTAGACAGATATGCTCAATCTCATTAGTAGTCAAGGAAATAAAAATTAAAACAGTGAGATAACATTTTTTAAACCATCTGATTGGCAAAGACTACGCAGTCCTGCCAGAGTTGGCAAGAATGTGAGGAAACACATTTTCTTGTTCTGTCAGTGGTGCAACAGTTTTCAAGAGCAATCGTTCAGAGCTTTGTGTGCATAACTCTCAATTCAGCAATTCTAGGAATTAGTACTATAGTATTTTGTATTAGAGTGACCACAGATGAGGACCTTATTGGAGTACCATTTGTATCAATTAACATTTTTTTCACTGTTTGTACCAAACCGGAGAATTATACCATCATAAATTAAAAATAGCGTCAAGTGAAAAAAGGAATTTGCAAGAAGCAGGTATCATAAATTACATTAAGGAAGATTTTATACATAAGACAGAATTTATGTACTTAGAACGTACCTGAAAGATTCAAGTAAATCTAACAAAACTTGTCTGTGGATGGTGAGACAGTGGATTGGAGGAGAGGGTAGTACATATTTACTTTTTTTCATTATCGCTTTCTGTTTTTGAATCTTTTTAACTGTAAGAAGAGACATGAGAGGTATCCACCACGATGTCTCACGTCATCTTGGTTATATCACTCCCTGGTTCTGTCATTCCTGGTAGGTGATCAACCAACCAGCTTCTAAACTGTGGTCCCCAGAGACTTCTTTCCTCGCACAAGCCATTACCATACAAGTTTATTTAAAATACACGTAAGAAGACATGTATTTTGATGTAATATCTAGAATCCTTCCAGTTGTTTTTCTAAAAACGTTACTTTTATAAAGTTGAAAATAGCAAGTTTTTTTGTATCGTGAAACTAGATCATTTCAGTGAATTTCATCTCTTATCATGGATAACTGATTCTCCTATCAAAATTTGCTTTTGAAAGTATTGGAAACGAGAATTATTACTTCAGGCTCATTTGCCCTGCATTGAACATCAAGAAGTAACTCCTTCAATCCAAAATTTCAAGTGTTGGTACTAGTAATATTGCTTCTCAAATCGACACCAATGCCGACTATGGAATTAACATGCTAAGGCAGAGGAAGACAATTTAATGAAAGTATTCTCTTCCCCCACTGAACTTTATACTGTGATTTGTTATGTTTTCTGTATTTTTACCTAGAAAGTTATTGAAAAGAATTGACCATGGTAAAATATTTGTCTTTATCTTATGTTTTCTTAACAAATGGAAATTATAACTGACTCTTTAAGGTTGAATGTAAACACTCCTAAGTTAATAACAATACTATCTCAAAATAAAATGTAAACAAAATTAGGTTCAGCGAGGCTGCATATTTTGCCCCAAATCATAGTAAACAGCAGAGCTGACGTTGGAACCCAGGTTCCTGATACTTGATGTAGAAGTGACCTAACCAATGTGCATCTCTCTCTCTATAGCTCCATGAAGTCAAAAAGGACAATAACCAATAACTTTTGATTTTCAAAATGTCATTATTTTTAAAAGCATCTTTGTTAACTTACTCTTTGTTTAAATATTAAATATTTAACATTTAAGCATTTTTTTCTATTTTAAAATTGATTTTCTGACTCATTTTATAGATCAAAACTATTATCAGAATTCATTCCCATTCCACATTGGTTTTAAAGGAGGTTATAACAAGTAAAGTGATATTGAATTTTTCTAAAGCTGTCTTTGACCTTGAATGAAGATGTTGAAATTTCTTAAAACTTAAGTGATTTTTAAAAAAATTTGACCTCTTTTTATAAAAATCAAGTATTGACTATTTCACCATGTTTTCCTATTACTGAAATACAGGTAGTGTATGTTTTTTAGTATTTTTCTTATGTGATGCTTAATGACAATATCTTACTTTTGACTAAGGGAACATTTAATAGGATTGAAGGAGTTCTGCAGAAAAGTGAGTTAAGTATGACGCTTGGTGAAAATGAGCCTATGATATGGCCATTTTAGAGAATTGTTAGTTACTGCGGTAAACTAGCAGTGACATCTTAGCCTAATGCCCACTGGAGGCATTAAGTAAGCTAATGATGTCTGGTAGTGCAGCTTTTAAAATTTCCCTTGGTCCTCAACACGTTCAGCTTGGTCACCACCCTATTTCTTCTGTTCAGCATAGATCCTGCCAGTTTAAAGAAAGCCCCAGAGGGTGTTTATCAAGCCACTTATACCCTCAAACATGTTATAATGAAACATCAGCATAATCATCATAATGGTTGCAAAAACTCCTTTTTGTGTACCCTGTCATCCGACTTAAAACCTGATCCCATTTCTTAGCCTTCCATCTTGCAGCCTTGTCCATAGGTTACACAGTGTGACTAGGAATCACACATGGCTCCTGGCAGCCACATGGAGGGCACCTAACTGGGCATAGACAATTGGTTATCTATGAGGTGTCAGCCTTCTGCAGGTCAAAGGCCTGTCATAGGTGTAGCAGAGCAGTCCATTGCCTTTCTGAATTCTTGAATGTTTTATTTGTGAAACTCTTAATGTAGTGACTGTGTATATTTTTCCTTTATATTTTTCCTTTTCAAAAACTCACCTTACTCTTCTGTTTTTTTATCTATAAAATGGGGCTTATTAGAAAAATACCTAAGTTCTAGAGTTTCAACGATTAAAAGAAAAAATAAATACAGCCTGTAGGACATAGTGTATGCTCAGTAAATATTACTACTATTGCTGTAAGCCATCATTGGTGATAGGCTCATAACATCTGTCAGACATTTTCAGTGGCTCTGCTTACGTACATACTTATCTGTGTTTATAAGTGAGAGCGTGTAATCTTCCAAACCCTCTGCCATGTCCCCAAAGTAAAAGTACTGAATCGTCCACAACTCTGTCTTGCAGATCTGTTTTTTCAATGGAAGATTAGAAACAGTCTAATTTCTTTTCTTGGTTTTGTTGCTTGCTTTCTGGAAATATGGCTGTGCCCAAAATGTAGGCAAAACCAGGAAATTATAAAATACCCTCTCAGGCTAGTCATTAAACGTTAAGTTAATTTGTGGCTTCTAGAGACTTCCAAGGTTTTATGTGAGGGACAAATGACATGTAATTTTTTTAAGGTTTTAATTAGACTCTATTGGTATTTGCAACTTCAGATTTACATGTCATCATTAGCATCCCTAGTTTTGCTCCTTAAACAATCTACATGCTCATTTATTTCCTACAATGTTCCTATGAGGTCGGTACTACTATTTTACCCCCTCATTTACAGTTGAGGAGCCCAAAATATAGCCTTTTGCCCAGGATCACAGTTAGGTGCCAGAATTAGAGTCTATGCATCCTGATTCCAAATACCCTGGCTTTTGTCCTCTAGAATGTCCAGTAAATAAATTGTTTGCTTAGACTTCTAGTGTTGAAGCTGGACTTGAGAACCTTTAGCCCAGCCACACCCCATGATGTTTGCAATATCTGTTGCCATTCTTTCAATGGATAATTTATTTGAGTATAAACTAAAGGACATTCAACATACCAGCGTCAAAACCCTCGTCAAAAGGTAACGTAATCTACTATTTTTTTTTTATGCTACCTGCCCACTTAGTAGCTATGTCAGCTATCATCTGCTTAACAGGTTTCCTATGATTGATTAACTTAAAACTATTCTCATTCCGGTGCAGATGCAATAGACTGAATTTATTGAAATCTGAATTGTCATCTCAACTCCAGCTGTTTTTTAGAGGCCTGGTTTGGAGGAAGCAGTCACTGGAGATTAAATTACTGGTAAACTTACGTGGAATTCTGACCAGTAGTTCTTTAGGATCTCTTCTCCTTTCCCACCTGACACTGAGCGTCATTCATATTAAGAAATTTACAAAAGTGATTTACTGTATCCAGGCTGTGGTTGTCCATTGCTGCCTCTTAATTTGGCCCCAGTGCCTGTGATCCAGGCCTAAATAGCATGGCTTTGCTGTGCCTGGTCATAGTTGGGTGAGTTCAGACTCTGTTGACTTACTCATCCAGCCAAGGATGGAAGCTCTGACATGGGTCCCCTGTGGTTGCTGTAGCAGTGGCTTGTTGATGGCAGGGAGCATTCCGCAGCTACTGATGTAAATGAAGATGAGTAGAGCCCCAGATTCAAATGGACCAAATAGAGGACTTGGCACTGAGTTTATCAGCTGGTTAAGTGAGTTCTGTGAAGGAGGCTCCGTTTTAAGTCTGTGTTTGGGTAAGGTGAAACTGTCCTCAGATAGTGGTATCTTTTTGTACGTTACAACGTTATAAAAGTTTATAACTACCACAGTACAAATGAAGTTTCTAAATTATTTAGTACTTATTTAATTTGTTGGTCTGTGAAATGCAGTTCTCTAATCAGGGTGATAATTCTCTTTGTAAAACACTCATGCTCTGCCTGTAAATTCAGTTTAATAAAATGTTTCTCATAGAATGTGTATTGAGTTTTTAAAAACTGTGACTGCTTTTAAAATCTGGTAATTTACAGGAATTGATCATGGAATAAGCCCGTAGCTCTCAAAGTGTGGTCTAAGGGAGAGGTTGGGGGTGTGGTCCAGCAATCCCTTTAACAATCCCTCTAGTTGATTCTGATGAAAATTAAGTTTGAGAACCACTAAAATGTTGACCAGGCTTCCAGCTTCTAGAAGAAAAAACCCTGTGTGTCTTTCACAAGGTAAAGGATGATTTTTGTGCGCCATTATTTCCTAATGAGTTACCTTTGAAATGGAGGTATGTCTGCATGATAAAATGCACTCTTCCTCAAGGTCAAGGAAGATACACCTTTAACTTTTTAGTTTTTCCTTCCCAGTTATTTGGTTTTGTGCATTAACTCACCTTTTCCCTTTACTTATTTCTCACTCTTACTTACCTTGCATCCCCATGGTTCTTGTAACTACTGTAGCGATATTGACCAGCCTTTTCTACCATATTAAAATGTACAGACTCCATCTAAAAATCATGATTCAGAGTAATACAGGATCACAGTCATTTCCCCTAGCCTACATAAAATTGCAAACACCTTATTGCTTGCCAAAAAGCACACCTTCCTTTTTTTTCCCTTTGACTAGTCAATTTGCTTTTTTAGTCATTTCAGTTTTGTGTTGCAATTGATAAGTATTTAATAAGTAAATAATAACTGTATTTTTGCATCCAGTAGAAATTCTCTACTGACAAATTATTTGTGAAACTGAGATAGTGTTGTTCATAAATTCTTTTAATTCTTTGGCTTAATCTTGTATTTTGATTCTGTAGCATATATATTTATGTATACTTTACATAATCTGACAACTTTCCAAAGGGATTTTTAAAAACTTTTTATTATGGAAAATTTCAAACATATCTCAACCAGCTTTAACAATTGACTCACTCTTTAACAATTCTTTCTCTTTCTCTCTCTCGCTTTCTCCTCTCTCTCTCTCTCTCTCTTGCTTTTCGTTTTCTGCAGTATTTTAAAAGCAGTTTAAAAGCATCAGTCATATCATTTTACCCGTAAATACTTCTGCATATAAGTTCCTAAAACGATTTGATGCAAAATTTTATAATTTTTATACAATTTTATAGTTAGGCAGAAAAAGGCCAGCAGATATTAGTGTATGTTTTGGTATTAATTTAGACAATCTTTATAAAATACATTACGGCACTTATAAGTCTTCTAAAATATTCATTAGAGCCACAAAAAATACATATAAGACAACTCTCCCTAAAGAGGAAGATGAGTTCCTTAGGAGAAACTTTGTTTATAAAACAAATATTTTATTTCATCAGTAAAATCCTAGGGACAACCATGACTCATCCACTAAAAGAAAGAACAGAAATAGGATCCCCTTGCCTTTTTATATATCCTTGGGATGGGTTACCAGAATATTTTTATGTTGTTGCTAAGTGATTGTTTTAAAATTCTGACTTATATTATTTATCTATTCTAAAGTATGTATGTGTGTGTCTGTAAATTCTATCTAGAGTTTTTAGATGAGAGGTTGCAAGCCCTAAAACTTCTCTGGTTTTGGTATCTGGGGATACCCAGCAGAAATGGGGACCCGCTGGGAATGTTTCCTGGTTATGATGCTCAAGCACCTGTCCCCAACCCATCCCCCACCCACTTGTTTTGTGATAGTGAAAATTATCTTAGTGCAACTTGAAAATAATTGGAGTGTAATTTCTACTTTTAATTGTAACATTTCTGGTTAAAAGTATAAGGCACAGGCTTTCACTTGGATTAAAAAAAAGGCAGCATAACTCTTTTTTTTTTTTTCAAACAAAAATATAGAGTGGGTAGGTCCACAGTCTGTAAGTAGATTAAAAACCCTTTTTGCTTTCATAGATTAAAAATCTATTTCCTTATTTGGCCTGCCCTCAAATACTGAGGCATTGCTAAGGAACCGCAAGGTTCCTGAGGACACAGTTTGAAAACCAGTGGTCCAAGAGGCCTAGTTTGTGCTTTTTCAGTGGGAAGGTCGTTCTAGTCTCTACAGATGTAGGAGCGGAAGATAGCTTTGCGTTGGAGTCAGGACCAAGACTTGAACCTAGGTTAGAAACCAGCTTTATTTTTTTCAGCAAACAACCAACCTATGCTCTGGGTCCAATGTCTTTCTTATTGGTTACCCGAAGCTTAGATACAGAGAAATAATCAGCACAAATTTTTATAATAGCATTTCTGAAAGAAAAAAATTTAGATGGACTGGGGCAAATAAATTGCTTTTTAAAAATCCATATTTTAAAATTATTTATGGATTAATTTGATGTAGATGCCGAAGGTGAATTAAAGAAGTAAGACTTCAGTCTTATAATTCAAATTTCCATTTTTCTTAGAGGGCAAAACATTGCAGTGACCTTACTGAGAGTACATTGACTTGTCTGAGTAGCTTGCACTTTTCTCGATATGACTAAGAAAATTGAAAATGAAAATCTGGGGTGGTTAAAATGAAAGAGGTCTGTATGAAGTAATTGGATTAAATTTGCATTAAATCAAGGAGAAAACTTTAGGATTTAGACATGTTTTTTTCATGGTTCTATGAGTACTAGTTAGGAAAGAATATAAATTAAATCATTTATGTTTTATATGTACTTGAATGTCTAAGTTACTGAAATGAAGCGTCTAATGCAACTGTTTGTTAATCCCTGTTTTCTGATAGATTGAGAAGGTTTTGACTTCTCAGTGCGAAAGCCTGGTCCTATTGTAGAGGTAATTGTTTGCCTGCTTTACCTTCTTGATGAGCTAAGAATTTAAGAGGGTAATTCTAATCCCGGCTTTTCTTTGGCTTGCTATCTGATTATGCACACAGCATAATTATAATAAGGCATGTAATACCTCTTGCTGCCTGTTCACTAGCAATATTGTGAGTGCAGGGCTCTCTTAATGATAGAAGGTGGGCACAGTTGTATATACAGAGAGATGTGATAGAATGTTAAAAATGGTGGATGATTTTGAGTAGGAATCATTGAAAATGGAGTGGTGAAAATCTTATTTTTAATCTTGTGAATACCCCAGATATTTGGAAACATTTAGCTTATAAGGAATACCAAATATCTTTACTCGAAGGAAATAGTCAGCAGTGTTTTTTGGGGAAAATCTTTGTAAATCTTCTGTTAAAAACATTTAGTGTCTTTCTGAATTTTGACTTATTCACAAGAGATTTTTACCAAGTAATTATGGAAAATAATTATCATCGCTGTTCTGGATCGAGGGGTAGGGAACTGAAGGGAATAAATGAGTGACTCTGTATTGTCTCCTAGAATCACACTTAGAAAATTGCTGTGAAAAGCAAATTGTTTTAAAGCAAATTGTTTTTAAAAGAAAAACATTCACACTTAGTGTTAACTAAGAAAGGCTGAAATTCCCATAGGAAGAATTTCAAGATTGCATGAATATACACATATATATATTAATTCTGCTTCAGAAAATGACCTCAATCTTATTTACCACGTTGCTTGATTACCTGTTTAATTTCTGCTTTTTTAAGCTGACTTTTTAATTGATTTTTAACCAGAGTTGTCTTATTTGCAGATATTAATAATAGTAATAGTTTCATATTTATTATTCTCAGTAATTTTCTTTAATGGCCTATGTTAGGATGATACTTTTTAGAGGGTGTAAAATATGGGCTAGAAACTGAAGCAAATGTGTAAATAATCATAGGTGTGAAAACATTGCTTTTTCTCTAAATACTGTACTTTTTTAAACACCTTTGGAAATTCCTACAAAGGAATTTCAACATCAGTGAAGTCTGTATAAAAGGTTGAATGTCAGGTTGGAGATATCGGAAATCAGTCAATTAAATTAACCAAGTTAAGTTCTAGACCAGAGCCAGGAAAAGAGATTTATTATCTAGTCAGCCATAACAGATCTTTGTTTTGATGGAGGAAATTGTTCATATATTCCTTCTTATTGGTTTGCTATTGAAAGAGAGAGCATTTTCCTTTATTCTGATTGTTAATCTGTTAACAGCCAAAAAGATGTGGAACGAGATTGAACCCATAAACCATTGTTTAGTGACTCATCTTCCTAGTAATTATAGTGAATAATTAAGATATTCAAACTTAATCAGGATTAGCATCACATAAATACTAAATCCTAAAATCAAGATGTTGTGGTATGTTAATAAAAATTGCATATGCAGCATTAATAGGTTCCTTTTGATTACTCAAGAACTGTCAGATTTTTTATCTTTGACATTGAGTTTCAGAAATGAAGTATATATAGTGAACTCATGTAGGGTACATGAACTAAGACAATCACGTATCTATTCACTTTCTTGTATCAAATAAAGCTAAATCTTAATTCATTTTGACTTTTGGGGTCTTTGCACTTAGAATTTAACGTAGGCACTCAGAGAGGGTTCTGTTGTGAAGTAACATAAATTCTTTTCCTTAGAAATGGTTTTAAATTCCAAAATACTGTATTCTGTAACATCATTTACTATTTTTTTTAAAAACTGAATTGAGATAACCAAATATTTGTGTGTTCTTTGGGCAAACACTATGTCAGGATTGAAGATTTTACAGCGATAAATATACAATGTAGATATTAAATATTTAGGTAATAAGACAGATATCATATACTATACAGTGAAATTTAAAGTTACATGGTATTTCAGGAGTAGGAGAGTTTTTTAACATAGAGAAGAGCTAAAATTAATTTCTTAAGGAGTGAGTTTAATATCTTGGAGTTTAAAAATCTAATTATACTGGGACCTTTTTCTTTTTGTAGATTTTTGTTTGAATGAGTTTTAGTTTGCTGAATTATCTATTGAGCCCAAGGTAGAGATTTAATTGTGAGGCTGAGCTAAAATCAGAATTCAGGCATATGGCATACATAATATCAGTTTATTTTTTTCCTTTAAAATGAGTCATTTCGGGTGAGCTTCAGATGCTAGATATGAAACATAACTTCTTACCACGGCAAAACAATTTTATCTTGAGTTTGTTTGTAACTGCCCCTATTTACAAAATTAATCCTTTATCTAGTGGCAGAGGTAGGTTGATTAGTGGTCATATATAAACATTACATGGCAGCTTTTTTATTTGTAGCTGTTTAATATGGTGAGGAGTTTTTATATTGTTTTTTCTTTTTTTGGAAAACAAGATCAGGGTGGAAAAACCTATCACCACGCCCTGTGATATAGAGACTCATTTGTATAAATTGAGTGTCAAATTTGAGTTTCTTGGTTTCTCATTCATAAGGTTTTTAGATTACAAACTATGCCATCTTTCAACCATATTGTGTTATATCTAACATTTATATCATATACCAATATTTCTCAGTGATGAGAACAATTAGTTGGATCTCTGATGACTTGAATTAGTTATTAGTTCAGATTAGTTGTGAATAAATTAGGCTTCATAATTCAGAGGAGCTTATTATGATTGGGTATTTTTCTCAATTATTACTGAGTTGCTCATTTTTGTTGTAAAATACTGTCCTCCTATGCTTAAATTTTACTTAATACAGTGGACATTTTCTTATTTTCTTTTCTGTCTAAGCATGCCTCCATTACAAATTTGAAGTCTCTGTGAGTTTAATAATCTTTGTTTTGGCTTGATAAAAGGAATCATCAAAAGGAGTCAGTGGCGGGATGACTATATTGCTTTAGTTTCAGTTGTTTTTAAGGGAAAAAAAGTTTATAGAAGCATTGTGAACTATAAAATGGTTAAATTTGCTAGAAAATTCGATGCTCCTTGGATAAGTAATGAAGCATTTTATTTTATGTGCCTTTTTACTACTTTATTGATAATATAAATTTGTATTACCCAGAAATAGATATACTCAAAGGAAAATAATAGAATTTATTTTTAGTAGTGAACTCTCATCTAAAAGATGTTTTTGGCTGTTTAAGTACAATTCTTTTTTCCCTGCTGTGTTCTTTTCTGTGGTGGTGAGGGAGGGAGGAAGGCAGGGAAGACTTATAAAAATACAAATTGCAAAGTACAAGTAAAATCTTTGGGTGTTAAAGCTCACATATTTGTGCCGTCCAGACCTGACTGACACATTTAGAAACAGGAACTTGCCTGAGGTGTAATCTTACCCAAACAGTTGAGTCATTTCTGAGTATTTTAATGTTAAAGATTCATGGAATCTTCTGAATATCTAAAACAGATTTTCTTGAGGATTTTTTGAGTTATATAAAATTCAGCGACAATTGTTAGTTGGTGTGCTCTTCAGCAGTAAGCCACTATTGTCATAATAAAGCATGTCTCCTTATGAAGAAACTCTGTATTTTTCTGCAAAGTTTTCTCATCCCTTGAAAAGTTAGCATGATGCTACCTCCAGGAAAACACTAAGAAACTTGGTGATCTTCAAATAGAAACTTAAAACGAGAAAGTTTTTTTTCATAGATGTTTGAAAACTTTTGGCGAAATCTAATCTGCGAATAATTAGAAGGTGTAATTATAGCATTTTTTGGTTTCATTTATTTTTGACTTAAAATGTTAAATTATGCTTGACATCCATTTCAAATATCATAACTGTTTTCAGATTCTTTCCCACATACATTTAATGTGCCACAGTGAAAGGGTCCCATGGTCAAAATATGTTCGGAAAACCCTTGGTGTAAAACAAACAAAAAAAACAAGCTTCATTGTTATAGGATTTTCTCAAAGCCTCTATCAGTATCCATCTTGAAGGATCCATTTCCCATATGTTTGACAACAGAATTTTTTTCATCACCAAGAAATAACTTGGTAACATCTTTTGGAGACTGTTTTTGAAAACACTAATTTAGGAATTGAGTGAGACGTATATTAATACTTTCAAAAACAGGTCTTAAACTCCACTGGGCCAATTTTAGTATATATGTTACTTAGTATTACATTTAATAATTATTGGTATGAGCTTACAATAAAAACTTCTTAAGTAAGAGAAACTCACTATAAGAAATGAATTTATTACTGTGGCTAAATAGACAAACCAAAAAAGTCTAAATATCTTGAAATTTGCTACATCTCCTTAACCCAGTTGTGATTCACTGGTAGTAAACTGTCCTAGTGGACATCATGAACCTCGGATTAGACATTTTGAGAAGAGCTATAATTGCCATTAAACCTGCATGAATTAAAATATCTTAGATGGTTTAAAAATACTATGTAGACCTGATGAGTCAGATCTGCCACAGTGAGCTTGCAGGTTGTGGCTGGGATTGAGGACACATGGGCTGCAGTGTCATTGCTCATTTGTCTCTCTCAGAAACAATTTGGCAGGCAGGCA